>NC_091122.1:147636954-148009454 GCF_040183065.1 Periplaneta americana
CAATGTGAACTACATCATGTCTTTTAAAATGTCAAGAAAAATTAACTATCAACTTCGGTTTCTTTGGTAACACGAAGAAAATGGCAAGCTCATAGCTCTACGAGTGCTATTCATTTCGCTAGGCCGCGCAACGAGCGTGCTAAACTAGCCTCGGCTATCGATTGGTTACTTGTGCAGGATTCATATCATATCGTATCATATCGTTAACACTGGTTTATGAATATGAAAAACGTTAGTTCGCTGATCATCCACTGGAAGCCCGCGCTAAGAATATCTATGAATTCGGCCCTACTAGTCTAAACTGCATATCTTTTACATAGAACCACATGAGGGTGCGATCAGTTGTCGAATGGTGTATACCTTGCTGTTATTATATTTCCCATGTTTTCTTTGCATTCTTGTTGTTCCCTTTGTTTTCCCGTTCTTCTGTTTGTATTCCCTTTGTTTCTTGGGTTCCCCTTGTTCTCCTTGATTTCCCCGTGTTTTCATTGATTTATTGATTTACCCTTATTCTCATCGATTTCTCCTTGTCTTCGCCCTGTTTTCTTTGTGTTCTCCTTGTATTATTCTTTTCTCTTTGTTTTCTCTTTATTATCCTCCTATTATCTTTGTTCTCATTATATTCCCCATGTTCTCTTTGTACTGCTCTTGGTCTCCTTGTGTTTCCTCTTTTCTCCTTGTATTCCTCTTGTTATTCCGTATATTCCCCATGTTCTCTTTGTATTCCCCTTCTTCTGCTTGTGTTCCCGTAATTCTCATTTATTTTTCCTTGTTCTCCTTGTCTTCGCCTTGTTTTTATTGTCTTCCCCCTGTTCTCCTTGTTTTCGCCTGGTTCGCGTTGTTTTCTACTTGTTATTCTTCTGTTCCCCTTGTTCTATTTGTTTTCCTGTTGCTTTCCTTGTATTACCCGTTGTTGTCTGTGTTTCTCTTGTTTTTGTGTTCTCCTTGTTGTCCTACGTTACCTTTGTTCTTCTTGTCATTACCTTGTTCTCCTTGTATTCTCTTTGTTAGTTTTATTTTTCCTTTCTTCCCCTTATATTCTCCATGTTATCCTTGTTTTCCCTTTCTTCTCCTTGTATTTTCCTTGTCATTTTTGTCTTCCTATTCTGCTTGTTCGCATTGTCTTTCCTTTGTTCTCGTTCTATACAGCTTGTTCTCCTGCCTTCTCTCTGTTTTCCTTGTGTTCCTCTTGTTCTCCTTGTCTTTCCATTTCCGACGGCGAGAGAGGGTTGTATTTTTTCGTTACGGTCAGTTATTACTCGACCAAGGCCAGTGGAGTCCTGCAGCCCGGAGCGCCACTTGTACATCTCCTGCGTTCGTATAGCGTCATAGCGATAGTTCACATTACGCCCGCATCTCCATTCGCCTCGGTCGATTTATACCAAGTTACTCTCCTCGTACCTATTCTGAAGAGAAAGATGTAATTCTTCCTGAATACTCAATTGTTGCAAAGCACATGAACTTATAATGAGAGAGCATGTATCATCTTCATGATACTGATTTTTGGAAAATGTACAAATGTACCCAATTGTACCAAACTTGGCAGAATGGAAGAGATTACTTTCAAGGTGGATTTGCGTAAGACGTCTGCAGTCACAGTAGCCGTATTCCAAGGTCTTATTCACTGACCGCGTTCGTCTTGCACCCTGTCTTTTCACTGGGAGAACACCAGCAACTTCACAGAATCGTGAGGGGAATTTGAAAGAGTTGTTGGACATGGCTGTTTTTATGCCGTTCCTGGTTCATACACAGCGTGCTTCAACTGTCACGCAGTTTGACGTTTTCGTGCTGTTGCACCAGGCTGACCAGGATTCAGCCAGCAACCCTGAATTGTTGTTAATTCAATATTTTGTCAGTGAAAGTGGCATCGAGTTACACAACATGAACGTAGAGTGCTGTTCCTTTTCTCCTAGGCAGACTTCTATTTGTGAATCTCCTCTGGCCAGATTCATCTTTCTAAAATATCTTGATTGACCTCTCACTCCTTTGCCTATGAAATGCAAATGACGTGGTAATAAATAATGATTTATTAAAGGAAATTGAAAGTAGCATCGGAAATATTCTCTCTGTAAATGTTAGGTTCTTAGAACTCAAATCTTCCTCTTTCCCTCAGATATTGTAGAGTTTGTCTTGAGTTTCTTTTTTCCCGTAGGCATTAAGTAACACAAGAAAGATTTAAGATTCTAAGAAAGTTGTACTTTTTTATTGATCACTATTTCATTGCGTCTTTCATTTGTGTGCAGGTTATAAGAATCACCTGAGTATCGTGTGAATTTCAAAGCTGGAGATTCATTTTCATAATATATATTAGCCTAATATGTGCAATCAATGAATCCTACAGTATCTTTGGTTATGAAACTTGAAATGAATTGAATTTTATTGCTTTTCAATTTCTATATCTGCTTATCTCAATATGGAGAATGGTTTGGATGTCACAAGAGAACTGGAGTAGGTTTAATAATAATAATAATAATAATAATAATAATAATAATAATAATAATAATAATAATCCGTGGCGCTACAGCCCACGAAGGGCCAAGACCGACCAGCCGGCTGCTGGCCTCACGGCCACATGCCGTAAGCAGAGGTAGATGATCATCCAACCAGAATGGAGGTATCGTGTGGTTAGCACGATGAGCCCCCAGCCGTTATAGCAGGTTTGCGTAACCGGATTTCGCTACCTATCGTAGCTCCCCAAGTGCATCACGATGCTGGATGGGCATCGGTCCCATATACTGGCTGAAATTTCATGAGAAAATTTCTTCCCCCATGAGGACTCGAATAAGCGCGCATTCCGTAACGCGAGTCCCAGGCAGGATGCCTTAGACCACGACGCCACGGCGCGGGACACTGGAGTAGGCTTACCCGGAGAAAATCCCCCTGTTGCCTAGACCACAGGCTTGCCCAACACAATTTATAAACACAGGATGGATTGACCGGGTTTGAACCCGAGCCTCCTGGCTTATAAAGCGAGCGTGTTAGCATTGAGTCACCGTATATATTTTCTTCCAATGCCACCAGGTTGTCATTTGACATTTCTGGTCTCTCCTGGCCGTGGCTTATTTGTAACCCACTTCTGAGGTTGGGTCTCCTGGAAGGCGGATTTACGCTGTTATATTATGATAGGATGATTATGAAGCGCCAGGTCTTAAACTTATGCCTAGCCTAATTTCCAGACCATGGACGAACACAGGAACATTCCCCTATAAGGAAAAATTCCTGTGTTTTAACCGGGAATTAAACTCGGGACCTCATGAACTGTAGTCAGAAGCTCTGACCACTAGCCCATGAAGCTGTTCTTATGAAATATACTAACTTCAGTATTTATCCGCTGAGAAAACAATATTGTGAACATTTTTATAGATTTTAGAAGGCATGCCACATCTTCACAGAAAACCTTTTACGTCTCTCCACAGGTTAAGGTCTATATCTCAAGTGTTATCGCTCTGGTCTCCCATCCAAGCGGATCGTGTTCGATGGAATTTTTGGTTATGGGGACAATATGGTGAAATAATGGTGAAAAATTAAGAAAATCCACTTAAAAATTTATTGTGACTCTCTACTTAGACTGAGCTCAAAAATCTATAATAATTTATATTCTCATTACTATTTTCAGGCTTTTGAGTCAATATGAACTAAACATTTTGAAAACTTTGTCGCAAGGAACCTTTTTAGTGATGTAATATAAATATTAAAAAAAAATATAATTTCAAAACTATTAGCCCTGATGGCACCAACCTGTGTACAGATGATAGTATTGTAGGCCTGTTTATGTAGTTTAAAATTAATACATTTTGGATGAAAATTGTAGCAGTTTTAAAACTCACATAAGTGTCCCCTTAAGATGAGTTCCAAGAGCCCATGCGATTTCGCGGACTCTCATACCTTTTATATTACTCTTTTCGTTTTCTCAGTCATTGATTAATTGATTGGGGGTTTTCAACGCGGTCCGTCTCACTCCATTATCTAAGATGTACTCATCCTTTCATTTCATCAATGGAGCAAATTGAAAAGTAAAGGTTTGGGAGTTGTTTTCTATTCTCACTGGAAGAAAGGTAATTCGTGGATCTCAACCAAAAAGGGACTTTCGAGCAGTCAGTGGACGCAAGCCATTAAGATGAACTGTAATACAATACCTGTACGTACTCTCCCTGGTAGAACTCTTGACTCAACCCGTTGCAGAAGATGCGACGAGCAAGAAACGCTTCCTCACGTCTTGGGTTTCTGCCGTCATGGAGAATTGCTCCGAATCAACAGACATAATACGGTTCGTTCTCTCATCGCAGCTTCAATCCGTCAGAATGCTTCCTATGAGGTTTATGAGGAGGTTGGTTGCGTCTCTTCTGATGGCTCTACTAGACGGGCTGATATCATCTTAATTGATCGGCAGAAGGATAAGGGTGTCATTCTTGATCCCACAATCCGTTTTGAGATGCATGAGCAACAGCCACAAGAGGTGTGTCGTGAAAAATAAGTCATATATGAGCCTTGTTGTCAGCATCTTGGAGCACAATACCACATTACACATTGGACAGTTTTTGGGCTCATGTTCGGTGCCCGTGGCACGATCCCACGTGAAACTTTAAATCAACTTAAACAATATAAAATTTCTGATGCAACGATTGATGCCATGGGATCTCACGTGTTAAAATCATCCTTAGCTATAATTAGTAATCATTTGTACCCAACAAAATTTTTATTGTAAATGATTTCCTACGTTTTCTTATCTTAATGTTTTTTCTTTTTCTTTCCAAGTGTCACAAAATTGTTTTGTTTACTTATTATTCTTTATGAATTGATTAGTAGGCCGATCTATCGAACCCTTATTTAGGGCGGCTTTTGTTTATACAAATTATCTTAGTATTATTCTTCTAACCTAACCTAAAAATTACATACCAAGAATGAAGAAGTTTCACGCAAACCAAGGGATTTCATAGATTAATTCTGCCACTTTTTTCTCTTTTATATGGCTCCTTCAATCATGTGGTCACTGCGCGGAAATACCATTATTGATAGATCCTGTAGATATTCACGAAAAGTTAGAGAACTTAAAATATACAGACACATTTGCAAAATTCATAATCTTTTTCACATCCCACTCACTTTGAAAGTCTAGAAATTGTATTTTTTTTTGTAGTACATTACTTTGTTTATATACTTTTGGCCATTGTGATAATATATTAATCGTTAAGATTTTCTATTTAAGATTATTAACTTTGGTACTGGTGAGTAAATTCTTATGATTTCCCATGACATTTCTTCATGGACCCTCACCGCGGCTCTAAAAGCGGTTTGTAAGAAGGATTAAGCATGTAGCCAACCGTTTATATCGCGTAACCGTGTTGAATAAGAATATAATTTTCGAAAGAGTGACTTCTAGTCACGCAGCAGGGTTGTGCCATTTTAAAAGATCAATGAATCGTTGATACAATAGTAAACGAAGTCTTTTCCGTAGAGCAGTGTATGCTGAGAGATCGGATTATTTGCATTTTGTATCTGCTCAGTGCAAATATATCACTGTCAGTATTTGCAGCTTTAGTGTTGCTCAATTTGTGAAACAATTTTTCCCAGCCCGTCCCATGCGGAAGAACACAGTCGATAACTTCACATGATCTTAAGAATGCTTTCTCATCTTCATCCCTTCGTGATCGAGCAAAATACATCCATGACAGTTCACAGTTATAAGTCAAGTTGCAGCTGTGAGATGCAAGGATTAGCAGTGCCACGAACTTAAGTGTGGGAACGGTGTTACTAAACCAATTTCTGACCCGCAAGCTTGAATACAGTTCAGAGATTAAGAAATGTTTAGCAAGTGAAAAGCTCAGTTTTAAAGGGAGAGACATTTGTGGTGTGATTATTGTACTCTCAATTGAATCACTAAATATGAAAAGGGAACAAGTCCCAGTTTTGGTAAAAATGAGTTAAGACTGTAGTCATACTAATTTAGGTATGCTCTTTCATTCTACATGAAAAGGAAACAGGTCTCGCATTTCTTTAGTCTAGATTTCAACACTTTGGTTTGCATGTTAGGTCCCCTACTTTTTCTAGTATTTATAAATGATCTTGCCCCCCTAATAAAGAGATGTAGGTCATTCTATATTATTTGCAGACGACACAAGTATAGTAATTACAGCCAGTAACTCCAACACATTCCAATCGTCAACAGAGGAAATTCTCTTCAAAATATGTGACTGGATGTCAGTCAATAAATTGGTATTAAATTGTAACAAAACTAACATAATTCAATTTAAATCCTGTCCAAATTCAACCTCGCAAGTTTCTAGCGCAATAATTAACAATAGACCCCTATTATAAACAACAACAACCAAATTTCTTGGCTTAAAAATCGATAATGTGTTAAATTGGAAGAATCATATTAAAGAAATTACCCCCAAACTAAATTCAGCGCGTTTTGCTATTAGATCTATGCAAAAGATAGTAAATATCAATACCTTAAAAATAATATTCTTTGCATACTTCCACTCGGTAATGAGTTTTGGAATAATATTCTGGGGAAATTCCACAGATAGTAACAGTATATTTCTATTACAAAAAAGAGTAATTAGAATAATAGTAGGTGCCAAATCTAGGGAATCGTGTAGGACTATTTTAAAAACTACAAATAATGCCCATGGCTTGTCATTATATTTTTTCATTAATAATCTTCCTCGTATGTAATCGTGAAAACTTTGTAACTAATTGAACAGTTCATAGCATAAATACACGTAAAAAAAATACTTTCATACTCCATCAGCTAGTCTATCGTGCTACCAAAAAAGAGTGCGTTATATGGCAGTAATAATTTTTAATAGCCTCTCTATCGATATAAAAAATGAAACTCAAAACATAAAATTATTTAGGGGCAAATTAAAGAAGTACCTAATTTCTCACGCCTTCTATTCTGTAGGTGAATTCATGACATTCGATTAAGCTTCATGAAACTGATACTAAAACTATGTGTTGTACTAGTAGACTATATTGTAAATCTCGTCTGTATATATTTCATCTAAACTGTGACTATAAATTAAGACTTTATAATAGTATTAAGTTTTTTGACTTGTCCCATATTCTAGCTGTGAGCAATGTATGAATACCATGGAATGTTAATAAATACAATACAATACAATACATGTTTATTTTTAAACGGAGCTTAGTCCACGACTTGTTCCCTTCTCATAAGAAATTCAAGTTTGTTGTTCCTGACATCTAGAGGAAAAATACGTAACATGCGTAAAATGACATCAAACGATGAAAGTAGTGCTGCTTGAAGTCCTGCAAAACGCAAGAAATGTGTTGTAAACAGTGATCACTACACGCAAAATCAAATAAAAATGGCTCAAGTCAAGGGTTTATGCAATAACTAAAGCCCAGATTTCTAAGCATAACTGAACTGTAAAATAAGCAAGCAAATAATGACGAAAAATGGTGAAAATAAGAACCAAAATAAGCAAAAACAAATACACGGAAACAGTAAAATAGGCATGAAAAAAGGGTGAAAATAAGCACCAAAATAAGCAAAAACGAATACACGGAAATATGATTATAAATTATTTGTTTCGTAGAACTCTTATCTTATTGAAGGCTGTTGCAGTATACAAGGAAGGTCATCCTGAGATTTTCCTGTGTGAAGCTCCTGCATCTGTCAGGAAAGAATGATTTGTACAGTGAAAATGTTCTTTCGACGTCGCATGACGTCACAGACGTATGTGAAAAACACCACAGTTCTTCGGTGAATTCCTCTTCAATACCTGTTTCTTCACCAGAAAGCTTTTTTTAGAAATCTGACACAGTGTTTTGTAACCGGAATTTTTCTGCAATACCTGACTGATTTTGTCGAACGCAATTTTTGCAACCTCATGTGTTTCTGAAGACAATGTTACCGAAATTTCGTCCATCAGAGAAAGTGAATGTTCCAAGGAATTATTTCGAGCTTCCAACTGCTTTAAAATTTCGGGTATTTTGGAGAAACTGTTACGGATGTACTGAATCTTTTCTTGGATGCTTTTTTTTAAATATTTATCAATGAACACAATCAAAATTTTCCTGAATTATCTTCTGGATATTTAATCGAGAAATGCGCAGTTTTTCAAAATTAATAACAACTTTCATTGGACAAATTATTTCAGCCATCTTGATCATTACGCTTTTATAAAACTCTCCTTTGTTTGAAGGCTTAAGAGAACGAGCTATTTCGTTCGCTACTAGATAGTTGGCTTCCTTAGATTTATTTATATCATCTTTCTCTTCAGGACGATGTTTTAAGGCTGATTTCAGTTCTTAGAGTTTAATAGCTCGTTTCATTACTACACCAGTACGTAATATTCAATCAGTTTCTCTATATTATTATTATTATTATTATTATTATTATTATTATTAGTACTGCTGCTACTGGTAATGCTATCAGTATTGTTATTAGTATTACCATTACCATTATTATTATTATTATTATTATTATTATTATTATTATTACTACTACTACTACTACTACTACTACTACTGATAGCTACTGGTAATGCTATCAGTATTGCTATTAGTATTACCATTATTATTATTATTATTATTATTATTATTATTATTATTACTATTAAATCAATAACTAGTAAATAACTGATAATAGTCATCAAAAGATTAAAAAAAATTAAAATGGAGATATAGCGTAGTCTAGTAATTATTTTAACCTTCAAGGGAAGATGTAGGCCTATATATTCAGGCACGTATATAAAAATTATGGTAACACTTGCTGATAAATAATAATAATAATAATAATAATAATACTTACTGGCTATTAAGGAACCCGGAGGTTCATTGCCGCTCTCACATAAGCCCGCCATAGGTCCCTATCCCGAGCAAGATTAATCCAGTCTCTATCATCATATCTCACCTCCCTCAAATCCATTTTAGTATTATCTTCCCATCTACGTCTCGGCCTCCCCAAAGGTCTTTTTCTCTCCGGCCTCCCAACTGACACTCTATATGCATTTCTAGATTCGCCCATACGTGCTACATGTCCTGCCCATTGGTCGTGCTAGAGAATCAGTCCCATTCCGAGGCTTATGTGAAGGTTTCGTAACAAGCTGTTTCTTACGGTGATGGGTTGTTAGCCCTTCGCCCAACCCCAAGCTGGAGGACCACCTCTCATCGGCTGTCCGCGACTGCTTATTCAATATATTCACAGCTACCCTCCATATCTGGAAGCCGGCTCCTCGATAATAATAATAATAATAATAATAATAATAATAATAATAATAATAATAATAATAATATCTGTTATGCCTGTCTATTCACCGTAATGCCCTGTAATGTCGCTTCTATATACTATTACCAATTAAACCGTTGAGCAAAGCAACATATTATATTTTCTCCGACAGAACAGCGAATAAATTCCTCTTCTCATTCTGTACGAAATCTTCTGTTCCTGCTAGAGACAGAGCGACATGGTACTGACACTGCTTGCCTTCAGTACGTGAGCGAGACAGAGAGCAATGTACAGGGAACTCCCCTTACCAGTATGAATGTCTTTGATTACACGATGTAATCCTGATACCCAGTTTGGTCAGCGCTGCTCTACAGCTATGCCACGGTGTAGATGTCCAGAAACGTCGAATGCTGTCAAAGTACCAAATCAGAACACGATATCCAATTGCGATGTTTAGTTTTACGATCTGCTTCTGTGTGTAATTTTCATTTGCTGACAATCGTGTGTGTGCTGTGTTGTTTCAGTTGTCAAGATGGAGGTGACGCCTGTGATGAAGGAGACGCGGTCTTTCCGCCCCTTCAAGTCGAGCGAGGAGTACCTGTACGCCATGAAGGAGGACCTGGCTGAGTGGCTGAGCATGCTGTACCCCGAGCTCGACATCAACGTGGACAACTTCATGGACCGCCTGGACACTGGTGTCGCTCTCTGCAAGGTAACACTGATTCTTCTTAGTCACTGGCTCAGATTTTGAGGAGATATTAAAATTAAACACTGGAGGAGAGCGGTTCCATCCGGTGCTGTGGATTGGACTTCGGCGTAGCTCAACGGTGAGAGCGCTTGGTACGTAGAACCAAGGACCCGGGTTCGATCCCCGGTGCCGGAGCGAATTTTTCTCCTCTAATATTAATTGTTACCATAACAGATGTATTCTGTACGACCAAAAAATAATAATCTTTACGTAGATACCAGTGCACTTGTTATATTCTTCCACGAATGATTCACCTAATCATTCGTAAACATTCTTTGGCGAATATACGCGCCTACACATCGCGATAACACAGCTCAGAGCGTCTTCATTTTGTACTTGTCGCGCTAATTAGTATTGTTGATATAAGACATGGCACAAAAGCCCATCAGTCCCAGCCTGTAGAAGTCCATCAAGAAAATACATTTATACACTTACCATTTCATAATAAGAAAAATGCGAACTCGACGATATAGAGATAGTGGGCCTACTCATTGGCGTTAGAGGAACAATTCCAGGCTTCCTAGCAAAATTTTTGAAATCTCTTTCCCTTCCAACATCTATTTTAACAGAAATAACTATTGCCACTATCAGGGGTGCCTTACAAATTAAAAAAAAAAAACATTGCTATTACTTTACCTTTGAAATTATTGAACTTTTCAGGTTTTTTCACTGTTATGAACTTAAATTGTCTTTAATTGAATATTGGATTTAATACATTATATAAATTTATTATTATCTGGTATGCTTTCTCTACGGGCAATCTCAAAATTTGAGGAAGCAAAAATAAAAATAATTCGCAGAAGAGAGATAAACATAAACATCTGTCGACTCGTAATGAGAAACATTCACAATCGCCAAGAATCACACTGTGACAAAATTGCTGTTACGTGTCATAGCGATTTTTCGGAGCTGTGACGGAAAAATTTTGTCACATCCCAACTCTATAACCTACCCGCTACCGCTGCTGCAATCTTTGACCGAGATGCGAGTGTGTACCGACCTTGTACCAGTGAGTAACTCGCTCTGAAGTTCAGATCAACAAAATTCGTCTGCCAAAATCGGTGACGCCAACTGTACTTCTCAGATGTGTTTATGTCCACTCTAAACGGAGTTACATAGCTGCATGGACGCTGTGCGAAAGGTTCCATTGTCCAGTCTGGTGACCTGACTGCTTTGTGTATCTTTGTCATTTGCAAACAATCGCCAAGAATCATCGGAACACAAAATCACACTGTGACAAAATTGCTGTTATGTGTCATAGCGATTTTTCGGAGCTGTGACGGAAAAATTTTGTCACATCCCAACTCTATAACCTACCCGCTACCGCTGCTGCAATCTTTGACCGAGATGCAAGTGTGTACCGACCTTGTACCAGTGAGTAACTCGCTCTGAAGTTCAGATCAACAAAATTCGTCTGCCAAAATCGGTGACGCCAACTGTACTTCTCAGATGTGTTTATGTCCACTCTAAACGGAGTTACATAGCTGCATGGACGCTGTGCGAAAGGCTCCATTGTCCAGTCTGGTGACCTGACTGCTTTGTGTATCTTTGTCATTTGCAAACAACCGTCTCGTCAATCATCTCTCTGTTTATGAGGTCGCCACAAGCTCACGTGTTTTCTTTTTGGCGCCTGGCAATATCAACACAAAGTACAATAATAATTGTTATTGACGGTGTACGTGATTGAAGACCTCTGCACTCCATATGTGGCTGCAGACTACAGAGTGGTTATGAAGGTCTTCACGTTGGGTGTGCGGTCAGAGAAGCAAGAGTTATCTTGCACAGACGTGCCTCTAAATTCCCTCAGTACGCCTTTGCATGGAATATTTATACAGATATAATTAATACTTAATTACCATACATCAGTAAATTTCATAAAAGTATGATGAAGCTCTATCAGATTTCATGATCTTCTCTTATTTACCGAGGCTGTTGCAGCTGATTTAGTCTTTTCCAAACACAGGCCATTACGTCATCCTACACCTTGTACTTCTGTTGTTTACGTGCGAGTTGAGATAATATGCATTACGTACATGTTCCATACCGATTCATTCCAGCCTGTAGCTATTGCGCATGCCATTTACCTTTACGATGTTCTCTGCTTTGATGATGATGACGTCGTAAAGGAAGAGTTATGACCGATGACTAAGTACCGAACTATGGATGGAGGTATAATGAGCGTAATTCGAGGGATTACTCAACACAGAAACATCAAAATATATCGATATATTACTAAGTTTGCAGGGCGAAATTGTTTTATGATACAGGTCTTTTGACTGTCCGAAAAATAAGTTATAAGTTGTAACAGGAATGAAGACAGTTATTTCACAAAATCAAACTGGCAAGGAAACTATACAGTAATGATTTGAAGAGTTTTTTTTAAAAAAAGAACCATAGTCCAAAAAATGCAAGTTTTAGTTATTAAGCATATGGTCAACATGTTATAGCGGTCATCTACTGAATTAGTTGTTACGGATAAAAATCATAGGCCAGTCCAATTCGTCCCAAAGGTGCTCAATGGGATTGAGATCAGGACTCTGTGCAGGCCAATCCAACCGGTGAACATTATTGTCTGCATACCACTGCATAGTAGCCGCCGAAACATGGGGCCAACTTCCATTGTCCAACTGAGTGTCATGTTGCAAGAGGAATGGCGACGCATTCCAGTGGATATCCTACACAAACTAGTGGAGAGCATGCCTGACAGGGTGGCTGCTGTTATAGCAGCCGCGGCGAAAATGTGATCGTGCGCCGAGCCACTGTGCAACCTGCAACGTGCATAGCACCTATGGAAGGAGGCGGACATCCGAAAGGGAAGTGAAGCAACTTATTAACGGATTTTCATTTTCCTTACGTCAAGAACTTAAATACTGTATAATTCCATACATTATAAGATTACAAACTAATGTTTAGTACGTGTAACGAAGAAAGAAATTAATAAGAACACATAGGACACATTATCACAACCTAAAATTAACTGTCTTCAGAATGTCTCTGCGACAGAATTTCAAAATCAGGAATTATGTCATTTACTGCCAGTCGTAGTTGATAACGAAGGTATTTGTCTGTCAGTCGTGATTTAAATTTGGTTTTTACTAATTTCATTGTTGAAAATAATTTTTCACAAACGTAAGTTGTAGCGAACATAGCTTCAACAGAGCAAGCGAAAGAACGAAGCTTCGGATATTTATTTTTTGGCAAAGATTTGAAAAGTTCAACATTTGTCAAGTCCTTACATCTAGCTTTCATTTAACATCACACTGTAAATCTGTGAGTTTAAATTGAAGATCTAACCGAATTATTTGTACATCTGCTGAAAAAGGATCGACGAACAGAGATGATGATGATGATGACAACAATAATAATAACAACACTTAACCTTTTAATGTTTCATGAGTGACATGTAATACTTGTGAACAAATCATACATTTAATATTCTCATCATATTGACAGCAAAAAAATGCATTCTGCCGTCCTACTTGAAACTTTCGTTTTTGTAGAGGTACATGGTTTCGAGAGAGACATTGCGACGATACGCCACTCACAGGTCAGAGACAAATACAAATGAAACGGAGTTTGTCTCCAGTGAGTGAGAGGGTGGGGGTTGTGGGAGGTAGAAAGCAACAGAAATGCATAGCTATCATAGAAAGCCACAATGTGCTCGCGAGTCACATTTTCGCCACGGCTGTCTTATAGCAACAAGAGGTGATACCACGAGGTTCTAAAGGGGCAAAAACAGTGCCCAATTACTTTTTGGTAGCTAGTGTAGGCCTAATATAACGTCGTAGTTGATACATCGTCCTTAAACAACCGATTAAGTCCACTGCTGTGCAGTAACGATTAGAATGTCTGATCGTGAAATGAGCGGGCCCGGGTTCAAATCCTGGTTGAGACAAGTTACATGGTTTTTTCCGGGGGTTTCCCTCAACCCATTACGAGCAAATGCTGGGTAACTTTCTTCACTGAATACCGAACTCATTTCGCTGGCATTATCACCTTCATTTCACTGAGACGCTAGATAGTCATAGTAGTTGATAAAGCGTAGCAAAATGAACAATTAAAAAATAACCGATTAAAGACACCTTAGTCACTTAACGCGGTGGAAGTGATCTATTTCGCAGTGCGGAAGCTGACAAATGAACTCCTTGTTTCGAAAGCGAGAAGGCAGTTTGTTCTCACAGTGCTACTCCGCCTGCTCGCCAGTTTTTGCCCTTGTCTGGCCCGAGCTTGCACATGTTCATCAGGAGTTTTTTTTTTGTCCAGAAAAAGTGTCATGCACTGGGATTTAAAGGGTAGCATCCAACACTTAACTTTTTCCCCCCCGTAACGAGTCTCTTCCGTTTATTTGCCCCCTCTGACATTATTTTTCTTGTTTAGTAGATGGTTCCCCAGCTATTCGTGTTATGATGCGAGGACCGTAAACAGAATTTTTATACAGTTCCCTCCTTCTGAATTATTATCCACCGTTATATTTTTCATACACCATTGTTAAACTATGATGTTTGTACGGTAGTAAAAAATATAAATGAATTTCCCGACGATACCTTTGAAATGTTGGAAGTATATTTGAAATGCAGTGAGACACGCAGTTCTGTACTTTCTTTTCCGTACTACAGCGACTGCACGTTGCGCTGTCCCGTATTTCACTTCGTAATGGTTACAGCTCTGTTACCCGCACCTTGTATGCGCTTGTACGTGGACACAGGATTAATCAAACTATTACTATGAAGGCCACGGTGCAGAGTTTTATATCCATAGAGCGAACGATGTCGTTCTGTTATCTAATACAGAATACAGTAACTGTGAAATTGTTTCCTCAACTATCCCCATTAGCAGCTTTCCCGGCTTCAAATCTAGGGAACCAGGTTTGTTTCTTGATATAATAGTAATATGCGTTACAAGAGCGGTATGTTGACGTTTTCATGTTCGAGGAAAAGATTGAAAAAGCGTTTCGCTTTTTTAATTTCCGAGAACATGAAAACAAACATACCGCTCGTGTATCGTACATTATTTTGTGCGAAGATCGTTTATTACATATATGAAAGAGGAATTTCTAATTAGTTGCAATGAAATCTCCATCTTGGTTTCTGTTTAATGACGGCAACTTTGGAATACCAAAATATCTATCTTCAACATTGTTGCTATAAAATGTTTTCTGTGTTTACTAAACTCCAGCAGGCCGTGATATACGTCTGTCTTTTTTTTTCCCCCAGTCTATAAATGCGAACTTAAAACAAACGGTAAAGTTATGTAATGATTTATTTTTCATTTTAATATCTTAACAATATTATTTATATAACATATTGCAGTAATAACATCGGCATCTGGAATCTTGTTGATTTTTTCACGGCTTCCATAATGTTACTTGCATCACGAATGCAATAACTTTAGTGGAGTAGTAGAGTTTACTTAATTTTTGCAAATATTTAAAAACAATAATTAACATTGCAATTTAGGTGAAATTGCAGTGGTAAGTTTCCAATTTATAATTATTACTATGTTAAACGTCTCTAAAAATAATATGTTAAAAGTCTAAAGCAGTAAAATGAATATGGCGCTTAAGCGGTAAGAAGAGGGGAAATTGTTATGTGTGTTACGTTGGGAATACTGAATGTGGTATTTCACACTTACCGCGTATTGGTTTTGTGCGGAAAGCAAGCAAATACGCACGATCTCGCACAAAAACTGATATTTACAATATATTATTACGATATACCAAAGTACATATGATATTTCAGTGCAGAAATTCTGCGTCATCATATGATGATGGATGAGTGGAACAGAGAAAAACTCTCTCCGGCACATGTGTGGACATTGTGTCCCTGTCATACATCTATGACGCAGTGCAGGAGGGTAGGCCACTAGAGGGAACCCAAGAGGTGGAACTTAAACTGAGAGGATTCAATCCGACATCGGGATGGGAATCCGGTGTGCTTAGTGGATAGAGCGTCAGCACGTAGAGCTGAAAACCCGGGTTCAAATCCCGGTGCCGGAGAGAATTTTTCTCTGTTCCACTCATCCATCATATAATATTTACAAGTTTCTGTCCTTTGAGAGCAAGAGATGGGGAAAGGAATGAAGATGGATATTAGGAAAATCATGGAAAGTAGAAGTGATAAAAAAAGGAAAATAAGATTAGAAAAATAAAAAAGAAAGAGAATAACACTAATAAAATAAGAAAACAAGAAACAGGAGAAGATGAAGAAAAGAAGGGAAATGGAAAAAAGAGGAAAGAGAAAGAGAGAAAATAAAATGACGAAGGAAAGGGGAAAATGGAGTAAACAAGGTGAATAGAAAAAAGAAAAATGGTGGGGAAAAAAGAAAACAGAAAGATGGGAAAATGGAAAAGGAGAAGAAAGCAGAAAAATTAATAGAGAGAAGAAAATGGAAAAAGAATATAAAAAGATTAGGAAGGAATAAAGAAATCACACGACTTTAGGAACTTGATTCCCTACAGTTTAATAAAATTTTGCATCCTAATGTACAGTATTAAAGAATTTACAAGAGTGGCGTGATTTGTAACAATTGTGATAAACGCGTAAGAAAAATGTAATTTTGTAGTTAAAAATCGAAAAAAAAAATATATATATTCTGCACGATGCAACTATGGAATTCACAACACATTTATAGCTTCAGAATACTAACTAATTAAAGAAATGATACTCCTGAATAGTTAATTCTTCATCTGTAATATTCTTTTACCCTTAAAACTAAAGAATAATGGCATTTTACGAATAACTTAAAATTAGTGTAACTCTGAAAATATTGAGATTAGGACAAATGTTTATTTGACATTTTTTCTCAGAATGTCTTCGGAAATAAGCTCCTTAAGAGGCGGTATATCCTCGTGAATCATATTATAGGTTAAGTTTTCATATCTCAGTCATGCAGAACGAACCTGAGAGGCTTCGGTACCTCTTATACAGGTCTGAAATCGTTTAGAACTTACCACT
This sequence comes from Periplaneta americana, assembly GCF_040183065.1. Taxonomy (NCBI): domain Eukaryota; kingdom Metazoa; phylum Arthropoda; class Insecta; order Blattodea; family Blattidae; genus Periplaneta; species Periplaneta americana. Next base: position 147,653,852 of record NC_091122.1, read on the forward strand.
ACTGCCATCCACCAATATTCGGAAAAATCGAGTGGCTAACGGCAGATTCAGCGTCAAGCAAACACAAGAGATGCCATATTTTTCTAGACGGAGATTATAATGAAAGGGGGATTGTGAAGAGAGTTGATGGAATGACGACCCCCTAGTCCGCGATCGTCGTAAGCCTGCATATGATTAGAATTTCATCTTCTTGTTCCTTTCAAGGGCATTTATTTTAATAACATAAAATTATAATTAATTTAAGAATAGTCGTTCGAAGTGTGGTAAGCTTTCTAGTTCGTGACGCAGGACAGCTTGCCGGACGTGTACTCATTTCCATCCGTATATTCAGCCGCAGCATAAACACTCTTTACGGTTTCAGAATTTAATTAAAATTTTCCCCAAATTGGCTCACGTAGCACCTAACATTCTAAGTAAAAGTTTCAAGTGCTTCCATACCAATGCGCCCGACATTGAAGCGTGAAATGAGCGCGGGGTTGAAGGTGCTTGCACTCTTTATCCCGGCACACGATGGAGTTCAGAGATCATTAGCACGCTTGACCACTTTGTAACGGTTTTCTTATTAACTTCTCTTGACGTTTTAATACCTTAATCTCTGAGAATTTAAAATGTTTGTATCTGCTCGGACAGAAGGAGCAATTTTCCAGTTCAATCTTAGAGTGAAAGCAACATACTATTACATTAGCTGCTTCAGTTGTGTTAAGTAAGTTTGAAAGTTAATTGTTTAATTGCTGGATGTCACCAGCTTTGTGTAATGGTGTACTGGAGCAATTAACGTGTGTAAATAAATTGCAGATCACTTTTACATGTATTAGGTTCGCATTCCCGTTATGTGTATATTCCATTTGTGAGGTTTGCACTGTTGTAAGCCTATCCTAATTTCTATAACTGTAATAGCGATCAGTTTTGTCTGGTGTATTATAACTCTTAGCAGTCGCAGATAACTTGCTGAGCAACTGCTATTGTAGAAAATATACAAAGGTCTACCGGATATTAGCGAAATATTGTCACAAATAGAATTTAACGGTCGAACATCAAATTTAAGAAACCGCCTATAATAATAATAATAATAATAATAATAATAATAATAATAATAATTTATTTATTCTGGTGAAGTTAAGGCCATCAGGCATTCTCTTTCACTTAGCCAGAACCAAAAGAAGCTGATGCAATTTTACTAATATTTAAAGAACTCTAATAAAACATTTATACAGTCATACAAGCACAAGTTGAGTATATTATTTTAATGTACCGAAGTACATTCTGAGACGATTCTGTCCGACGCCGGGGTGGTATCCGGTGTGGCTTAGTGGATAAAGCATCAGCACGTAGAGCTCAAAACCCGGGTTCAAGTCCCGGCGCCGGAGAGAATTTTTCTCCGTTCCATTACTCTTTCATCGTATGATGACGCAGAATATCTGCATGGAAATATCATATGTACTTCGATACATTAAAATAATATATATGATATGCGTAAATCACTTTGTGATTTAAGACGGCGCTTATTCCGTCGGATCCCGGCCAACTAGTCACTCATCACGAGTGCACCTCTGCACATGTGTGGACTTCGGTCCTACGTTCATAGACATCTATGACGTAGTGCAGAGGGCGGCCACTAAAGGGAACCCAAGAGTTGGAGCTTAATCTAAGACGATTCTGTCCGACGCCGGGGTGGTATCCGGTGTGGCTTAGTGGATAAAGCATCAGCACGTAGAGCTGAAAACCCGGGTTCAAATCCCGGCGCCGGAGAGAATTTTTCTCCGTTCCATTACTCTTTCATCGTACAAGTTGAGTAAATTAATGCATATATACTAAATAATAATTACAAAATAATATAAGGCTAGAAGTTACATTCAATGAATATGCAAGCGGTAAGTGAACCAATATTACAAATTACAAGAATAACAAATTCAAATGTAAAATATAACTATACAACACTGAGGAAAATTACATATATATATATATATATACACACACATACATACAAAGGAAAATTAAACATGAATACTGGTCACGTGTTTAAACAATTTACTTTTAAATTGCAATATCGTTCGACAGTTCCTGAGGGAGCTGGGTAGGAAGTTCCAGAAACGAATTGTTGATACTGTTAAAGAGGAAGAATAGTGAGCTGTTTTATGGTAAGGCATAGATAATAAAGGGTCATTTTTAGAACGAGTACCCAGGCTGTGATAAGAAATTAAAACGCACCGAGAGATAGTTAGGCGAAGAAGTATTGATGATGCGATATAGGAAAATTAGTGAATGGATATATCTTCGGTCCTGTAATCTTACCCATTGGAGCGTTTCAAGGGAAGATGTAATGTGATAATGTGTAATTATTAAACTATAAAAACCAAACACCTCATCACAGAAAAATTCATCACCGTTAAGAATGTGTTCTAAGTTAAATTAATTATGTAAAATATGAAATCTAGATTTCAGCATTTCCTGTAATAAGTGGCAACATTTATTATTAAAATATTGAAGAGGCCTAACGGAAAATGTAGACGATTATTAAATCGACTTCAGATATTTTCTTCATTGTTATAAGTTGCTGGTGATGTACTGAAAGAATGAATAAATGGGAGGAGAAGTGGAAGGAGGGACGTTAAAAGCTACTCTAAGAAACATCCTTGCAAGGGAGTTCGGGGGCTGAGAAAAACTGAATATGTGAACTCCAAGCCTGTTGTTCACTTGTCTCATTCCGAGTTTCGCTGTTCCACTGAGGGAACTCTACAACATTTTGAAGGGGAAATACCAAAAATGGACGTAACTTAATCGCTACCACATAAAGAGGGTGAGGAGAGAGAAGCATGATTGCAGCAACGGGAGAAGAAACGCCGGAAGTTGTACGACTGCACATTGCAAGGTACCATGTTCTTACGCAGTGTAAGTGGAAGTCGAGGAAACTCGCTCATGTAACAGAGTAGTGGGTGATGTAATAATAAAGCATTTTGCATAAATTATACAGGCTGTAAGGGGTATAAGTGCCATTATTTTAACTGATGATTGTTTATGTCATAAGGAAGAAAAAATGTCCTCACAATTTTTTTCTAATTGCAATATTTAACTAATTATTAAAGTTTACAATATTGGGTGTTTGGCAACGTTGCTGGATGGGGAAGAGGGAGTTTACAAGTACACAGTACAGCTCAAGCGGATACAGACATACCGGTACAAAGCAGATGCTCTGTTCTAATGCACGGATGGACCGTTGTTTATATAAAACGAACAGCAAATACAAACTTTCAATCTCATTAATAGAACTTTATGGTAAATGTCCATTTTTATTTAACAATATTTGCAATATTGATCCTTTTTTATTGTACGTCTAAAAATAAACAAAAAATGGACTGCACAAAATCACACGAACTTTTTTTTTTAAATGCAACATTTTAATTTCTCCCACTTCTATAAAGCAGTACCATTTTTAAAGAAGTTTGTGGTTGTGTGATTTTTGAAACGAGATAAGAGACTCCTAGTTTCTAATAATCGTTGAGAAACCTGCTACAAAAGTTCGCCGATTAGGTAATCTTCATTGTGGAAAACATTGACGGTACATCTTCTTGCCTCACTTGAATTACGACGACTTTCTTTATAAATGAATAACGTATATGATAGACCTAAACTGTTAATGACATTGTACGTTTTTTGTCGAATACCTGGTACCAAACTGTCATCCGCTCGGCAGTAGACCTATGGACAGGGAGCTTGAACTCAGCTGATATGTACGTACGTCTGTGCAGAGTACTGCCTGCTGAACACGTTGCCACGTCTCTCACGCCAGAATATTAACAAATTTAAGCATGCAATTTTATTTAATTTCACGAAGACTTAATAGAACACATAAATATCCATTTAAACTAATATTAACTCTTTGCTAGATATACCTACTGATGTAATTGTTTTCGTAATTGTACTAACGATATAAACAGTATAACGCGAATAAAATAAGAGAATAAATATTTTTTCTGGGAAAACTATCAAGTTTTGCCCCTATGTTGTATGAATATTTTGTTATTTTGTAGATCGTCCTCGACGACTGTGAAAACGACGGCACTTATACCCCTTACACCCTGTAGAATGTATATCGTTTGAGGTAATTTTCACAAGAACAATCTTGCAACAATGGTGGTGACGTTTTAGCCCTTTTTTTTCTCGGGAATTGTATCGCAGCTTCTAACACGTCATTCCATATGCTGGCACCGCTATGTAAACAAGGTGAATTGCCGTGGATTAGTGAAGATGTTAGTGGAGTAATGAAGAAATTATGTCAATACGGTTGTGTACACACTGTAAAGTTGGTCATGAGAGAGGAGTTCTGTGCTGGAGGTGGCCCCGGGGTTCGTGTACGTGAGCCGCTATGACGGAAGTGGTGTTCCTCGGAGGCCATGTTTGGGAATCATCACGTACCACCAGCGTGGCTACTTGAGCAGCCGGAAGTTGCGCTGAGCATGACGCGACCAACTTACGGGCCGTAGAAATTGAATGTGAAATTTCACAAACTTCCAGCTACCTGTAGACCTCTTCTGCACCCTATCATTCACGGACGGGCTGGGGATCATTTATAATTGCCTCGCAGAACTCGTCTAATTGCTCCCGGTCCTACACTCGAGCTTTATCTCGTATTTTTCGTGGAATTATTTTTTAAATACCTTTCAGTTAGCTCTTGTGTTTAAATAAAAAAATTCTTTTTCTCTTGTGTGGAGGCTATGAGTGGGCAGGCGATAATGAGATCATATTTTGTATCTGAAAATTGTTCTTAAATTAAAGCCTGCTGCTTTCTAGGAATTTGTGATGATGGTTATAATTCTGACTTTTCTTATCTCCACAAAATTCCAACACCATTAATCATGATTTTACTCGACTTCTTCGAATAGGCCTACATAATAGAAAAATGAAACACGTCGCTGCTGTTTAATTTGTCTTAAGCTACGGTTTGGCTACGGCGATCTTCGCCGACGATCATCGCTGGCGATCTTCGCTGGGATTCTGTCCCACTGATTTGAATGTGCATGGTTTCTTTACGACGATGAACGTCAACGAACGTCGCTGGGCTCGACGAACATCGTCAGCGTTTGCCTTGGAGGCAAAAACCTGGCGATCATCGCCGAGAAACCAATTGTAAAATTACAGTAGGTGATGAATTAAATCATTTAATGACATGTGATTTATACATCGTACATACCATAATGGCGGTAAAACAGAAATCTTTCTGCAATTTCTTCACTAATGAGGACGATATATTATGATTAAACACAAATCCCTCTTCAACATGAGCCAAAAAGAAGAACCAATGTAAACAATAACAAATCTATATTTTGCTACAACCAGAACTGTTAATACAATTGAATAAGTAAAAATAAAGTTTTTATATAATTGGTTTTTACCTTAAAGTTATGCTTATCTTTCAGCTGGGCTTATTGGTTTGTGAACAAATTTTGTGGATAATTTTACAATATCATTTTCAATTGAACTTAAAACAAAATGAAATTGTTCGGGAGAAAGTCTGAAATATTCCTTAAAATTGGTGGGTCATTTTCAAGATGTCTTGATATCAATTAATTAAAAGACCCCTCTGTATATCTATTTCTAAACATGACATTAACTACTTTAAAGATCCGTACTTGTTTTTCAAGGCAAAACTTATATTATAACGTTATCATATTGTCATCCACTTATCAGCTGATCAGACATGGTCAACTATATAAAACAATAAACTGTCCACCTACCAAGTTCGCCGGTAAAGAAACCACTCTCTGACGATGACTGCTGGCGACTTCAATCGTCAGCGATGTTCGTTCGACGAAGATCGTCGTAGCGAAACCGTAGCTTTATTCATATTGTGCCCACCCATCATCGTGATGAATTTGGGGAATTGGGATAAGTAGCGAAATCCCGCTTCGAAAACCAGCTATAACGTCTGGGAGGAATCACCATTCTATATTTGTTTCTTTGAAAGATGGAACATGACAGGAGCGTTGCGATCGGAAAAACAACTGAATATCACATAACGTGGTAGGCCTTTTGCTATGGTAATAACGGTTGAGTTGCCAAACTTACAGTTCCCGCGTCTCGAGCTAGCTCTCTTGGCAACGTTTGTTGTGCACTAAGGGGAGAGGATGGTATTTTTTGGTGAAAAATGAATAAATTAAAAAAAATCTTTAGAATACTCTGTGATATGTGTGGAATGCATAGCAAAACATTTTGTGGGTATTTGTGCCCTTATCGGATGTAGAGTCGTCATTTTTAAACCTCCTGCGTTATGGATTTTTAAATCACTCGCCCACTTTTATTGTTCTTTCTGGTAAATTAAATTTTCAAAAATTTTTTTTTCTTTAAAATATTCTTTGATATGTGTGGAATCCATTGCATAACATTTTGTGGGTATTTGTGTCCTTATCGGATGTTGAGTCGCCATTTTTAAACTTCCTGCGCTATGGATTTTTAAATCATACGCCCGCTTTTATCGGTTTCCAGTAACTTCATTTTTTTTTTTTGCTACATTACCAGACAAAAATGGATATAATTTCTGAACTATTAAAGATACATGCATGAAATTTAGAACACACATTCTTTAGACTATTAGGAAACTTTTCTCTGTAACAGAATTTTGTTAATTGATTTCATTTTAAAAATACGTCCGTTTGTTTGCAACAAAGGAAATCAGAAAATTGTTATTAAATTTTAATTGTTTATTTTACAAACGTAGGGACTAATATCAAAATTCTGTTACAGACAGTTTGTAGAACATGCTTTTGCAAATACATTGCAAAAAATTGTTTGAATCTATCTTTAAAAACGGTTTAGATATATCGGTTTTAGTACAAACCTGCATTGGGTATATTTTGTTCAAATTTGGGCTCCCCAATAATTTTTTTTCAAAATATTTTTTTATTTATTAAAGCCTGCTGCTTTCTAGGAATTTGTAATGATAGGTATAATTCTGACTTTTCTTATCTCCACAAAATTCCAACACGATTAATCATGATTTTACTCGACTTCTTCGAAAAAATAATAGAAAAATGAAACACGTCGCTGCTGTTTAATTTGTCTTATTCATATCATCGTGATGAATTTGGGGAATTGCGATAAGTAACAAAATCCCGCTTCGAAAACCAGCTATAACGTCTGGGAGGAATCATCGTTCTATACTTGTTTCTTTGAAAGATGGGACATGACAGGAGCGTTGCGATCGGAAAAACAACTGAATATCACATAAAGTGGTAGGCCTGTTGCTATGGTAACAACGGTTGAGTTGCCAAACTTACAGTTCCCGCGTCTCGAGCTTAATAGCTCTCTTGGCGACGTTTATTCTGCACACAATGTTAGCATTGGTACATTTCGTCTTTGATTCTCTGTCGACTGAAGCGATCAAAATGAGCTGCAACGTTATTCCAGGCAGAAGCCTTGGTACTACCCATTGCAGAAGATGCGATGAGCAAGAAACCTTAGCCCATGTACTGGGTTTTTTTTCCGAAAGGGAGAATTACTGAGAATTGACCGTCATAATAAAATTCGCTCCATGATTGCCAATGAACTTCGCGGGCTGATAAGTATGAGGTGTACGAGGAAATTGGGTGCCTTTCTGCTGTTGGTTCAAATCGAAGAGCAGATATCATTTGTTATAGACCGAAAAAAAATTGTGGACTCATTCTCGATCCCACAGTCCGTTTTGAGAAGAGCGAGGAACAACCTAGAGAAGTCTGCAAAGAAAAACGGGCAAAATATCTGCCATCCTGCAGTGATTTGGGGACCAAATATAACATCAGGACATGGAACATTGTAGGAATTATGATTGGGACTAGAGGCACAATCCCACGGGAGTCCTTAGAAGTCTTCCGAAAATTAAAAGTTCCTGACAGCACCCTGGACATGATATCCTCCACTCCACTAAAGTCATCGATTTGCATAATTAATCATCATTTATATTCTTTATAAAATGTAATTTGTCTTGTAGCCTAAATTGTTTGTCGCATTTCCAATAAATTGTTCAATGATAGCCTATCTAACTAGGGTTTCTATTAAAGAAAAAATTGAATTAATTATAAATATTAATTTAGAATTGATTAGGAGGCCGATTATTAAACCTGGTTGGGACGGCTATCAAGTATCTATCTATTTCTTACCTTCGCGTCAATTGTCAATGAATGTTTTAACGTCAGCCATCTTAACGACAATTGCTAGCTTCCATCAGCTGGCAGGGTGGTAGTCCATATTGGGAACATGGCACTGTAGTTCCAAGCTCGGCCGCTTAATTGTCATGCCCCATCTTAAAAAAAAACAAGTATAACCACATAATTCCCCCCTCTTTTCTGGTTGGATGATAGTTCACCTCTGCTGAGGCATGTGGACGTGAGGCCAGCAATCGGCTGGTCGGTCTTGGTCCGTCATGGGCTGACGAGCCACGGATTGGAAATTTACCGATAAAATTTTCTAAAGAGGTTTTCGTGGTTCATGCTTCCAGTTTGGTAGCCTGTTCTTCAACTTATGCATGGACATAATCCTGCGTGTGGGTGGCATTGTTGATTACAGGAAGTATAATCGGAAACTAATAAGGCTGTGAGAAATATGCGAGTACAATGAGAACAATGCAGGTGCATGGAGTTCGTATGCCTCCCCTTTCCCTGAAGTCTCAGCCGTTGTTATGGATATTACGGAGGAACGATGCAGATACTGTATAAGGCTTTGTTTCCTTTCTTGGTTCTGGAACAGAGGTTAATCTTGCCGGAACAAAGACATTGGCAATGTAACGGTTAAATACGTTCAACTATTGCTAAGTTATTGAGTCGTCCTGGGTTTGATAAATCTGGCGTAGGAAGGTGGACTTAAAAAGATGAAATCCTTAGGAATGGTCCTTTGAAAAGCGGGCTTATGTGTCGTAGATTCACGGTACGTAAAAGTACCATGATTGTGGATAAAAAGAACTCCAGGAGAAATTTACCGACCGTTTCCCGCCGGAATCCACGCTGAAGAAGACGTAAAATTGAAGGAGTGTAAGCCTACTAATTGTGTGACACATTACTTAATAAATAAATAGACAGGCAGACAGACAGACAAACAGATAGATGAATAAATAAATAAACAAATAAATACATAAATAAATAAATAACTGAACCAATAAATAAATGAATCAATAAAAGAACGAATGATAATAATTAATAAAATAACTAATAAAATCAGTAATTATGATAATAATAAAAAAATAATAATAATAATAAATTGGAAGGCCGGAGGGAAAAAGACCTTTGGGGAGGCCGAAACGTAGATGGGAGGATAATATTAAAATGGATTTGAGGGAGGTTCTCGTATTCCCCTTGTTCTACTTGTATTCCCATTCTCGTATTCTCCTTGTTCTCTCTGTATTTCCCTTGTTCTCCTTGAATTTTCCTTGTTTTCCTTGAATTCCACTTATTGTTCTTGTATTTAACTTGTTCTCCTTGTATTCTCCTTGTTCTTGTATTTCTCTTATTCTCATATTCCCCTTTTCTTCCAGTATTTCCCTTGTTCTCCTTGTATTCCCCTTGTCCTTGAGTTCACCTTGTTCTCCCTATATTCCATTGTTCTCCGTGTATATTCTCCTTGTTTACTCTGTATTTACTTTGTTGTGCTTGTATTTTCCTTGTTATGCAGGAATATTCCTTATTCTCCCTTATTTCTCTTTTTATCCTTGTAGTCCCCTTGTTCCCTTTCACTTGTTTTCATATTCTCTTTGTTCTTGTATTCTCCTGTTCTCGTATTTCCCTTGTTCTACTTGTATTCCTATTGTTCTCCTCGTATTCCCCTTGTTTTCTCTGTCGTTCTCTTTGAGTTTTCCTTGTTGTCATTGAATTCCCATTATTCTTCTTGTATTCCACTTGTTCTTATATTCTCCTTGTTCTTGTATTTCCCTTGTTCTCGTATTCCCCTTTTCTCCTTGCATTACCCTTGTCCTCCAGTTCCTTTTATTCTCCTTATATTCTCCTTGTTGTCCTTGTATTTCCTCTTTTTCTCCCTGTATTTCCCGTGTTCTGCTTGTATTTCCCATGTTGTGCATGAATTATTTTCCTTGTACTCCTTGTATTTCCCCTTTTTCTCCTCGTATTCTCCTTGTTCTCCCTGCATTTCGCTTGTTCTGCTTCTATTTCCCATGTTGTGCATGAATTTTCCTTGTACTCCTTGCATTTCCCCTTTTCTCCTCGTACTTTCCTTGTTCTCCTTGTATTTCCCTTTTTCTTCGTATTCTCCTTGTGCTCCCTGTATTTCCCTTGTTCTCCTTGTATTTCCCTTTTTCTCCTCGTATTTCCCTTGTTCTCCTTGTATTTCTCATGTTATGCATGAATTTTCCTTGTTCGCCTTGTATTTCCCTTTTTCTCGTATTTCCCTTGTTCTCCTTGTATTTCTCATGTTATGCATGAATTTTCCTTGTTCGCCTTGTATTTCCCTTTTTCTCCTCGTATTTCCCTTGTTCTCCTTGTATTTCTCATGTTATGCATGAATTTTCCTTGTTCGCCTTGTATTTCCCTTTTTCTCCTCGTATTTCCCATGTTCTCCTTATATTTCTCATGTTATGCATGAATTTTCCTTGTTCGCCTTGTATTTCCCTTTTTCTCCTCGTATTTCCCTTGTTCTCCTTGTATTTCTCATGTTATGCATGAATTTTCCTTGTTCGCCTTGTATTTCCCTTTTTCTCCTCGTATTTCCCATGTTCTCCTTGTATTTCCCTTTTTCTCCTCGTATTTCCCTTGTTCTCCTTGTATTTCTCATGTTATGCATGAATTTTCCTTGTTCGCCTTGTATTTCCCTTTTTCTCCTCGTATTTCCCATGTTCTCCTTATATTTCTCATGTTATGCATGAATTTTCCTTGTTCGCCTTGTATTTCCCTTTTTCTCCTCGTATTTCCCTTGTTCTCCTTGTATTTCTCATGTTATGCATGAATTTTCCTTGTTCGCCTTGTATTTCCCTTTTTCTCCTCGTATTTCCCATGTTCTCCTTGTATTTCCCTTTTTCTCCTCGTATTTCCCTTGTTCTCCTTTTATTTCTCATGTTATGCATGAATTTTCCTTGTTCGCCTTGTATTTCCCTTTTTCTCCTCGTATTTCCCTTGTTCTCCTTATATTTCTCATGTTATGCATGAATTTTCCTTGTTCGCCTTGTATTTCCCTTTTTCTCCTCGTATTTCCCTTGTTCTCCTTGTATTTCTCATGTTATGCATGAATTTTCCTTGTTCGCCTTGTATTTCCCTTTTTCTCGTATTTCCCTTGTTCTCCTTGTATTTCTCATGTTATGCATGAATTTTCCTTGTTCGCCTTGTATTTCCCTTTTTCTCCTCGTATTTCCCATGTTCTCCTTGTATTTCCCTTTTTCTCCTCGTATTTCCCTTGTTCTCCTTGTATTTCTCATGTTATGCATGAATTTTCCTTGTTCGCCTTGTATTTCCCTTTTTCTCCTCGTATTTCCCATGTTCTCCTTATATTTCTCATGTTATGCATGAATTTTCCTTGTTCGCCTTGTATTTCCCTTTTTCTCCTCGTATTTCCCTTGTTCTCCTTGTATTTCTCATGTTATGCATGAATTTTCCTTGTTCGCCTTGTATTTCCCTTTTTCTCCTCGTATTTCCCATGTTCTCCTTGTATTTCCCTTTTTCTCCTCGTATTTCCCTTGTTCTCCTTTTATTTCTCATGTTATGCATGAATTTTCCTTGTTCGCCTTGTATTTCCCTTTTTCTCCTCGTATTTCCCTTGTTCTCCTTATATTTCTCATGTTATGCATGAATTTTCCTTGTTCGCCTTGTATTTCCCTTTTTCTCCTCGTATTTCCCTTGTTCTCCTTGTATTTCTCATGTTATGCATGAATTTTCCTTGTTCGCCTTGTATTTCCCTTTTTCTCGTATTTCCCTTGTTCTCCTTGTATTTCTCATGTTATGCATGAATTTTCCTTGTTCGCCTTGTATTTCCCTTTTTCTCCTCGTATTTCCCATGTTCTCCTTGTATTTCCCTTTTTCTCCTCGTATTTCCCTTGTTCTCCTTGTATTTCTCATGTTATGCATGAATTTTCCTTGTTCGCCTTGTATTTCCCTTTTTCTCCTCGTATTCTTCTTGTTCTCCCTGTATTTCCCTTGTGCTTGTATTCTCCTTGTTCTCTTTGTATTACCTTTATTGCCCTTGAACTCTCCCTTTTCTCCCTGTTCTCCTTGTTCCAAGCGTCCTTCTACGTAAAGATACGCAGCACAGTAAAGCTATGCACTTGTAAATTTGTTGTCCTGGTTTTATGATATGTTAGCTCTCCGCATCCTCCTCCAAGTCGGCGAAAATCTTAGTAGAAGGCGAATATTCTGAATTTCTTAATTTATTTTCGTTCACATCTCTTTCTTATTTCCTGAAGCTGATATTAATCTGCATGACATAACTACAAAGCCATGCCTGCAATAATGACGAGAGATGAGTGCGAGGGTGATTCTCAAATTTCCCCACACGCCACTGATTATCCCGCTGCCGCTCTTCACGATGCCGAAAGTCCTCAAGCTCTGCAGTGCATGGCGTGATGCATACTTGTCAGGGGCAGTGCACTCTGTGCAGTCTACGAATGAAACATGGGGGTCGAGGTCACAAAAGTTGGAGAGCTTCGTGGTAGCTGAACTATTTCGAAGACTGGCGCCATCCGACCGAGTTCGTTGGAATGTTTATAATATTCCACTGAGTCAGTTCTAACTCGTATAGCAAGAACTGCTGATTACGTTTCAGTGCAGAAGGAGTTTTTTTTTCTGAAGAAAGCAATTACAACTACCGCGCCCACTGCTGGCTAAGTGATTAAGAACGAGACCTGCAAGCAGTACATCTCCTTGCACTTCCAATTACGTAATTGATAATGATTGTACGGTTATTGAATTAACAGTCCACGTTTACTTAACTTCAGAATCCACCCCCGCCTCCTCCTCCCCCGCAACATCGTCACACATACACCCCTGCATCGTTTTCTTCTTCATTATTCTCTTGATCAGTGTTGTATGGTTTTCTTATTCTTCCTCTTCTTCAGAGATTTAAGTTCTTTGATTCCTCCCTCGTTTACATAAGGATGGTGAATTTATATACTTAAGGGATTAAGTAATAGGTACAGCTTACAGCAGTAAAATTATGGAAATATTAAACTTTTTTTCCTCCATTACTGTATCTTGTACAATAATGAAAACTTTTACGTGTAAAACACTGTCCTTTTGCTATATGAAAAAATATTTTTACAATTAAAAAAATTATTTACTTTTTTTTTTCAAAATTCATTTCACTGTGCAGTGATGAAGCATTTCCCACATAACTCAAAACTATCCAACATTCAGTAATGAAATTTTTTATCTATATTTATGCATGTTATATCTAGAATATGATGCAAGATCACTTTTCTACCTTTGATAGATTGTCTGATAAAAATAAATTCATTTAAAAATGGTCAAGTATCAGTACTTTCTTCTAACTCAAAATAATTAAAAAATATTATTTATTAAGGAATGCAGTTGAAGAGCATGATATTGTAAACATGAGTTTCAGTAATTAAATACAAGAGACAGAACATGAAAAAGTTAACAAGTTTATGAATTATGACGCTTCATCACTGCACAGTGAACTGCCACCATTTTGAATTTGTAAAAACATATGTAAATATATTTTTTTTTAAATTGCAAAAATATTTTTTCATATAGCAGAAGAACAATGTTTTACACATACCAATTTTCATTAATATACAAGGTACAGTAATGATGGAAGAAAAAGTTGAGTATTTCCAAAAAAAATTACTGCTGTAAGCCGTACCTAACCCCTTAAGATGACAATCTATAAGTAAGGCCTACAGCATTTATTAAAAGTAACGTATAATACTACTTACTTACTAACCTATAACTTTTAGAGAACCCGCAGGTTCATTGCCGCCCCCGCATAAGCCCGCCATCAGTCTCTAGCCTGAGCAAGATTAATACAGTCCCTAGTATCCTATCCCACCTCCCTCAAATTCATTTTAACATTATCCTCCCATCTATGTCTCGACCTCTCCAAAGGTCTTTTTCCCTCCGACCTCCCAACTAACACTCTATATGCATTTATGGATTCGCCCATACGTGCTACGTGTTCTGCCATCTCAAACGTCTGGATTTAATGCTAATTTTGTCAGGTGAAGAATACAATGCTTGAAGTTCTACGTTGGGTAACTTTCTCCATTCTCCTGTAACTTCATCCCTCTTAGTCCCAAATATTTTCCTAAGCATCTTATTCTCAAACACCCTTAAGCTATGTTTCTCTCTCAAAGTGAGAGTCCAAGTTTCACAACCATAAAGAACAACCGGTAATATAACTGTTCTATAAATTTTAACTTTCAGCTTTTTTGAGAGCAGATTGAATGACAAAAGCTTCTCAACCGAATAATAACAGGCATTCCCCATATTTATTCTGCGTTTAATTTCCTCATGAGTGTCAGTTATATTTGTTAATCTACTGTTGCTCCAAGGTATTTGGATTTTTCCATCTCTTCAAAGAATAAAATTTTCAATTTTTATATTTCCGTTTCATACTATGTTCTGGTCACGAGATATAATCATATACTTTGTTTTTTCGGAACTTACTTCCAAATCTATTTCTTTACTTGCTTCAAGTAAAATTCCTGTGTTTTCTCTATTAGTTTGTGGATTTTCTTCTAACATATTCACGTCATCCGCATAGACAAGCAGCTGATGTAACCCGTTCAATTCCAAACCCTCTCTGTTTTCCGGGACTTTCGCAATGGCATATTCTAGAGCAAAGTTAAAAAGTAAAGGTGATAGTGCATCTCCTTGCTTTAGCCCACAGTGAATTGGAAAGGCATCTGACTGAAACTCACCTATACCGACTCTGCTGTACGTTTCACTGAGACACATTTTAATTATCGGTTTAGTTTCTTGAGAATATCGAATTCAATAAGAATATTATATAAAACTTCTCTCTTAACCGAGTCATATATCTTTTTTAAATTTATGAATAACTGATGTACTGTACCCTTATATTCCCATTTTCTCCAATATCTGTCAGAATAAAAACATCTGATGAGTATTCGATCTACTACGCTTAAAACCACACTGATGATCCTCAATAATTTCATCTACATATGGAGTTGATCTTCTCAAAAGAATATTGAACAAAATTTTGTATGACGTGAACAAAAGTGACATTCCTCGAAAGATACTAGACCTACAGTTAATCTTTTCCCCCTTCTTAAAGATAGGTACAATTATGGACTCCTTCCATTGTTCTGTTACAATTTCCTTTTTCCGAAATATCAAGTACAAGTTTATAAATTTCAATGGTGATTGCAGTTAAAATTGAAATCCCAGACCCGTCAAACTTTGTACTTAGAAATAATTATTTTTATGAAAAAATATTTTTGCGACCATTATTGTGCGAGTTATGATATCAACAAGAACACTTTTAAATGCCACCCTATAGTTTAAAAGTCTGCAAGAAGATTTTTTTGTGTTATATGTAATTATTTTTATACAGAAGCACTATGGTATGGTTACTATGGTAACAGTTTTATTATTTATACATTTTGTTACTTCTTCTGTTATGAAAGCAGTTTATTGATAATATCAACATAAAACAAAATGTTAACAAAAAGTGAGAGAATTGAATCCTGAAAACAATAGGATTGGTTGACAGAAATAGTACACAATAAGTGGTATGCACACTTTTTAATTAAATTTATCGAAATCGGCTACCTATTTCTCGGTCAACTACACTGTTCTATCGAAATCGTGTTCATTTAACTCCTGCAAAAGTCGGACTTTATAAGTGTGATATTTAGTACTGCGCAATATTCTCCAGGACTGCCTCCGTGGTCTGTAGGTCAGCATGCTGGTTTCCAGATCAGGAGGTTCCGGCTCTCGGTGAATTTTTCTTGAAGAAGAAGAATTCCCTGGGTGTCTAGAGTCTGGAAATTTGTATGAATGTGATTGTGAGTGTGCCGAGTTAATATTAATTAACCAATCATCACAAATATAAAAATATATCAGGACTGTCGCTGGGCAGTAACCTGAACACACGTTTCAGCGTCACATTGTTGACAAGTAATTCCATCTAATAGATGCTATAGAGTTACCAACAACGAAAAAAAAAATATATATTCTCCAGTAATATTAACAAAATTTGAGGACCGAATGAGCAGCGCTCGTGTTCGGTCGCATTTCAGATATGTTATTAATAGGCCTATAAGAGAATATACAAAGTAAAATAAAATAAGAACTGAAATTAAAATTTACTGGTACAGGGAAATTATACAATATATTAATATAAGAGGAATATAGAAAATAAAATAAAATAGGAACTAAAATTAAAATTACGGCTGCAATGAAATTATATAATATAATATTAACATAGAGAAGAATAATATCGTACGTGAATAAAGTAGGACAATTTATGAAAAAAATATATATTACAAAATTCTGATTGAGGCTTTTGTCCCAAATGCCCTTATTCCATTTTAATTGGAATTATGCGTTACTTTTGAAACCTTGCAGAACCTTGTACACTACCAATTTTATAACTTGGAGAAGTAGAAGAAGAAGAAGAGTTAATTAAATTTATCAAAGCGATTTAGTTCAGGAAGTCTTTCAACTGCTCAAAAATTGTTTTATTATAATTAGCAGACGTACTTTCATTTGTTCATATTTAAATACCACAAATGCAACCTGTGACGACCTTCGAAATTCTGTATAGGCCTACGTCCAACCTTGAATTGTTTGCAAGAACATTCATTCATGAAAAATAAAGTTCTTATCATTTTCGTAAATGTTACAGCTTGTGGGGGGTTTCATGTGAATTTCATCAGCAAAATTGCACTTACCATTCAATATTAAATATTTTTATACATACGAAGGGAATTTTTGTAAGAAATAAGCAAGTTCCTATATGTATGAGCTATTCCATCTCAAATCGACCGAAATATAGAGAAAATTGACCTTACAATTTCTAAATACAATGAAACTTTTTTTGTACGTAGAGAACTGTGATACAATGCTTTGTGCAAAGTTTGAGGCATCAGAACTTTATAGTGTTTAAATTAAAAATATTTAAATTTATCGTATTTTCATAAAATTAGCAACTTTAAACTGTTGTATCTCCGAAGCCCTTTCACCCAATGATCAAAATCATGGTTTATTTTGATGCTGAGAAATTTAAGTTTATATTGACATATAAACAGATTTCCTTCCTTTATGGAAATAGAGAAATTAGATTTTTCCTCATTAAGACGCCTTTGTCCACGAAAAAATATTTTAAAAATATATAGTTAGATTCCGCATTGAAAGTACAAATAAACACATATTTTTTACTGATGGCACGTTGATAAAGTATTGAAAATATCAAATAAAGAAAATAAATAGTACGCGCGTGAACTAACCAGCTGACTGTGAGGCGGGAGCTAGCCGAGGTAAGCAAGGCCAGGAGACAAACACGTGATGTTTCGTCTAGTAGCGCATAGCTGGGCTAGCTTTATCACAGGTTGTCATAAACACAGGAGTAAAATGACGCCCATCGCTCGCTTATCTTCAGCTCTCGTCCAGTGCATGCGGTACTGCGTCGTTCAAGTCCTGGCGTGTGACAATAATCTATTTAATACCTTCGAAACTTATTGCCATACCACTAAGCAAACAATGCCGAATCCCTCTTAATAATGCAAGGTTTTTTCTCAATATTTTTTACATTTTTACAAATAAGCAAAAAGCCTAAAAGTAAGTAAAATCAGATTATCTGTCTCTCTCAGTGTAGAATAAAAATGATTACTTCTTAACATAACCTACCAAATGTCAGCTTCAAAATGAGCTCCCGTTCAATGTTCTGCAGTAAATGGTTCCAGACTTCTGAACGCTGAAAGAGGCTTGTTTTTATACAATACGCTAAATTTGTCACTCAATAATACGAAAACCGTTTGACTTTCGATAGTATATTTTTGAAAATGTACTCTCCTCAGCACCTTATATAAATAGAGAAAAAATTAGGGTATAAAAAATGCGAGGTTTTTTACTGATCGATTTCATATGGAATAGCCCGTATAAACTAGGATTTTTCAAAAGAAAGGCATAATTATAATTAAAATTGAATGAAGGGATTTTGGTCAGAAAGCTCAGACACGTCAAACTTTGTGCTGAAAAAGGAATACTGTTATGATAACGAGATATTTTTGGGACTATTGTTGTGCGAGTTATGATGTATGGACAGAAATGTCATTTGTTACATGATAAGGGAAGTGAACTATTGCAAAACGCGCAATGCTTATAATGTATCACTATGGTGACCATTGTTTTTTCTTTGTTTGCAGCATGCGAACAACGTGCGCCAGTGCGCCATGGAGTACGTCCAGCGGCGCCAAGCGCGGCGCCCCAGCACGGCGTGCAGCCTGGCGGAGCTGGGCGAGGTGCACTACCTGCCCGCCGCCAAGCCCGGCACCTTCTTCGCCCGCGACAACGTGTCCAACTTCATATCGTGGTGCCGCCGCGGCCTGTGTGTGCTGGAGTGCCTGCTGTTCGAGACGGACGACCTGATCCTCCGCAAGAACGAGAAGCACGTGATCCTGTGCCTGCTGGAGGTGGCGCGCCGCGGCGCCAAGTTCGGCATGCTGGCGCCCATGCTGGTGCAGCTGGAGCGGGAGATCGACCGGGAGATCGCTGCCGAGCAGCGCGGCCTGCAGCGCGGCGACAGCCTGGACGACAGCGACGACGACGAGCAGTACGGACCCATGCCGCAGATCGTCACCAACGACCTCAAGAGCCTCGACGAGATGGTGAGTAGTGTCTCAAATATTTATGTACTGTGCTCTTCCCCAGAGAAAGGATGGGCTGTTTCAAGTCTGTGTTCTATAGCGCGATTCACACGATAACATTTGGCGGTCCGCCATCGTAATATTAATAAAGAATGAGACATGACACTAGTGTTCTATTGCAGTGGTTTTCAACTGCCGGTCCGCGGCGAAAATTCGTAGATTTAAATTTTAGTAGGCTATTAATTTTTTCCGTAATTATACAGAAAGCAGAGTTTCTATTTATCTTTAATATAATTTTACAATATTATCTGAACTTCCCGCATACTATGAGAATGGGAAGCTAAACTTGCATATTTAATTGACATGTTCTCTCTTCTTAATGACTTAAACTTATCTCTTCAGTGAACAATGACAACCGTGTTTACTCTCTAAAATAAAATAGATATATTCATGAAGAAATGAGCTCTTTTGAGACAACATTTGCAAGAAAATAACTTGGAAATGTTTCCCTTTCTCCAAGAATTTCTAACCGTGGCTGACATAATTGAAGTAGGTATATTTAATGCCGTAAACCAACATCTGTCCCGCGCCGTGGCGTCGCAGTCTAAGGCATCCTGCCTAGGACTCCCGTTACGGAATTCGGCCAGTGTATGGGAACGGTGCCCACCCAGCATCGTGATGCACTTGGGGAGCTACGATAGGTAGCGAAATCCGGTTGCGAATGCCAGCTATAACGGCTGGGGGAATCATCGTGCTAATCACACGATACCTCCATTCTGGTTGGATGATTGTCCACCTCTGCTTCGGCATGTGGACGTGAGGCCAGCAGCCGGCTGGTCGGTCTAGGCCCTTCACGGGCTGTAGCGTCACGGATTATTATTTATTATTATAAACCAACATCTCAGCAACTTGATGAATGAAATGGAATGGATTTAACTGAGGGGGCACGGATGGCCCAGCACTGCGACCTCTTGAGATCTATTGCGCTAACCCTCAATATAGAATGAATTGCATGCCACGGTTCCCCTACGCGCACCGCCCTAACCACATGACTCCATTAACTACCGGTTCCTACAGCCGACAGAATCCATATACCATTCCTGCTTCGGCAACTTCCCCCAAGGCCCTCCTGTCGGTCCGAGGCGAAACTCCTCCCACGAGTAGGTCCACCTCGGGTGCCATTGCAGAAGCCATCCAACATCGCTAAACTACATTCCACGGAGGCCGGTCGAGAGAGTCAGCAGCTTCGGGAGGCCGCCGATAGAGTGATCTGAAAAACCAGAAACGGGATAACGAGGAAAGGATGATGGGGGAGGAAAGGAAGTGGCGAAGATGAGTGAGGTTCCAATCGCCTGATAAAGTTACCTGATATTCATCCATAGGAGTGAGGGATAAACCCCGAACAAACCTCACTCAGGCAACTCGTCCTGACCGGGAATCGAATCCGGGATCGCTGAGTTCGGAGTTAGGCTCACTAGCCCCTGAGCCACAACGGTGGACTAACTTAATGAAAGTTTCAATCACTACTATCTTAAGGGTCATAAAGGAGATCCTTGGCAAGGGGATGTTTGGATAATTCATCCTTTTACGCAGGACGTGGACTGCCATCGACTAACTCTTCAGGAGGAAGAAAATTTAGCTGAAATTTCACCTGATGTAACTCTCAACTCCAGATTCAAAAACAAGTCATTCAATCAGTTTTGGTTATCAGCATGTGAAGAATATCAGCAGAAAAGAATTGAAATTACTAATGACTTTTTCAACAACATATTTATGTGAAACAACTTTCTCTGCAATTAAGACAAAATACAGGGACAGAATGGATGTTGATGCCGCCCTCCTTCTTGCAGTATCCACTTTAGATCTAAGAATCCACAAGATTTTGGCAAATAGGCAGCAGCATAAGTCTCATCGAATCCATAAGAATAACTTTCCAGAGAAATAGGATAAATGCTGATGTGATTGTTCAATTGGTAATTTTAAATACGAGGGAGAGTCAAAAAGTAACCGTAATAATTGTTTTAATTGAATATGTAGGCTACAGTAAGACTACAAACACTATATGTAGGCTAGTACTACGACCTGCTATGTGAGTCTGATTTTATATATATATATATATATATATATATATATATATATATATATATATATATTAAGGTTACTTTTTGACTCAGCCTAGTATCATTCTATGAACATATAAATCTTCAATTGTAATTTAAAAAAATAGCGTGTGTTTTTCTGTTTTTCCAGTCCTCATCATTTCTGCTTGACTTTTAGGGGTCTGCGAGTGTCGAAAGATGAAAATCGCGGTTCTATGGTCCGTCCCAGGTATCTGTAGAGTAGAAATACGAACCAAGACCTATGCTCAAGTGTTATGTGGGAAGGCTAGGGCCAATGATCGCTCTGGGGGGAGGTGTTGGTTGAACGAAGTTTCGCTTGCAGGGATTGGATTATTTCTATCTCAACTCTGCTCTCTCTACCTTCTACCACGAGCGACCTCGAGCTGATGCTGCCCGCAATGCACTCCGGCACAGATAGTCTCCGCTCCCATATGCGCGAAGTTACTCCACAGATTCCTGGACTGACCATAGTGTACAGAATTCCTCTTAGGTACACATAGCTGTCATGGCGGTCTAGAGCGCTGAATTTATAACCGTAAGATAGTCAGGAGATCACTTCTTGAAATATGTCATTTTCAAAAAAAATTGCATGCTAATAAATTGCATTGTTCAAGTCATATTCTATGTCATTTTGATACTTTTAAACCTTATAGTCACTTTAGAACAATACTCTGAAAATCGTCAGAACTAACTACCGGACTCTGTATAAATGACAGGAAGTAGCAGGAAAGTCGATTTGCACATCTAACTAATTGCAAAACTAAACAAATTAAAGTCTTAATGCATCTCATTTCACGTAGAGAAATTTTTAGAGTACTAATTAAAAAAAAGAACTAAAATAGCTTCACGGCCAAGCGATGGAACACAGAACATGAGCATTTAGAGCAGCGGTGACCAAAGCGGGTGTTGTGATTACATCGTGTAACCTGTCTCTACAAGCAGTAAGAGGTGGTTTCGTAAAGAATGAGGAGAACTTTTTTGTTGTTCTGTCGGACAAAATGTAATATGTTTACTTTGCTCAACGGTTCAATTAGGAGTATATAGAAACATTAATTGCCACGCTGAATAATGTATTATTATTATTATTATTATTATTATTATTATTATTATTATTATTATTATTATTATTATTATTATATTACTGACCTTAAGTATGTATTTGTATAATTCTTCTGTACGTGCATGAATATTGATATTTTTAGATCTTCTCTCTAGAAGGATAAAATTATTAGATTTTACCTCAATTTTAATCTTCTTAATCTTTAGATGAGGGTAAATATTTATTAGTTATTCGTTTAATAATAATATTGTAGAAAAACTGATTCAATATTATGTGCCAACGAATTGTTAATCGCCAGGAATTGACATGTCTTAAATCATAGCCAGGAAGAGAAAGATGAGATAAATAAATGTAAGGGAATCAGCTACGTTATGGGCTTTGAAATATCTCTTGCTCTAAAGCCTTTTAATAGAACAGAATTTCTAAAAAAAAGTAATGATTAAAATAGCTTAAATAACTTGTCCATAAGCAGTTTTTAATTTTGAAAAACTACGAATTTCTCGACCAAGTATCGAGAGAAGAATTCAGAAAATTCCTGATTATATTCAAGAGGAAGGTTAAAAAAAGAAGCAAGATGACACCAATGACATTACTGATTTTTATCCGCGGGATTGATCAAGATGTCAGTACAGGAACCACCACCGGTTGTAGTTTTCATGCCAAGTACCTTTTCTCCGTATCCTTACTTCATAGGCTGTCTGTCGCATCTAATCACTGCAGCTCGAGTTTTGGTCACCGCTGCCCCTGGTTTAGAGTCCTTAACAGCAGAGACTAACTTACAGGAGATTTAAAGCGCGCACATGTTTAAAAATGGCTGCAAAAACAATTGTGTTGAATGGCACAAGTTTCTGAAATTTTGTCAGAAACATCTAAGTATCGAGATATCTTTTTAAGAGTAAAAACAAAAACTGATATTTTTCTTGAAAAATGTCAATATTTCACTTCATTGTACCTCTAAAGACCGTACCGTACATTCAATGTTTGAATCACCCAATGTCCCTGCGCTGCGAGCCGATGACCTCATATGTGTTCTACTGCGATTGTTGTTGATGGAGGAAAGTCGAAGGAACTGGTCCGTCTTTATGTCTGGTAATGTTTCCCCGGCACCCAGTCATATAATTTCAGTATTTGCGACTTGTTTATGGCCAGTTTAGTGGCTGCGATTATTCGGGACTGTGTAGGAAGTCCGTGCAGTTTATTGTACCCTATTACACGTTGTGCAACTTGTCACCGACTCAATAGAGTTAATGGACCAGCCGAGGATTATAACTCATATCATGTGTGGAGTTGCTTTTTGTATATGCTTGCTGTTAACTCTTATTTTTTTATTTGATGTTGAAATACTGTAGTACGGGTTCTGTAATACACCTCATTAGTATATTATTTGAGTCTTTTAAAGATTTTCACTAGGGCGGCTTCCTCAAATGGTATGCCGGTATTTCAGTTTTGGAACATATGTAGAATGAAAGAAGTATAGGCTCAGTTAGTTATGATTTTTTAAATTTTAGTAAGTTATTTTACGACGCTTTATAAACATCTTAGGTTATTTAGCGTCTGAATGAGATGAAGGTGATAATGCCGGTGAAACCAGTCCGGGGTCCAACACCGAAAGTTACCCAGCATTTGCTCATATTGGGTTGAGGGGAAACCCCGGAAAAAACCTCAACCTGGTAACTTGTCCCGACCGGGAATCGAAGCCGGGCCACCTGGTTTTGCGGCTAGACGCGCTAACCGTTATTCCACAGGTGTGGACGTTAGTTATGATGTAATGTCTCGAGTTTGGAACAAAAATTACGTATAATAATGAATTTATCCATAATTAGTTTGCCTATTTAGATTTGCTGTATTTACTCGAATATAATACGCATTCCGATTTTTTATCTTAAAATTCAGAAAAAAATACTGGCTAATATAATACGTATCTGTGCTAAATTCACTCAAGATTAAAATTATATTATCAAGATAGGTTGTAAAAGCACTCCATTATCTCTAGCTACCACATTCATCCTCACTTGCATTATCAGAACTGGAACTTCCGGTCAACAGGTCTGGATTGATAACAGAACATTGATGGACAATGACTGACATCAAGACATTCTTTCATCAATAATTATTGCTAATTCTTTTGGTTTATTTAAAAACGCGCGTTTGTTGAAAATTATGTACATAAAATCTCAGAATAAAATAAAAATTGTCAGTAAGCCATTTCACTACCGTAGTTAAAAATATTAGTAGTATTAATAATTATTTTCAAAAATTGACAAGAAGTTACGAATGAAAAGTTCGCAAAAGATAAGAAAACACGTACACACGAAGGTCGTTCCTGTCAGCGGTTTCCCAGCGAGTATCTCGTAGCATAAATAGAGATTATATTTAAATGTGTTTGAGTCTGGGTGTTTGCATGCGAATATAATACGTCATCGAATATAATACGCACCCCAGTTTTCAAAACGACATAATATTGTCAAGAAAAGTGCGTGTTATAATCGCATAAATACGGTACGTTCCGAGACACATGAACATATATCTAAAGTGTAGCCTAATTAAATCATTCATCCTCTTCGTTGTTTGAATTGACTCCTGTCAAAAAAATCGACGCTCCAGACAATCGGTTGATGGTATTCATGCATCAGTTAGAAAGTAAGTCATTAAAGTCATCCCATTAGAGACCATGGATGTCCGTATTGTGGCTGGAGGTTAAGTCTTCCACCTTTAAAGACAATCGGCATTAATGGCAGTAGGGATGTCAGTCCTACGTACCCGCCGCCTTTATCTCTAAGGAAATGTTCCTGGTACTCAATTCTGTTAGAGGCTGAGTAAACCCCAAGGCCATAGTGCGGCCGAAATAATTATTTCAATGAAGAAAATCCATGACCTCATCGGGAATCGAACCTGCGACCTTTCGGCTTGGAGAGTTACCACAGTCTACTATATACAGTCACGAAGCTTGAGTTTTGAGGGTGCTAGAAACAATAGACTGTGACGGTACTATTTTGCATTGCCTGTAATGAGGCGATATTAGCGATCCTAGTGGTGAGCAACTATCTAATGTTTGCATATTTACTACGTATTGAGCTTCGCGACTGTATATACTAGACTGTGGCGTTACGCCTTTGCGTACTCTAAGCTAGAAAGTAAGAGAAGAACTTTTGATTAATATCACCATTTCAGATGCAGTTCTTAATCCGATAACTTGATGGCTTTATGGCTTCTTTCTTCCTCTGTGATTCATCCCGTTCCAAGCGATGGCTCAGTTTATTTGAAAGAGGGTTTGCACATTTTATTGTTACTAACTATGGAGTTCTTGGTAGTCAATTGATGATCCCGGAATCTTGTGGTGAATCACTGAGCCATTGTAATCAAGATGAAAGTCGTTTCAAGCCGTACCGTTCTTTTCAAATTCAGTTGTGAATGGCTCAGTACAAGCAGAAACACCTATTTTGAAAATACTGTAGTTTCCAACGAAGACTACTGCCGGATCTTGGACCATGCCTGTGAAGTGTGTTTCAAACGAAGGCGTATAAAAACCTGCTTTGCATTAAATAGTAACAAGCTTAGCTCCGTTTCCTTACCGTAAAGTAATATTGTTCTGTGACCAGGAATAATTATCGACTGAAGGTCTTCTGGATTATATTTAATGTTAATGAATAGGGCGTGTTGCGTTATATAGCCAAATCTCGGTATATTCTCTGTTAAGAGGAAAGGTTGACGCTGAATTGAATTATTATTATTATTATTATTATTATTATTATTATTATTATTATTATTATTATTATTATTATTATTATACTCTCTACTCTCTATTACACTCTCTATGACCATAAATATAATGCAGACATCCGACAAGAACTAAATATCGCAGCCATTACAGAGACAATCCACAAGTATCGGAACAACTGGCATGGGCATGTTCTACGGATGCCAAATGATAGACTACCCAGGAGATTATTAAATTACAGACCCCTTGTATACCGAGATCGTGGACGCCCAAAGAAGCGATGGAGAGACCAGCTTTTCACCTGAGACGGAAGAGGCCAAATGGCCTAAACCCTGATAGCTATTGATGATGATGATGATGATTATTATTATTATTATTATCATTATTATTATTATTGCTATTATTATTATTATTATTATTATTATTATTATTATTATTATGTTTCCTTTTTCTTCTTTATTTTTTATAAATTACATTGTTAGTCTTAAACATTGTAATTGGGCTTTGCCTGTTTTCTTCAATAATAAATAAATACATACATACATAAGTAAATAACTAAATACATAGGTAAATAAATGAGTAAATTAATAAATAAATTAATAAATTAATTAATTAAATAAAACGAAGATAAGTGAAATTCATTTTGAATTCAGAATATTTTTCATATTGTGTCGTACGTAATTAATTATTCCAGTGTTTTTCAAACTTTTTCTACCGTGGAACCGGTTCTAACCTGAAGTGTAACCACGGAATCCATTGCCTCTCTTTGGTGGTATTATTATTATTATTATTATTATTATTATTATTATTATTATTATTATGTTTCCTTTTTCTTCTTTATTTTTTATAAATTACATTGTCAGTCTTGAACATTGTAATTGGGCTTTGCCTGTTTTCTTCAATAATAAATAAATACATACATACATAAGTAAATAACTAAATATATAGGTAAATAAATGAGTAAATGAATAAATAAATAAATAAATTAATTAATTAAATAAAACGAAGATAAGTGAAATTCATTTTGAATTCAGAATATTTTTCATATTGTGTCGTACGTAATTAATTATTCCAGTGTTTTTCAAACTTTTTCTACCGTGGAACCGGTTCTAACCTGAAGTGTAACCACGGAATCCATTGCCTCTCTTTGGTGGTATTATTATTATTATTATTATTATTATTATTATTATTATTATTATTATTATTACATATTTATTGAAGTGGATGGAACTGCAAAACTGAAACTGTGCTAATTATGCACATGCATTGTCATTTTCAATCTCATTGTAATCACAGATTTGATACCGATTTCACTGTCATATTTTATAAAAACTTTTTAAAAGTGTAAAAAGAACAGTAATTTTTTCATGATAAACATTTATAATATTTTATTAGTATTTAATAATTAACAAACACGTGCAAGCTAGTATCTCAAAAATAAAATTATTTTCATAGGGTTAATATGTTTATTTTTAAGCCCGCAGATTTTTTTTTCTATCAAATTTTATGACGAAAGGTAATAATCTCGTATCTCCTGCTGCATTTAGTCTGTTTCAGTATTTTGTTTTGGTAGTCACATACGCAGAAAATCTAGCTATAAAAGCGATGTAAATAATACATTTTACTTTTCGTTTTAGATTAATAATAATAATAATAATAATAATAATAATAATAATTACTGGTATTATAATAATTTATTTTTATTGGTGTGATGTTTCATGGTAATGAGTCACATTTTTGTATAAATGTTATAGTATCCTCTAAGTAAAAAATATAGATGAATATCGATTACTGCAATAAAGAAATTGAATGTTATTCAGTAATGCCAACTGAGAAAAGCGAAATACGAGTTTAAAAATGTTAATTACATGTACTGCGCTTTTCTCTTATTATAACAGAAATAACAGAAATACGTTTTCATTATCTACTGAAATCATAATTTAATTAAAACATTTTATAGTATAATTACAAATAACCTGATTAATACATTAATTAAATGAACAATAATTGTTATGAAGGAGTGTCATTTTCTTTAGATACAATGGACATGGAATTAGAAGATGAAGATGTAGATGTGGAAGTAGGATTTCGCACTTTATTTAGTGCAATGGATTTACGTGGAGTCGACCTGGTTGGTGAGTTGGTAGGTACTTTAGTAGGTTATTTTACGACGCTTTATCAACATCTTAGGCTATTTAGCGTCTGAATGAGATGAAGGTGATAATGCTGGTGAAGTGAGTCCAAGGTCCAACACCGAAAGTTACACAGCATTTCCTCATATTGGGTTGAGGGAAAACCCCGGAAAAAACCTCAACCAGGTAACTTGCCCCGACCGGGAATCGAACCCGGGCCACCTGGTTTCGCGGATAGATGCGCTAACCGTTACTCCACAGGTGTGGACGGTTGGTGAGTTGGTATAGCGCTGGCCTTCTATGCCCAAGGTTGCGGGTTTGATCCCGGGCCAGGTCGATGGCATTTAAGTGTGCTTAAATACGACAGGCCCATGTCAGTAGATTTACTGGCATGTAAAAGAACTCCTACGGGACAAAATTCCGGCACATCCGGCGACGCTGATATAACCTCTGTAGTTGTGAGCGTCGTTAAATAAAACATAACATTTTTTTAACATTTACTTGGAAACAGTTGGCGACACTGACTAAACAAAAGAACGATCATGCGATAAATTGATAGTGATAAATCGAGCTGCAGAAATAATCGCGATGTATGACTGTGATTGGTTGGAATTAAAAATTTCATTACATTTCATTGGCTGAAAATGGAATGACGTCATATATGGAATTCCTTGTCACAAAGTATTAGGGGCTGCAAGACAACAAACATCTTTAAGAACTGCTTAAAAGATAACCTTATTAGCATTTCACTCCAATCATACTGATTTAAACTATCACTGACTACATTGTTACTTCTTTCTTTAGACAACATCCTGATTGTGCTGTATTTTCAAAATTGTCTCATAATAATCTCTTTCTATTATCTAATATTATTTGAAATATATTAACATTCTATGTATTTTAGTTTAATTCTGCTACACAGTTTATTTCAGTGTTTAATTAATAGTTCATAGTATTTTGTTGTTTAATTCGTAAATAACTCTTGTATACATGTAACTCTCATCTAAATCAAATTGTTGAATTCTTTGTAAGTTCATGCATATGTATATACACTTTTTGCTGGTTGAGTGGAAGAGAAGGCCTTACGGCCTTAACTCTTCCATCTAAAATAAATCATTGTTATTATTATTATTATTATTATTATTATTATTATTATTATTATTATTATTATTATTATTATTATAAACGAAATAGTCACCATAAAATGACACTATTACTAACCATGCACCCAAACAGCATCGCTGGATTATCATAATCCTGGAAGCAGCATCAGTAAAGAACATTAAATTTACAGTGTTGCCATATCCTGAGCTTTAATTCATATTTCTGAGAAAAATATGCGGGATTTGGAATTTATGTAGATATAAAAACTTCCCGGTTTTATGTAAAGTAAAGGAACGCGTAGTGGAGTGCGTGTCTTACAACTTTACTTCTCCTTTGTATTGAAAACCAATGCGGTAATACCCTCCCTCGACGTCGCATACAACATTCTACAAACTTTAAAGAGGATGTGTCATAATATCCTCTGGGTCGGCATTGCAGTGTTTTCCTTTCCAGAATGATTGCGCACTGCTTTCCGTGGTATTCATGCAGCATACATTTTCCTCGTCAGAGATTCTGTGGAAGTAATCTCTGGTATGCGAACTGTCACGGTCGTTGTTGGCATGCCCACTATTCACATATCGGAATATGACCGACCCTCATTAGCATTTATTGTAAATATATACATCCCACCCTCTGTCGAGACGCCAGACGTTTCGTAATAGGTTTTCCCACTTCATGCCTACATGGACCAGACACGCCAAGATTTCGTACAATGGCGTGCCAGCCAGCAGTTCAAACTACAAGCGTGTTTTTCTCCAACCGACATGATCCATTGTCATAAAAGAGAATTCGTATTGATTGAGACGTCTTGTTAATATTGGCGTCTTGTGTAACGCTTACGCCTTTATCGTGTTCAGACCCGGGAACATGGTCTGTGCTGACTGGGCGTTGGATTGCAAAGCATAATTAAAACACTTTTCTCGAGTTTCGGACGTGGAGGTGGAGAATTTGTTTCCGAGCCAGAACCGATACTAGTGGAGTTCCTAACGCGATTGTATTGCAGAACTTTGTTATGAATGCCTATAGCGACATAAATGCATATGTAATAAGTGCTTGAAAAGTGTATGGGAACTGTTTCTTTGGGCGTATTTAATATTCTGAACGGAATATGTAAGCTTACTGCTTACATGCAGAATACAAATATAACTGATCAGACGACTTTGGAATCGTAAAAACAAGTGAGTGACGTTTGACAGCTTAAGGTGGACTGTGGAGGTAAAATATGGAAGATCGAGATTGACTTTTCGGACTTCTTGCAGAAATATGGAGACTTAAAGAAATAAGAAACGAATAGCCGCTGGTGTGATATAGAGGTGGTCTAGGCTGAACTCGGGTGATGGTTCGAATACCGCTTGAGATTAATAATTTAATAGGAATACAGAGTGATTCAGTGACTATTTTACAAACTCTTAGGAAAGATAGAGGAGACAATTATGAACCTATGTCCGGAAACATTCTGTTTGGTAGTTACAAGCATAGATATGTTAATCGGTGTAACCAGCTAGAATCGAACTCAAGGCCATCCTTTTGAAGTGTTGTTGCAGACGACATGTTCCTGCAAATGTTGGTGATATCTCATAAACATGGTATAATCTAGTTAGCATCGCAAATGATATTTTGTGCGAGATCGTGCGTATTTGCTTGGTTTCCGCACAAAACCAATCCGCGGAAAGTCTAAAATTCCACATTCAGTATTCCCAACCTAACACGCATAACAGTTTCCCTCTTCTTACCGCGTAAGGGACATATTGATTTTACTGCTTTAGGCTTTTAACATATTATTTTTAGAGACGTTCAATATAGTAATAATTATAAATTGGAAACTTATCCCTGCAATTTCACCTAAATTGCACTGTTAATTATTGTTTTTAAATATTTGTAAAAATTAAGTAAACTCTACTACTGCACTAAAGTTACTGCATTCGTGATGCAAGTAACATTAAGGAAGCCGTGAAAAAAATCAACAAACTTGCCGATGTTATTACTGCAATATGTTATATAAATATGATTAAAATATTAAAATGAAAAATAAATCATTAGATAACCTTACCGTTTGTTTTAAGTTCGCATTTATAGACTGGGGGGAAAAAGACAGATGTATATCACGGCGTGCTGGAGTATAGTAAACACAAAAAACATTGTAAAGCAACAGTGTTGAAGATAGATATTTTTGTTTTGCAAATTTGCCGTCATTGAACAGAAACCAAGATGGAGATTTCATTGCAACTAATTAGAAATTCCTCTTTCAGGTATGTAATAAACGGTCTTCGCACAAAATAATGTACGATACACGAGCGGTATGTTTTCTTTCAATTCTTGGAAATTAAAAAAAGCTCAGCTACGTTTCGCTTTTTCAGACTTTTTCTTGAACATGAAAACTTCAACATACCGCTCTTGTAACGCATATTACTATTGTCTGAATAAACCTTGAAGCTTTCCTTCTATTGCCTTTTGCTCTTCCATAAATGAAATGCATATCAGCAAGTTGCGAGAAAAGTTGCATAAACTTGTCCACGAACATTCCCTTAATAGGTTGACGCAAAAAACCGATCTTCCTCTCGCTCAGTAAAATTGTAATAGATTCTTAAAAAGAACTATCACAATATTACTCATATCACAATATTACCAATCTTTACCCTACATCTGTCGATAGGTGATCGTATACACATCTGATTCTAGGAAATATTTGCAGGACACTGAGCTATGCGCCTATCATGACTTCCGTCACATTTTTTTTTTTCGCTTGTGTTTATACAGGAACATTTTTTTTTTCCAGAACGAGAATTTGTTTTTCTTCCAAGGCCTTGGCTTCGCTTTTTAAAATGGCTGAAGGTTAAGTCCACAGTAGGGTTCAGGGCCTTTAAAGATTGTTTATTTGGTTACGTTTTATCCGAGGTTTTCTTTTCCAACTGTTGAACTAATATTAGATAATGCCATGGCGTAATTCGAAGTTTTTGCATCTGGAAAAACTCGGAAAATCTGTACCAGGTTATTAACCGGAAGAAGATTTCAACTCCCACCCGAGTACGACTACGGAGCACCTGTCCCCAGAGTGTGCTGGTGTCCTATGTTGTCGTAAGTGGTAGACTTGCATCATGCCGACTATATGATCAGAAATTCTCAGTATATATGACAAAATCTTGAAAGAAATTAGAGCTGAAAGTGCCAGAGGCTAACCCTTGAAGGTGCATAATGATAATAATGATTTATAAATGAATTTGCATTTCCAAGTTTCTGTACAAACAAAGCCGACACACACGCTGCTGTTGTCGTTTTGACGCATATGGCGTGAGTGTCATTGGATGAAATTCATAACATTCGTGGGGAATCGATCCGAGAAGACCTCGAGAAGAGACACTTCAACACGCGCTGGTCCAATTAGAACACGTTAGTAGGACTGGCGGAACAAGTGTTGTGTTAATTACAACACAGCTGTCGTCCTCTTTGACAGTCCCCAGCTTTTTTCACCTGTCCGCAAACAAGTGGCGTACATGCCGTCCGCAAGAATTTCCAATACAAGTGACAGCTGTTAATGAGAGCTTCGGTACACGATACCTGTGGAGATAATTTACAACGGTAAATTCTTCCTTCTTGACTGTATCGTCCTGGGTGGTCCTTGCCTAAACTAGGCTCTATGCTTGATAAAAAAATGAGTGACCGCATCTGTAGAAATGTTTGAATCTCTTCTACTTATAATCTCACAGATAATGCCGCTTATAGTGTAGACGAAGGTAATTGTAAACAGGGGGTAATTGTAAACAAATGCTGTGAAAAATACAAAACTGTCAATATAAAAATTTTAATTCGGGGAATACTTAAATTAACAAAGCAATTTGGTGCCAAATAGGAGTAACTGCTTAGTTGTGAACGAATCTTTTGTAAGGGTCTACAAAAAAAGTTGAGAAAGTATTTTGCTTCAACTTCACTTTTGGCATTGAAAGTAAACGTACAGTGCTATTTTTTAATAATATATTCCTTCTATGGCTAATGTATAGTAGTTAACATTTATTACAATGGTTTTGAGATCTCCCATAACCTCAGTTCATTAAATTATGACGTTAATTGCTTGGGGGTAATTGTAAACATGTTTTACTATGGTTACATTTCGTACTTTTAAGTAATCAAAATGCCAAGAAATTATATCCAACTACACTGTGGAGGATTTAGAGAGGGCTTATCTTTACTAATCATCCTAGTTAAACGATTAGCCTATTAGATATAGTTTTTTCCTTCAAAAAGACGTACTCAATGCTGTTGCTCAATGATAT
Source organism: Periplaneta americana (assembly GCF_040183065.1). NCBI lineage: Eukaryota > Metazoa > Arthropoda > Insecta > Blattodea > Blattidae > Periplaneta > Periplaneta americana. The sequence continues at coordinate 147,687,005 of NC_091122.1, forward strand.
AGATACAAACTTACTGTAACAAAAAAAAAATCGCACCTTATAAAAAACATGTAATTAATGCTTAAGTAATGTGTAGAAACTGGCTTAACGTAACATAGAAACCCGCTTTTTTGAGGCCCTGACTGTGGCTAGTATCAGGAAATATTAGTACTACATTTCAGTGTTATTATTTATTGCACAGTGGTGTATACGAAGTGTTAAGAAAAAAGTATCCAATATTTTAGGAGGTGATAGTATACATTAAAACTAGAAAATAATGTTTAATAAACATGGGTCCTACAACACATACTTTCTGAGATCTGAACACTTGTTCATAGGAGGTGCTCAATGTGACGTCCATTTATGGCAATGCATTTCTCTGTCCAACAGTACAGCACACTACCAGATAATCATACCGTAGTTGACACCCCTGACATGGAATACTGATACGTCGCAAGGAATACTGTAAACAAAAGTTTGGTTTCGGATATGAGCGGTGTTCAGCAGAGATGATGATGTGAATTTTCGTAATCAGCATGTGTGAGTTGATGAAAATCCCCATGCAGTTGAAGAAAAACATCAGCAACGATTCTCAATCAACTTATGGGCGGGCGTTCTTGGTTATAAATTAATAGGGCCATACGTGCTACCACATAGATTAACTGGGGATCGTTATCAGGACTTTCTTATTAACATATTAAAACAAATTTCAAAGAGTGTGTGATTCCTTACGCCGAAGGGCAGAGGAATGCATTGCCATGAATGGACGTCAAATTGAGTATCTCCTATGAACAAGTGTTCAGATCTCAGAAAGTAGTGTTTTGGACCCATGTTCATTAGACATTATTTTCTTGTTTTGATGTATACTAGCACCGCCTAAAATATTGGGTACTTTTTTTTAGCACCCTGTATATACACAGTAGTCTCGATTTTTCCGAGTTAATGTGGACCAAGACTACCTCGGATAAGCAAAAACTCGGATAAAACAGATTATTACTGAACAACTGTATTTTAATTAGAAATTAGACAAACTCTTTACTAATAGGCTAAATAGAATAAACAAACGAGGTTAATATGAACTCAAGGCGTTTAAAACACAGTACGTATACTTACTTACTTACTGGCTTTTAAAGAACCCAGAGGTTCATTGCCGCCCTCACATAAGCCCCATTGGTCCCTATCCTGAGCAAGATTAATCCATTCTCTATCATCATATCCCACCTCCCTCAAATCCATTTTAATATTATCTTCCCATCTACGTCTCGGCCTCCCTAAAGGTCTTTTTCCCTCCGGCCTCCCAGCTAACACTCTATATGCATTTCTAAATTCGCCCATACGTGCTACATGCCCTGCCCATCTCAAACGTCTGGATTTAATGTTCCTAATTATGTCAGGTGAAGAATACAATGCGTGCAGCTCTGTGTTGTGTAACTTTCTCCATTCTCCTGTAACTTCATCCCTCTTAGCCCCAAATATTTTCCTAAGCACCTTATTCTCAAACACCACACAGTACGTATACATTTAGAAAAGTAACTAACATGCAATACTGTACAGTACTGATGGAAACGCGACCGTTATTTCAAGTATTTTTTTTTTGAATCGGTATCGGATTACACGGAATCTCTACTGTATTTGTTTTACTATATTAATCCATTTTAACGGTACGTTTATTCTTCCCATTGCTGTTCATAGCATTGTCCTAGGTACACTGTCGTAAAATGCTTTCTCCAAATCGATAAGAGTCATATGTGTATCTACAGGGACATCATTTTATTTTTACTAACATTTTTAATATTAACCAGGCTATACCTTTAGAGAACCGGAAAACCAGTTTGCTACCCCCTTCCACGACTGTAGTTCGATGATACTGGCGTAAAACACAAACAAATCACTCTACTAGGTATAGGAGGGAAGAAAAGTAGTTCATCCATTTACGTAAACTAGGAAATATCGCGATTTTGAGTTCGATAGTTTTCATTAGGTTTTTGTTTAATCAAAATACAGTAGTGCATTAAGAATAAGTGTTTTTACTCACGAACTGAGTTATCCCCATGCGAACGTATTCATTATGCAGTGTATATTATACTGTCTATATCACATTAGCGTACAATATAGAGAAAGAAGTTAAATTGAAAAATAATCATAATATGAATATTTGAACACATTTTTGAAAATGGTGGCTGTTCATTTCGATACAGGCTTCAGTTCTTTTGTGCATATTATCGCACTATGGACTATTGCATCTAATTCCAATTGCCAATTTCGTCCTTCGTACTAGTAACTCATATTGAAATAATTCTGTACCTACTCTAGAAAGAGTACCGTACGTACTGTAAATTCAATCTTCACTTCTGCCCGACCCGGACAGATAAAATTACTCAGACATGCTATCTACTGTCCGTCCAAGTGGTTATGCCGCAGGATCGTAGAAAGGGGGGGTAATCACGTGACAGTTAATTACTTAACGAGGCCCTTTTATTTAAGTTATTTAAACAGTTGTATAATATTACGTAGACGTCCAATTCCTGACAGAAATTAATGTTTTCAGAAAAGAGCTAAGACAGCCCAGCTTTTACAGAAGGGCGAACAGAAGCAGGTGGGGGAAATCGGTATGCGACGTAGGCAAACGGACAGTACCTGTGCGAAAATATGATTCAATATTGAAAGCTCTTTCGTCACTGGAAAACGTGAACATATTTCTGGAACGTACTATGCTCATTAACTCAGTGCTGTTTACTATATGTGGTCTTGATTCTGTGTGGAGGACAGTTGGAACTTCATTAGTAGAAGGGGTGGGAGCGAAGTACATTAAAAAACTCAGGTACAATAAAAATTGAAGTAAAAATAAAATGATGTCTCTGTATAATCTTGTAGTTTTACAATCATATTTACGTATCGGAAGTAGCCCAAAGTAAATCCTTTTGGAACTCCCTTAAGGAGCTTAAGCACGCCACCATGTCTGGTAGTTGCGACAGTGGCCTTCATTACCGAGAGCGAAAATTTGCAAACCGCATCGTGTAACCAGCAATCAGTGACTGCTTCTCCTGACAGATATTCCTCCAAGTCATTGGGGAACGTAAAGCTGTCCTTGACGCTCGAGCTCGGGGCTCATTCACTTTTTAACACGACACGGAAAAGGTGCGTAATTACACGATTCGAGAGCTTCACCCTGCAGAAATAGGCTTGTTTGTTGCCACTTTCAAAGACTCTCTTCAGATGTCGTGGTTGTTTTGTGTCAGGTTGGTGAATGGAAGGCTGAAGGAATCTCCCTGTAAAGACAGAAGAATGTTGTCAAAATCTATGGAGGACAGCCTAGCGTCCACTTCACTGCTCGACAGCTGTAACGGTTACACCCGGCAGTTCCCACTGAGCACTTATGACTTGTGCCTTCTTCTTGTATGCATGATTTATTTCTTTGGCAAGGAGAACTAGTACTTAAACTAATTCAATCCCTTTCACTTAGTTCTCACCCACACAGCACAGCCAACTCGTAAACAGTAAACCATTATCGACTTATCTCGAAAGCAAGATGAAGAAACCGTTATCCTTTCAGGTGCATTCGTGCATGTGGCATATATGCGAAAAGCTTCTTACGTGTTTACGTATCTGTTCGTCTATACAAACGGAAGAAATTCTTCTCGTTGGCCGGACTTCACTGAACTTGACTCGTCAGTTTCACAGACTTTAACCGACAGAATTGGCATAGGTAATGGTCACGAGAGGTTTTGATTTTACCGATACATTTACGAACAGCTTTAGTATAGTGAACTTATCAACAGTAATCTCACTAGAGGTTTTGATTTATCTAGAGAAAATCAAAACTCGAGTGGGATTTAATTGACTATTACACGATTTGAAGAAAGTATATACAGATTAGAAGGAATAAAGTATTCTAACACAATAAAATATTAATTTACTTACTAAAATTCTATTTCGCTAATGTTAGCTTCACCAAAACGTTTGAAGGAGCCGCTATTTTCAGTTGACTACCTATGCGGTAAACGACGATCGCAAAGCATGTTTTATTGTACCTTAAATAATTTGCAGTTTGAAATGTTGGCAAACAAAGGGAGGTGATAAAAACAGAAGAAAGTAGCTGTATAAAGATTAGAAGAAATTAAATACTCTAATACACTAAAATAGGTATTAATTGACTTACTAAAATTCTATTTCACTAATGTTAGCTTTACCAAAACGTTTGAAGGAGCCGCCATTTTCCGTTGACTATCTATGCGGAAAACGACGATCGCAAAGCATGTTTTATAGTACCGTAAAGAATTTGCAGTTTGAAATGTTGGCAAACAAAGAAACAAATGGTAGGGAGGTGATAAAAAAAGAAGAAAGTAGCTATATAAAGATTAGAAGAAATAAAGTAGGCCAACTCTAATACAATAAAATAGGTATTAATTGACTTACTAAAATTCTATTTCACTAATGTTAGCTTCACCAAAACGTTTGAAGAAGCCGCCGTTTTCAGTTGAGTATCTATGCGGGAAACAAATGACGATCGCAAAGCATGTTTTATAGTACCTTAAATAATTTGCAGTTTGAAATGTAGGCAAACAAAGGGAGGTGATAAAAACAGAAGAAAGTAGCTATATAAAGATTAGAAGAAATAAAGTACTCTAATACAATACAATAGGTATTAGCTAATTGACGTACTAAAATTCTATTTCACTAATGTTAGCTTCACCAAAACGTTCGAACGGAGCCGCCATTTTTAGTTGATTATCTATGCGGGAAACAAATGACGATCGCAAAACATGTTTTATAGTACCGTAAAGAATTTGCAGTTTGAAATGTTGGCAAATAAAGAAACAAATGCTAGGGAAGTGATAAAAAACAAATGGTAGGGAAGTGGTAAAAAATAAAGAAATGCTAGGGAAGTGATAAAATTGTAGCGATAAACGGCCATGATTGGTTGAAACACGTCCTTTCGTACCGTTTTATTGGTCAAAAGTAATATGACGTAGTAAAAGTGTAATAGTCAAGGGAAAATAAAAAAATGTTTAGTAATATTTATTAGGACTACTTTGTGAATAAAATAGTAAACAATTAACAAAAAATAGAGGTCCTCATAATTATTAAATAACATATTTAATTCACTAACATGGTGTTATATTTCATTTCCTGGCATAATCTACTATAGCAGTGGTATAGTTCGAAACCTTGTCATTAGATTAAGAGAGCGTTCTTCGGATCAAGCGTCACGCGACCGCACTGTAGTAGCCTAGTAGGGGCAGTAGTAGGCTAAGCAGTAGCAGTAATAGTAGTAGAATGGTAATAGTAGTACCACAGTCTAGTATATACAGTCACGAAGCTTGAGTTGTTGAGGTTGCACTGTAGTAGCCTAGTAGGGGCAGTAGTAGACTAAGCAGTAGCAGTAATAGTAGTAGAATGGTAATAGTAGTACCACAGTCTAGTATATACAGTCACGAAGCTTGAGTTGTTGAGGTTGCACTGTAGTAGCCTAGTAGGGGCAGTAGTAGACTAAGCAGTAGCAGTAATAGTAGTAGAATGGTAATAGTAGTACCACAGTCTAGTATATACAGTCACGAAGCTTGAGTTGTTGAGGTTGCACTGTAGTAGCCTAGTAGGGGCAGTAGTAGACTAAGCAGTAGCAGTAATAGTAGTAGAATGGTAATAGTAGTACCACAGTCTAGTATATACAGTCACGAAGCTTGAGTTGTTGAGGTTGCTAGGAACACTAGACTGTGTAGATACTATTTCGCATTGTCTGTAATGAGGCGATAGTGGCGATCCTAGTGGTTAGCAACTATCTATGGATGCATATTTATTACATATTGAGCTTCGTGACTGTATATACCAGACTGTGGTAGTACTGTTATGTAACACGTTTTCAACTGCGAAGATTATTTAGCGCCGAAAATTCAATGTGGGCGAGAAATGGCCGACTAGATCTGCGTGAAACATTCTCAAGATTCTATTTTGTTCTATTTTATTCTATTCTGAAATCACAGATTACATTTCAGCAACTGCTACGTTATTGTTTTCTTAGAAGAATTATCATAAACCTTAATTGATTAGACCCAGTTTTTGTATGTTCCACACAAGCCTGCAATTTCCGCCTCTGCTTTTTTTTTTTTTTTTTTGCCGCTTTGTTCACAGTGTTTTGTTCTTGTTCTGCAGCCATCGGACCTCTTCCGTTTCTCTTTAAGTTCATTGTGTTACTCTTTTGTTTAATTGCTGTTAAAAACATTGTTAGTATCTAGACATGTTGCACTCGCAGAAACGTGTAATAAAAAATACTGACGAACTTAAATGCTGGGAACGTTTTGCTCGTTTCACTTCACACATGACCTGACGCATACTTAATTACAGAAGAAGTTCAACACCACTTGGCGACTGGCTCATTCGGAACACGTTGCCTCTTTAAATTCAAGTTGAAGAACCCCGATGAGGAGCGCGGTGTGAAATGTCATCATCTTGCATTCTGGAAGAGAGCGGCACTGCATAGCTTAGTGGACATGGACTTCACATCACAAGAATCAGACATTCGTCATGTCGCATCCTCCGCAATTACGTGTCGAGGGTGGTCCTTCCAAGACACGAACATTAGTAGAGCATGCGACGAACGCAGGTCGTGTAAACCTTTGCAAGGTACACAGAGACGTGAGAAGTAAGCGAAACGGCGAATACTTTTTAGGCGAGTTGGCGCATAGGCGAAAAAAAGAAAGAAAAACACTCTTTAAATAGAGTTGTAACTAAGATTTTTGGCCGATCGTGTTTTTATCAGTCTTACCGATGTTGTTGGTGGGCCTTGTAATTTAAACTTACAACACTCAAGACCGTCTCCAATACTCAGACCTTAATACAAAAAAAAAGATGGCCGCCGCTGCGGTCCAACCATTTCCATTTATATAAACGGTTCCGCCACATCCTTATGTCAAAATAGTTAAATTTTTCGTATTTATTAAGTTGAATTATTAAATTTTGTCTTAAATAAACTTCCAGCGTTAATTTATGAGCAATGTTAGATTCAATTTCAAAGGCGAGACAACAAGATAAATACTGTACGAGTAGAAACCATTGCTGTAAAGTTATAAACTTGACAGTGCAAACGCAGCCTGAAAATAGTTTTCAGTAAGTTGAAAATCATACCCTGAATTCCGTATAAGTTACTGCAGTAAATGCATACGTTCACTAATAGTTGTTGGGCATACGCTGTGGATAATAGTTCCCTACCAGCGAGCTTGTTTTGGATATATCTTTTTTACACGCACCATTACTTGTAATGTCAAGCGGTGTTGTCAAGTTTTCGTTGTAAAGATTATCTCTATAGTTTGTTAGAAGTTTAGAATATAGCACTGGACATATAGGCATCTTCTTAGAGGACGTCACTCCCCTTATTGTAATATAACTAAAGTAAGTTCTTTACGTATTTTCTAGCGAATATAAAATAAGTGAAGTAAATCTGTTCCATTTAATCGATTATTGAAAAGACAACAAACCAATATAAATCTTCATAAAATGCAATAGAAAATGCTTATATTTGAAGCAATGCTTAGTTACAGTATTTATATATATTTCTGTTATTTTATATACCTACGTTAGAAAATACGTTATAATAACTTATTTCAGTTATATTACAATAAGGAGAGATGTAACCTATGTTAAAAAGACTCCTATACAGAGTGATTCACAAGGATTTACCGTCACTTACGGAGCTTATTTCCGAAGATATTCATCATCATCATCATCATCATCATCATCATCATCCTTCACGAATTAGGCCTCTCTAGACCTGTTTCGGCCCCATCTAGCAGTCTTCTTAAAGGTCTTCCTGGTCGACGATGTCCTCTAGGTTTATATTGCATCATAATTTTTGGGATTCTTGAATTTTCCATTCTTCTTACATGATCTAGCCAATTGAATTTGTATCTGCTGATTTTTTCTTCTACTGACTCTACTTCTAATTGTTCTAAAATTTCTTCATTCCTTTTTCGGTCTAAAAGAGTATATCCTGCTGTCCTCCTGAAAAATTTCATTTCCGTTGCTTTGATTCTGTTCATGTCTTTTTTCTTTAATGTCCAATTCTCGCTTCCGTATAAAAGGGAGGGTAATGCTAGTGTATTATATATTTTTATTCTTGTAGATTTTTGTACTAATTTAGCTTTTAATGTATTGTTTATTATTCCTAGAATTTGTGTACCAAAAATGTCATATAAACATTTGTCCTAATCTCAATATTTTAGAAGTTACATTAATTTGAAGTTGTTAGTAAAATACCTTTTTTCTTTAGTTTTACGGGTAAAAATATTACACATAGAGAATTGACTATTCAGAAATGTCATTTCTTTAATTGGGTAGTGTTCTGAAGTTAAAAATGTGTTGTTAATTGCTTTGTACAGATTTTGTTTTTCAATTTTTAACTAAAAATGACATCATTCTTAGGCACTTATCACAAATCATACGACTTTAGAAACTTGATTCTTTACAGTTTAATTATGCATCCTAATGTACAATCTTAAAGAATTTATAAGAGTGGCGTGATTGGTAATAATTGCGTAACAAAATGTAATTTTGTAGTTAAGAATCGAAAAAAAAATCTGTACGAAGCAACTATGGAATTCACAACACAATTTTAGCTTCAGAATACTAGCTAATTAAAGAAATGATACTCCTGAATAATTTATTCTTTATCTGTAATATTATTTTACCCTTAAAATTAAAGAATAATGGTATAATGGTATTTTACAAACAACTTCAAATTAGTGTAATTATGAAAATATTGAGATTAGGACAAATGTTTACATGACATTTTTTATTCAGAATGTCTTCGGAAATAAGTTCCTTCAGGAAAATCTTCGTGAATCACCCTGCATACCCAATGGTATCCGAAAGATTTATAGTTAGTTATTTTTATGCCGATATCAGTACATTGCTTTGTACATCCTTTTCGAGCAATGGCGTTCGAAAGTAATTTCCGAAAATATTCCATTTTTTCCGCCTTTCTTTCAGTCTTCACATAGGCCTACGATTCATTTATCTTAATGTAGTCTATCATCTGATATGTTTTTCTGCCCCGAACGTTTCTCCTGTTCACCATTCCTTCCAGTTCATCCTTCAGTAGGCAGTTTCTTCACAGCCAGTGACCAGCCAATTTCCTTTTCTCGTCCTGATCAGTTTTCAGTATTATTCTTTCTTCGCGCATTCTTTTAGCTAGAAAGAAATATGAATTAGAGAAACTAATAACAAAAATTATTTAAGAAACACCACTCTGCACAAACAGAGTTCGTAATATGGAAAAGGAATTCTAGAATGCGTCACGAGTAATAAAATATTGTCCTAAGGAGATATCTAAATCCTTTTTGGATAGTCTGTAGACGACATAAATATGTCCTTCGTGCTATCCACTGACTACTAACAGCTTAAATAAATTGAATATTAATTGCTACTTTGCGCTGTATTTTACAGAATGTTTATTTTAACCCTCATTATACATTTTTGACTTACACCACTTCTGCTCTCAATGGTTCATATAGTAATCACAAGCTTAAGTGGTATGCCAAGTAATAGAAGCTAAATGAGAACAAGGGTTTCGGTTTTTCCAAGGTTTTCCACAACAGTAAAGAAAATGTCAGATAACCCCATGCCGATTTCTCCGTATCTCGCTGTCCTCAATTTCCTTGACGCTGGACAACCAGACAGTTGGTGCAGCATTGCTAAATATCCGATTAAAATTAAAAAAGGATTTACGATAGTAACTTTCTTTCTCGATATAAATCTGAACGTTAATGAACGATAGTTCATAGAAAAGTAATTATAGGGTAAGGATTTGATTCAAGAAGGACGTACGGTCAATCGAGATAAAGAAGCACTTAATTATGAAATTGTTGCAACACGTGTGACATCTTATCTTTATTCATTAGTCAACGTAGAAAATTATTCATAGCTTCAAACATGAGTTTTTTTAAATAATGAAGCACATAAAAACTAATTGTTATGAGCGTTTGGTGCTTTTGAGTGCCATTTCAAGTACATGCATTAATAAACAGATAAAAACGCTCAACAAGAAACGTGAGGTTGACGAGAGTAGACTGATGGTTAGAGAAATCATTGACCTCTCTCCCTTTACGGCCCATTAGTGGCCTTCTCACGTTGTCAGCTTTTGTTTCTCTCATTTTACAAATTAGTTACACAACAACTGCACTATTCCATATACCGAATTGAGTTTGCAGTCTGTAAGATTGCGGTGTCAGGTTGTTTCGGGGCAGGCTGTGATTTTTGGGCTTGGCATCATGAATGCCGCGGCCCACGCCGTGCGGGGCTCACACGTGCAACACAGGAGTGGCTCCATTAATAATGCACTTAGCGTACTCTCATTGGAAAATATTTTGTGTGGGGCTAAATAATTGAAAATAACCTGTTAGGATCCCAAGGTCTTCAACATCTCGAACCGCACGAGAGAGAATTCCTTCCTAGCCGTGCACTACCCACAATGCAATGTTGTGTTGTTGTTGTTTGGTGTTGCAAGCTATTAGCAGCTTCCGTCTAAATGCCTGTTTAATAAACTGGTCTTATTTGTCTTCCTATGTATAGCTTCACTATTTGATTTCCCTAGTTAGTCCTATAATTTATTTCTCATATGTGTTCTTAGTAGTGACAAGTGTAGGAAAGCTGTTGCGAAATAGTAAAAAAACTTGAAATAAACAAAGACAAGATAATACTGGAATTAAGTATTCGAGACTGTTTCAGTCGTATACCTATTCACCATTGGAGTGTAATAATTTAATCAATGTCAACCATTCAAAGCCATCTGTGCAAATATTAGATCTTATTGAAACATACTTTTGATCAGTCATCTAGACATCACATGAAGATTTTATTGGGAGATTTCAATGCTAAAGTAGGACGGAAGGATATTTTTAAACACGGAAGTTTTACTTGATGCAAGTAAAGAGATATGTTTGAAAGTAAAACCTGAAAAGGCAAATGATATAATTATGCGTTCACACCTGTGGAGTAACGGTCAGCGCATCTGGCCGCGAAACCAGGTGGCCCGGGTTGAGGTTTTTTCCGGGGTTTTCCCACAACCCAATACGAGCAAATGATGGGTAACTATCGGTGCTGGACCCCGGACTCATTTCACCGGCGTTATCACCTTCATATTCAGACGCTAAATAACCTGAGATGTTGATACAGCGTCGTAAAATAACCCAATAAAAAAATAATTATGTGATTATGTCTCGTGACCAGAACATAGTGTGAAATGGAAATGTAACAAAAAATTGGGAATTTATCCTTTGAAAAGGTGGAAAAATTCAAATATTTTGGAGCAACAGTAACAAATGTAAATGACACTCGAGAGGAAATTACACGCAGAATAAATATGGAAAATACCTGTTATTATTCGGTTGAAAAGCTTTCGTCATTCAGACTGCTCTCAAAAGACCTGGAAGTTAGAATAATTTTCAAAATAGTTATGTTTTTTTTACTTGGTTATTTAACGCCGTTGTATCAACTACAAGGTTATTTAGCGTCGATGAGATTGATGATTGCGAGATGGTATCTGGCGAAATGAGCCTAGGATTGGCCAGAGATTTCTTGAAATTTGCCTTCAGTTGGGGAAAACCTCAGAAAAGACCCAATCCGGTGATCAGCCCAAGCGAAAACAGTTATATTACCGGTTGTTCTGTATGGTTGTGGAACTTGGACGCTCACTTTGAGAGAGGAACAGAGGTTAAGGGTGTTCGAGAATAAGGTGTTTAGGAAAATATTTGGGGTTCAGAGGGAAGAAGTTACCTTTGTTCTTAGAATTTATTAACAAATTTTTGTTCACTGAGGAGCCCTCAATTCTATGTCACGTATTGTATTTGTATTATTTAGAAGTGGTCTTTATAAGCGCTAAATGCGCTGATCGATAAATAAAAAATTCTCACACAAGTCCGTAGCTTTTGTTTTTTTTTTAAGAAATATTAATGTTGTAATTAGAGTTGTAAAAGTACCGTATGATACCAACAAACATTGTATAATATTGCATTATTCATAGTACGAGTATAATATGTATAAAACGACGCAATCTTCACTACCGCAACGTTCTCCGTTATGCATAAACATCAGGCGACTTGTCTTAAAATTGAGAAATACTCATTTGCTTTACGTAGTAAGATGTTTCTAGAACCTATGTTAGAGGACCCATGTCGACAGCTATTAACACTGTTAAGGCAGATAATGCTGTTTTGTCTGATGTCCATGAGCAATTCGTTCAAATTTCAAATCACCCCGATCTAGTACTACGAGAAACAACTGAAAAGTAGGTTTCGGTACAATGAAATCTCCGATACAAGGATGATGCACAAGAATTAGTTGGGAATGAAGGACCGCAATTTTCGTCCCTATGAAGAGGTCGAGTGATTTTGCGAATTGTTACAAATCTTAATAAAAACGTTACAATATTGGTACAAAAGAGTTAAGTTTTGCCTTCTGTGGTTTCGTGAAATCTATCGTGAAAGAGTATCAATGTCATTTTTGCTTTCTTTTGCAAGAATGAGTGCAGTTATTTTCCATTAGGCCTAAAAGTAGTCCTATCCCGAAGCCAGAGCCAATATCATGCAAAATACTGCAATTCTATTTATTTTTATTTTTTATTTTATTAATATTGCCATGTTTACTTTATTCAAAATAATTAATCCACTTGTATTTACTTTATGTTTATGTACGCTACAGTTATATTTTTATGACGAAAATATACAGAGTGTTTCAGAAATACTTTGACAAACCTTGGGAGCATGTTCCTCACACGAAAACAAGAAAACAAGTTCATTAAACATATGTCCGAAAATCCTTAGTTTTTTTTAGTTATTAATGAAAGAACATAATGAAACATCTGTTAGATGTCAGCTTGGTAGCAAGTGTTGCAACTTTAATGAAATCAGAAGCACATAACAATGAAAGTTTACGTTCAAGGCATTTCGAGGTACAATCCAACAACTTAACTTAAGTTTTAACCGATAATAATAATAATAATAATAATAATAATAATAATAATAATAATAATAATAATAATATTTATTTTGTTAGATAATCGAATAATGTTATCGATCAAAGTCTGCTGATACTCCCATTGTATCCTAGATGGCTGTGTGTTGCCAAGGAGCGTATGTGTGTGTGGAAGCAAGAGGAGAACATTTTGAACATTTGTTATGAGTTTCTGAATTGATTAAAGTTGCAACACTTGCTACCAAGCTGACAATATCTAACAGGTTATGAGCAAATGCTGGGTAACTTACTGTGTTGGACCCCGGACTCATTTCACCGGCATTATCACCTTCATCTCATTCAGACGCTGTTGATAAAGCGTCGTAAAATAACCTACTAAAAAAAATCTAACAGGTGTTTCATTATGTTCTTTCATTAATAACTAAAAAACTAAGGATTTTCGGACATATGTTTATATGAACTCCTTTCTTCTTGTTTTGGTGTGAGGAACATGCCCCCAAGGTTTGTCAAAGTATTTCTGAAACACCCTGTATATTTTTCAAAACAAAAAAGAAATGTTCATAGTCTTTACAAGCATTCCTGTCACCAATCTAACCAATATTATCAGTGAGTCCACGTATTATACTGTATAATATCCCATTTTGATATTATATCTAACATACAGCTGTGCTATTAAACGACGCCGCAAGTCTATTTGTAATATTGCTTAATTGGAATGCTCTCCGTCATCTTCTGACGTAGGGAAAATAACCTCATCATCTGCATATAATAACATTTGGAGTGTTTCGTGTGAAAATTTTGATTCGTGTTAGATTAGCTCCTTATAGTCTTTTATTTAATTAACTAGCCGTACCCGTGCACTCCGCTGCACCCGTTAGAAATAAATATAAAGTAATTACATAATTAAAATAGGAAATTTGATCCAGGGAACATTCCTGTTTGATAGAAGGATAAATCGTTTAATATGTTACTTAATTTAAATTGTATTTAAAAACATTAAAATGCGATCATTTTGGTCCAGAGATCACTCATTTGTTGCAATGACAATTCCTTTAACATGTTTCTTAATTGTTATTACATGCAACCATAGTTTAATGAAGATTGACATCATTTAGATTTATTGTGTATACTTTATATTACTTGCTATATGTTTCTATTGAATTATGGTAATAACTTAATTTTAACCCTTGTTTTCTACGTCTTCAGTAAATGGCGCTTGACCCACTATGGTTCTGAACCCTTCAAATAACTTAAATAGTGATACAGCACATATAGTGATATGTAATTATATTTCTTTCTTTCGAAAATGTAAGAATTCGCGATCTCCTATGTACCATTGCCATGGAATGAATAAATGTGGTTTTTCTTCCTACTCAAAAATGTTATATTTTGCACATAGGAGTTATTGCAGGAACAACAACGCTATAATCTGAGGCGGCGGTGAAAATGTATTGTATTGTTATTTTAAAAGTCTTGTATAACCTTTAATCGATATTACTTCATACAAACACAGAAACATTCTCTGTAGTCTATGTTTAATAGCTTTCGTTTGTTGTTGTCCAAGGCCCCTTATAGACGAAGTCATTTGTTTTTTATTTCATTACAGCGCCTTAGATGGCGTTATATACATTTTAAAACTCGTTTATCTCATTAAATATCAGTCCTATCAAAATTTTGCATAGAATAAAACTTATCAGAAATAATTTGTAAAAACGTTTTGTTATGCGACATTTTTCACGAAAATTAATAATAAGGGAGATATTTCGATTTATTTAATTCAAGCCCCCTTATAACCCCCCTTTTAAATAAAGTATTTTGAATGTCATATAACCTAAAATCTAAGTTACAACGAACTTAATTTATATTCCAGTTTTCATATAAATCAATTCAGCCATTATGGCGTGAAAAGGTAACAAACATCCAGACAGACAGACAGACAGACATACAAACAAAAATTTCAAAAAAGCGATTTTCGGTTTCAGGATGGTTAATTATACATGTTAACACCAATTATTTTTGGAAAATCGAAAATTACACTTCGACTCTGTTCTACATTACCAAGAGTAGAGCAGACGTCAAGAGGGAGCTGGCGTCATGCAGACTGGTTCCTCAAGTGAGAAGACGTTGAACGGTTCTTCATCTGAAGAGGTGACATTGCAGAAACTCTTCTCGCACCGACTATTCCTCAGATCATTGCCGCTGCAGGATTCTTCTTATTTTCTGTATTTTCATAATGCAACTGACGGCATAATGACATGTCTTAGTTCCCAGGCACATCGGCTGGGAAATAGTAACCTTGAGGGAGAAGTAAGAAAACGTGACTCCTCATGTTTTCCGTCCTTGATCTTGTGTTCCCTGATGACTTCATTCCGTGGCTCAGCTCATCAGTAGATATGAAAGTAAAGAAGGGATTCATAAACTGCAGAGACTGTCATATACAGATGGATCACTTCCGTATTTTCGATTGCTTCTGTGCTTTCCTTTCACACTAAAGCCAGGTGCTCTTGTGGGAAAGAGATCATCACTATTGTCAGAAGTGACAGAGAGTGCGCTCCATAGATTGCCACTTCCGTATTTCCGGATTACAAATTTCTTCATATTCAGCAAAATATTTAAATGTTATCGACGAGTCTTTTAGAGAAATTAAGAAATTTACATTTGAGAAACAATAGGCAATACGCTTTTTGATTAACCTCCTCTGCATTTTCGCGTTGTCCATCATTCTGATTTCACCTTTACCTACCTTTCCTGATAATGGAACCAACATACAGCTCCAAAACGTTGGATGTCTACACATACTGTATAAGACACGTAGAAAATACCCAAAAACTTCGTACCATGTTGGCCACCATGAATTTTTTTTTATTTTAATTGGTTATTTAACGACACTGTATCAACTACTAGGTTCAACTTCATTAACCAAGTGATTAAAACAAGTGCTCTACAAATTGCTTCTTACACAACGATTCAGCATTTTAGTATTATGAAGTTTATATAAAAAAAAAGAGTGAACAGTTACAATCGCCCCATTGAAAGGCAAGACACAACAGAACTCAAAGACAGAATAACAAAAACGACCAAACAAATGATCTTTTATAATAGTTTTTTATATTGGTGTTATACTATAAGTTTTATAATGCATTTCAGAAATTGATTGATATTAAGTAAGCTTAGTATTACTATTAGCACTAATTACTAGTAGACACACAAGTACAAGCGACATCCATAAATGTATCACACACTTAATCACGAAAAGAAGTTCACAGAACACACACACCAATGGCTAGGTTTTCAATCATTTACAAATGTTAATTGTTAATTTTAATTATAATGCATCTGAAGATGATACAAAAAATGGTATCGAAAACGTTCATGTAAAAATCTTGTTCATGTAAATGACTATTATAGTAGATAAGCATTGGCGGCTTAATAAAAGTGTTACACATTAAACTACTAGGTTATTTAGCGTCGATGAGATTGGTGATAGCGAGATGATATTTGGCGAGATGAGGCCGAGGATTCGCCATAGATTACCTTGCATTCCCATTACGGTTGGGGAAAACCTCTGAAAAACCCAACCCAGGCAGGTCTTTCACTACAAACCAGCATTCTCCAGTTTCCTATTTTCTGCCTTCCTCTTCGTCTCCTCATATGATCTATAATATCTTAATGACGTCTATCATCTGATTTCTTCTTCTGCCCCGAATTCTTCTCCCGTTCACCATTCCTTCCAGTGCATCCTTTAGTAGGCAGTTTCTTCTCAACCAGTAACCCAGTCAATTCCTTTTCCTCTTTGTGATCAGTTTCAGCATCATTCTTTCTTCATCCACTCTTTCCAACACAGCTTCATTTCTTACTCTGTCTCGCCATTTCACACGCTCCATCTTTCTTCATATTCACATTTAAAATGCTTCTATTCACATCTCTTCACTTCGTCGTAACGTCCATGTTTCTGCCCTATACAATGCTACAATCCACAAAAAGCACTTCACTAGTCTCTTCCTTAATTCTTTCTCGAGAGATTCGCAGAAGATGCTCCTTTTTTATTAAAAGCTGCCTTTGCCATTGCTATTCTCCAGGTTAAATAAACCATTATTATTATTATTATTATTATTATTATTATTATTATCATCATTATTATTATCATTATTATTATCATTCTCCTTTTGACTTCTTGGTAGCACCTTATGTTACTGCTTATAGTATTTGAAGGTGTCCACTTGCTCTACTTCCTCATTTATAATTCGTAAGTTTACCTTCTTTACTTTTCTTCCTTTGACCATGGTTTTCGTCTTGTTGGCATTTAACTTAGGCCTAAATGAAATTATATACCATATAGTTTAATTGAGGATATTTGACTGTTCGTCATTCACTCACATGAAACCAGTTGTGTAGACCAATTTACCGACAGAGTTGTTGCCCGAGGAGCGCCATAGGAGACAGGTCTAACAAGCAAACATTTTCTTGGGGCCAAATAAAAAAGTTTTTTTTTTCCCACCATGTTAATAATATAAAACAAGTGCTTATACACATAACTCAAAAACTATCCAGCATTCTGTGATGAAATGTTTATGTGTATTTATGCATGTCATATCTACAATATGATGCAAGATCACTTCTCTACCTTTGACAGATTGTCTTATAAAAAATAAATTTATTTAAAAAATGGTCATAGATCAGTATTTTCTTCTAACACAAAATAAAAAATATATTATTTATTAAGGAATGTAGTTGAAAGAGCATGCTATTGTAAAAATGAGTTGCAGCAATACAATAAAAGAAAGAGAATATGAAAAAGTTAACAAGTGTATGAGTTATGATGGAAACGCTTCATCACTGCACAGTGAACTGTCATCATTTTTAATTTTGAAAAAAAATATATATATATATAAATATTTTAAATCGTAAAAATATTTTTTTCATATAGCAGAAGAACAGTGTTTTACACATACCAATTTTCAGTATTGTACATACAGTAATGGAAGAAAAAAATGTTGAATATTTCCCAAAATTTTACTGCTGTAAGCTGTACCTAATCGTTTAAGGAAACATAGGGTACAATTGAAAATGTTAGTGGAACGAAATTTTTATTGTTCAAGAAACCCGATAAAAATTGTTATTCTCAAAGCTTGTCTAGCAAAAATGTCGCTCAAGTTAGCGCTGGAGATCGAACTCGCGTTAGCGGAGTGACAGGACCGCTCTCTAGAACTGAGCTACAGCAGGGGTAGGCATTAGAGCCCTCCTTCTACCCCGCTAAGCCCCGGCGACGCTAGTCTGTGGCAATATCCTGCGTCGCCGCCTTCGGTCTTCAACCAGAATCGTAAAGCCAGCCGTGATAGAGGCACTTGGAGGACATAAAGTGCGGAATCGAGGAGCGTCTCTTTATTCGCTAAATCCCACCTTGAAGATGTATCCTTTTTAGTCGAGACAGGTTGTTCACAGCGCTGACTCTCGAGCTCGGGGTTGAAATGAATCAATTTGCTGATGTTACGGTCTCCCTTGCAGAGAGGCAGTCAATCCATACACGCTTTCCAATACGCTGCAGGGAAGTAAAATTGCAGCTTCTTGAAGCCTAGCTTCGAGGATCATTTATCCTCATCTTGACGACAGCAATCGATCCTTTGCGACGAAATGTTAGACTAGCTTGTCGGGGACAGCATCCAGTTTCCGGCAACACGGATTTAACGATAAATGGGATCGAGGTACATTTTAATAGTTTTTAATATTATTCACTGTGATTTCCATGCCGTGTCACTAAACCTGAACCCGTAATGTGATTTTTATTACATAGGCCTAATGTGTCTATAAACGGAAAAGAGGAAAAATTGAAGAATGATGGATTTGTAGTGAAAGACCTGCCCTTGAACGGAAAACTATGAATGAATGGATGTGTCTTTGGGACACGAAGGGTTCAATAAAATACAAAATTCCTTCGTTTTAAAAGTGTTTTCTTTCATATTCCTGAGTAGGTACTTGAACTACTACAAAAATTGATATTTTACCGTACGAACCGGAATTTTTTTCCTTGGTTATTTAACGACGCTGTATCAATTGCGAAGTTATTTAGCTTCGATGGAATTGATGATAGCGAGATGATATTTGGCGAGATGAGGCCGAGGATTCGCCATAGATTACCTGACATTTGCCTTATAGTAATCAGTCCAAGCGAGAATCGAACCCGCGCCCGAGCGCAACTCCGGATCGGCAGGCAAGACCGAAGGCGGCGACGCAGGATATTGCCACAGACTAGCGTCGCCGGGGCTTAGCGGGGTAGAAGGAGGGCTCTAATGCCTACCCCTGCGGTAGCTCAGTTCTAGAGAGCGGTCCTGTCACTCCGCTAACGCGAGTTCGATCTCCAGCGCTAACTTGAGCGACATTTTTGCTGGACAAGCTTTGAGAATAACAATTTTTCTCGGGTTTCTTGAACAATACAAATTTCGTTCCACGAACATTTTCAATTGTACCCTATGTTTCCTTAAAGGATTAGGTACAGCTTACAGCAGTAAAATTTTGGGAAATATTCAACATTTTTTTCTTCCATTACTGTACCTTGTACAATATTGAAAATTGGTATGTGTAAAACACTGCTCTTCTGCTATATGAAAAAAAAATATTTTTACGATTTAAAAAAAATATGTATATATTTTTTTTTTCAAAATTAAAAATGATGACAGTTCACTGTGCAGTGATGAAGCGTTTCCCTCATAACTCATACACTTGTCAACTTTTTCATATCCTCTTTCTTAGGTACGCCTGTGGCTACCGGAATTTTGAAACGAGTAGTGTGTTAAAGGCATTTTAGTAGTTGTTACTACAATATTTGTTTCATACTATGCCGCATTTACTTATTTTGTTACTTCAGTATTAAAATTAATATAATTAAGAGAATATTGAAAACAAATGACTGAAACTGTGGGTGCAGATTGTGAAATTACTAATACAAACATTTGAATGTTATATTTTTTCTCGCTCTTCTTTATACTCGCTTTATCATCTTTGGTCATATCGCGAGTTAATCTTTTGGGTGAAATCCGAAGGCCTGTGTACTATTGTTGAGACTGGTTCTATTGTTGTGAACTAGATGGCGACTGTATATTGAATATTAATATTATTGTTATTATTATTATTATTATTATTATTATTATTATTATTATTATTATTGGAATTTTATGGTTTTGGAAATTAAAGCCCTGTAAATTAAAATTTACTGACCGGCACAGATAATGAAACGCTTCCAATTTTCATATTACTTTTTATTATAAGGCCTAAGGAAAAAAAAAGAGAAAAACTTAACTATCTACAGAAATGTTGTTTTTTGTACATGAACAAAAAATTAATTACATGGTTGTAACCAAACGGTATTTTATAACATAGAGTAGCTAACCTTTCTGAATTTTCTCTCTCTAGATTTCGGAAGGTAAGTTAATTTCAGAAAAATGAAAAACAATTTCGGAAAGTATAAATCTAATTCTTGTTGCCATGTAAACAAGTGTTACACTCGTATATTAATAAACGTTGTTCATTGAACAGTTGTGTAGATTACATTATGTCTGTTCTCTTGAGAGAATATGAAGCATCAATTTTATTGTAAAGTTACTGTATAGTTTTGAAAAATCTTCTACTTCTGAACTGACTTATTTCTTCTCTGAGTTTGGTATAATTTCCAATATTAAATTTACATTTCCTAAAACTGAGATTAGCTTTTCCGAAATTGAGATTTAAAAGATAATAGTATTGACCTCGTTTGTGCTGAACTTTCCGTAAATATGGAATAATTTTGTTGGAGTATCTACTTTTTTAACTTATGGCAATATACTATTTAGTAGGTTATTATCTTAAGAGTGGTGTTGAAAACTTCCTTGCAGTGCTCGCATGATAGGCATCCTTTGGTAAACTTCGGTTGAAAATTACTCTCGAACTTCTATGTGTGTCTTTCAACAGTGACAATTTCGAAATGCACTTCTCGTATCGAACATGAAAAATATTTATACAAGGACATCATTTTATTTTTACTTCAATTTTTATTGTACCTGAGTTTTTAAATGCACTTCACTCCTACCCCTTCTACTAGTGAACTTCCACTCAAGACCGCATATGCAGTCAAAGTCGTCTTACGGTCACAGTATACAGTATTGAGTGAGTGAGTATAGTACGTTCCAGAAATATGGTCGTATTTTCCAGTGAATAAAGTGCCTTAATTATTTAATCATATTTTCGCACAGGTACTGTATCCGTTTGGTTACGTCGCTTTCCTGTTTCCAACATCCGTTTCTACTGGCCCCTCTGTAAAGGCTAGTGGCTGGGCTATCTTAGCTCTTTTCTGAAAACATTTGCTGTCAGAAATTGGGTCGTCTATGTAATATTTTACAACTGTTCAAAATAATTTAAATAAAATGGCCTCGTTAAGTACTATCACGTGATTTCTCCCTTTCTACGACCCTGCGACATACTACTTGGATGGACAGTAGACAGCAATCTAAGTAAGTTTATCTGTGCGAATCAACAGAAGTAAAGTGATTACAATACGTAAGAGTTATAGAGTAAGTACAGAATTATTATTTCAAGAGGCACAGGATTATCGCCCGCCGCCCATGTCGAATGATGCTTTGCATTATTTCTTTTGGGGTTACGGTAAGACAGTTGTGTTTGTTAAACATCCTACAACGGTAGAAGAATTAAAGAATACATTCCAGAAACAATACATTCAATTTCAGAAGATAGGCTTAAAAACGTTTTCGATAATATGCACACAAAAGAACTGAAGCCCGTATAGAAATGAACGGCTATTATTTTCAGCAATTTGTTTAAATATCCAGATTTTTATTATTTTTCAATTGAAATATACTCTCCATATTGTATGCTAATATGCTGTGGACATTGCATAATGAATACGTCCGCCTGGATAGTTCAGTTAGTGAGCAAAAACACTTATTGTTAATACTGTACTGTATTTTGAGTAAATACAAACGTAACGAACATTATCAAACTTAAAGTCGTAATAGTTTCTAGTTTACGTAAATGGATGCACTACTTTTCTTCCCTCCTATACCTAGTAAAGTGATTTTTTTGTATTTTACACTAGTATCATTAAACTCCGGTCATGGAAGAGGGTAAGATAGTATTTGGTGTTCTCAAAGGTATAGCCAAGTAAATATTAGAAATTTTAGTAAAAATAAGAGGATGACCCGGTATTTATACTCGTAGTAGTTTTGTGTTAATTTGTATTATTCGAAGAAAAAAAAATCTGTATCTTGTTGCAATATTATAAAGTGTGCATATCTTACACGCGATAGTACAACTTAGCGTTGTTGAACACCGCTCAGAAAAGTGGACGACCTCGACTTTGTCCTGGCAACGCGATCACACCAGAAGACTTATCCGGATTTCTGTGATTCAGGACACACCTTTGCTGGGTTATTTTGTCTGTCAGGGTGTAGTAGTTAGCACATAGCCATGAATGTCGCGATATCTTTCCGTGGGGCAGTAAAAAGCGATCGTCTTGTATCCGGATATGGTCGGGCCTTGGCGAACGGTTTCATTGGGGCAATGTGAAACTCCTTAGTTGGTCGTCAAGCTCGGTTGGTTATTGATGCGACAAATGTCGATAAAAAATACGTGCCTGGTAGAAGAAATTTTTCAAGATCCGAGGTCATTGATATCTGTGGAGATGGCGATTGAATAAAATTGTGAGTCGTGAAGTGACTGCCTGGAATCGAAAGTGAAATGGATGTGTTGCATATGAAGAGCCGAAATTACGGATGTATCATATTCCTACGCATTATGGAAATCTGATTTAGTTCTTAGGCATCGTTTGCTCGTGACTTGAGTCTTCCGTCATTGTTTCTCAGCTTAAGGGATCATCTCGCCCTACCCTTGAAACAAAATAAAATCCTTTATTTTTGGTACGTAATTAAGTTCACAGGTTTTAAGGCGTTGTTCAGTCTGTCACACATATTACGAAATATGTAACACAATTTATTGTTAATAAAATGCTTATTAAAATATCCAATATTACATTATGCAACGAGCCTATAATGATAGTAATTAAGACGCGAGGATTTATTATTTTATTTTATTGCGTTATTTTACGACGCTGTATCAACATCTCAGGTTATTTAGCGTCTGAATGAAATGAAGGTGATAATGCCGGTGAAATGAATCCGGGGTCCAGCACCGAAAGTTACCCAGCATTTGCTCATATTGGGTTGAGGGAAAACCCCGGAAAAAACCTCAACCAGTAACTTGCCCCAACCGGGATTCGAACCCGGGCCACCTTGTTTTCGCGGCCAGACGCGCTGACCGTTACTCCACAGGTGTGGACTCGAGGATGTTTATGAAACGAACGCAAGCGAGTTTCATAATTTTCATACGAGCGTCTTAATTACCATTATAGGCAAGTTTCATACGACTTTTTAAGCTCGACCATATTTCTAACTTGAAATTATTCATAAGTATTCATGTTATTCGTATGTCACTGGGGAGCGAACTGACCTTGTGCAATCTCGTAAATTGTGAGATGTGCGCAGACGCGAAAGTATTGATTTTTTCCGGGCAACGAATGTCGACGACCTTGATATTCTAGAGAGTAAGATAAACGTTGAACTTGGTATAACCTTGAAATTGAATTCGACATTGAAAAACGAGATGACAAATTGAATTTATTTGAATATTATTTACAATTAACGCTAATTATTATATTAACAGAACATAACCTTCTGCGACAGTATAGGATTTCCAGCCTGCGTGACGTTTTGCTAGTTGTCTTTCGATTGCATATCCGAGAATAATCGAAAACCTGAACTTTAATGAATAGGTGTACTTTAATGACATACATTAAAGGACTGCTACCAGGTGTATAATTACTACATTTCGGCATGGTCGAGCATTAAGTTCTTTATAACATTCTTTCTTAACATTGATCACATTTGAATCGGTTATTTTTTAAACCCCGTAAGTCAAGAATTGTAAACTTGGGAGGGGGGGCAATAAATTATAAACTAGGATGTATTTGTAAAAATGTTTGTTTCTGAAAGTTAAATCTTGAGTGAATAAGCCAGGGAAGCTTGCCATTAACTTGTAGGCTATATGAGTAATATTAAATTTGCTGCTAGACAAGTTAAAATGTTCATGAAATTATGACTTAAGGGATTTCAGAAAGTAATGCACAATATTTAGCACGCATATAGGCTACTTGCTTGCGACTTTTTCGCTTCCATTCGTTAAGAAAGCAATACTGACTTTTAAAAGTTATCAGTTTCAATCTCACATACATACAGTACATACATACATACATACATACATACATACATACATACATACATACATACATACATACATACCTTAAGTACGTACATACGAGTACATACACACACTGTAGTCCACCGCTATGCAGTAACGGTTAACATGTCTGATTGTGAAACAAGCGTGCGTTTGGAGTAGTTCGTTAATTATACAAATTGTTCTAAAAATTCGTAGTAACATAAAGTTATGTTTTTAAATGTGACACCATATATTTCATTCCATAAATTTGTTACATTCTTGATCCTGATTCAAATGATGAAAGTGCGATATACCATAGCTTTGTACACAGATCGTTGGATGGACGGAAGGCTGGATGGATGGACGAATAAGCCCGCTGGGTCTCATAAAGGGCTAGGATCCATTAACAGAACAAAACCAATTTGAAGATCATGTATACATTTTTAGCTATTTCATGGAACAATAATAATTATATGGATTCTTCCATTTATTTTTAAATTTTGAGTACTCAATCTCCATTGTTTAAGTGGACTCATCTATCTTGCACTTGCATGGCCTACTGTTACTTACCAGTGCATGACGTCATCATTTCCTTTTACATATACAGTATATGAAATATGAAAAGCCTGAAATCCCATGAAAGCAACGGCCTCCTGCAGGAGTGTAGGGTGAGCTGAAGGTCTACTACACTTGGGGAGCCAGTCCAAGAGAGCTTACTAATACACTATACTTACAAACTAAACACATAAACAAATTATACAAACTAATACGAAAAACTATACAGACTAAACACATAAATTATAAAAATTAAACAACCGCAAAAAACTATACAAACTGAATACATAAATTATACAGTTTGAACACACAACTGTCCACACTAAACACACAAAAAATTATACAAACTGAACACATTAATTATACAGTCTTAACACACAGACAAACTAAACACACAAAAGCCTATACAAATTGAACACATAAATTTTAGTCTTAACACACAAAAGCTATGCAAACTGCACACATAAATTATACAGTCTAAACACACAAACAATCTAAACCAGCGGTCGTCAGCACAGAGCACCCTGGGGCTAGCGTCTCTTACCCGCGGAGAACACACTGCACTATGCATTCGTAGCTGCTAGCGGGTGTGCTCTCTACCTCTTCCTGCTGCACGACGGGGTACACGGGACGGTTCCGCTTACCCTTTACCCATTTCAGCGAGTGCTGACGACCACTGATCTAAACTAAACACACAAAAAACATACAATTAAACACAAAAAATATACTAACTAAATACATGAACTATACCAACTATGCACGGAATCAAACTATCCAAACTAAAACACACAAAACCATACAATTGAATACAAAAATTATACTAACTAAATACATGAACTATACCAACTATGCACGGAATCAAACTATCCAAACTAAAACACACAAAACCATACAATTGAATACAAAAATTATACTAACTAAATATATGAACTATACCAACTATACACGGAACCAAACTATCCAAACTAAAACACACAAAACCATACAATTGAATACAAAAATTATACTAACTAAATACATGAACTATACCAACTATACACGGAACCAAACTATCCAAACTAAAACACACAAAACTATACAATTGAATACAAAAATTATACTAACTAAATACATGAACTATACCAACTATACACGGAACCAAACTATCCAAACTAAAACACACAAAACTATACAATTGAATACAAAAATTATACTAACTAAATACATGAACTATACCAACTATACACGGAACCAAACTATCCAAACTAAAACACACAAAACCATACAATTGAATACAAAAATTATACTAACTAAATACATGAACTATACCAACTATACACGGAACCAAACTATCCAAACTAAAACACACAAAACCATACAATTGAATACAAAAATTATACTAACTAAATACATGAACTATACCAACTATACACGGAATCAAACTATCCAAACTAACACACACGAAAATAACAAATAAACAATACACAACTATACACAGTTTACATAGTGTTCGTAATTTCCTCCAGTCTTTTCCATGCCTGCCTGTCCATCGCTGTTCTCGTCCACTGCGCTCCAGTCGTCTCCGGAAAGTGTCCGTCCTTTTACATAAGCCTACATTAATTTATAAACTGTCATCTATCGGCTGATGTAATAACTAAAGAGATAATTCTGACCCTATAATAAACATTGGTGACGTACAGTAATCTTATACGAATTGTTACAAAAATTTACCAGTTTCTAAGTCGATTAGAAACGTGAAAACATAGATGTAGGCATGGAAGTAATTTCGTCTCGTAATTTTAATCGGATATTTACCGACGCTGTGTCAACTTCGCAGATATCGAAGCAGAATTTATAACAGAAGTGTGTATTTTGAATAAAAACTCAATTATACACTATGGGATTGCCTGACATTCACTTTACCGCTAGGGAATATCTCTGAAAGAACAAGTGGAATATTCGAACACATATTCGAGCGCAACTTCGGAATATAAGACCTGCTCACAGTCTCTAGACCACGATAATGGCTCTAATTACAATAGAGGAGACTTAAATAAGAACTTAATGACACTCATATTGTTTATAAATTGTGATATTTACGGTGCTATTTCTTTACAGCGGTTTCCAGAAGTCTAATGCTTTGTTCCTTAGTCACTGTTAAAGTTGAATATAGAGTCAAAACGTATGTACAGAAGCTTTAGCAGTTGGGGTCCTCGAAATCCCAGAATTCAGAGAGGATTTAGAGATGTGAATTGGCTACAGGGTGGAGCACATTACGATAAATCCCAGAATCCAGGAAGATCACGCACTGATCAGATTCGGGGATCGAACATCATTGGTAGCGAGGAGGCTTATGGAGATTATGCGCGCTATTAGCGCACTGCAGCATTAAGTCGCCTGCACAATTGAAGCGTGATTTAATACACAGCGGAATCTCTGTCGGCATCATCGGAGCCAGAGCTGCGTGTTTGACCAGCTTGTTCAGAGTTTAAATCTAAAAACAATAGCGACGTCCAACGTTCAGATTTTGATAACCTACAAATTATTATTATGATGTACCGAAGTACATATGTTATTTCCGTGCAGAAATTCTGCGTCATCATATGATGAAGGAGAAGTGGAACAGAGAAAAATTCTCTCCAGCACAGGGATTTGAACCCGGGTTTTCAGCTCTACGTTCTGACGCCCTGTCGACTAAGCCACACCCGATTCCCATCCCGATGTCGGATTGAATCCTCTCGCTTTTTCTCTGTTCCACTTCTCCTTCATCATATGATGACGCAGAATTTCTACATGGAAATATCATAATATGTACTTCGGTACATCATAGTAATTTATGATATGCGAAAAAAAATCACTTAGTGATTTAAGACGGCGCTTACTCCGTCGGATCCCGGCCACTTAGTCACTCATAACGAGTGCGCCCTGCACATGTGTGGACATTGTGCCACTGTCATACATCTATGACGTAGTGCATGAGGGTAGGCCACTAGAGGGAAAACTGAGAGGATTCAATCCGACATCGGGATGGGAATCCGGTGTGGCTGAGAGGATAGAGCGTCAGCACGTAGAGCTAAAAACTCGGGTTCAAATCCCGGTGCCGGAGAGAATTTTCCTCTGTTCCATTTCTCCTTCATCATAACTTACAAATTGCTAAAAAAAAATGTATAAAATCATCTTACGTCTTAGAAACTCGCAGTGCTTTAATTTACTATTATTATTATTATTATTATTATTATTATTATTATTATTATTATTATTATTATTATTATTATTTAGTTTACAAGCTTTTAAGGCTATATGTCCTTGAACTTCGTGTTCAGATATCTTTCTTAGATTAACTGAAAAGGAAAATAATGAGATCATGTCGAAAATTGGCCTCAAATGTGTGCATTATTACATCTCCATATTAAATGGATAAATAAAAAGAATAATTGTCAATACAAGGCTCATTCACAATGAAAATTAAACATAAACATAACATAAACACAGAAGTTTGCAGTCAAATTACCAAATGAGAACATTCACAATGATTCACGTAAACAGTGATATTAACATTGCCGTTAGACAGCATTAAAGTTTGCAGACTCCAAACTCTCATTTTTGTGCTTACGTTTTTGGAAATAATACACAATCGTAGAGCGCTGAAGTTCACAATGGAATATGATGAAATGACGTCGTTGTTATGTTTCCATAGTTACCAAGTATCTTTGTGGTTATGTGTGTTTCCATCGTGAATGGTTCGATTTTTTAATTTGACAGTAACGTTTGTAGTCTTAAGTCAACGCTTACGTTTTCATTGTGAATGAGACTTAACTGTACATTACAGTTTTTGATAAAAGTTTATGGTAAAATTGTGTCCAGGACCTTGAGTAGATAGTGCTAACGCAGAGCGTCGAGTGCACGACCATATTTCGCATATCACGTGACAGTGTGGGCATTTACTGGGGAAGGGAACTCAACTATTCTTTCCAAATACGTGCCTTTGTTTCTTAACGCAACATTTGAAATACGACGGAGAGTCAATAAGCTATAAATTGAAATAGCGACCTATATTTTTAATGAGGTGCCAAAAGCTATTACCGCTAGATGGGAGTAATATCGATGTGCGCACAAGCGAAACAAAGAATCAGCAGTTGCAAGATGGAGGCACTGCACGAATGTATCATTGACGACTTTGATGCACGTTTTATCTTTGGATGGTAATGTTACACTTAGGGCTCATTAACTGCAACTATCCAGGATAGCACAATAATGTCACTGATCGACGAACTCGGTGTTTGATACTTCATTATTCTCTGCACCCAATTGTAGATAGCTTAAAGTGACAGGCAATGCTCACCATATGTTTCTATTTGAATATCCTTTGCTGTCAGACCTTTTCCCCAGAGAAATCGCACAACGGAGCGCTGCTCAAAAATAGTACACTCCTGCAGAGGTACTTACGTCTTTCAACTGCTGTTTCTTTGTTTCGCTTGTGCGCACACCTGAATAGTACTGTTATCTAGCAGTGATAGGTTCAGGCGCTTCATTAAAAATGTAGTTCAGTGCTTCGATTACTTAGTGACTCGCCTGTTTAAGTTTTTATATATTTATAGTTCGTGTGGGCAGCTAATTGTTTTGTATTGTCTATATACTGTTATGATTTAACTGTGCTCACAGCTTGAGGAGAGGTTTCGACATGAGAGCATCATTGTCATTTCCCTTGTTAGATGAAAGACTCAAACTATTTTTCCTGCCTATTATTTTGACGACGATACAAAAGCCCTCAAATTGTACGTAATGTGGTCGTTTTCTGGTCACTGAACCAAAGACATTGTCCTCCCTCTCTAGGGAGAGGATCTTGCAGTCAGTCCCATTTTAATTACATTTTCGTGCGGATGTAACAAGTGTTGTTCCTTATGATCTCTGGAGTGTGTGCAGATGTACATGATCCGGTCTCAAGGTTGTATTCGTTGCTACTGTATACGAAGAGATTATCCGGTCGTTGGTAGGGAGGCTTGGGAACTTCTTAACTGGGAACTGTGACGCATCCGAGTGTAATGAAGGACCGGCGCGTGTAATTATACTACAATTTGTTTCATGGGAATTTCTGCGCATGACTCCCATGAAGCATGAATCAGGTTCGTTGCCGTGCAACGGCAGCGTTTGTTCTCCTCAACTAGACCGCACAGGTCATTGCTTACTGAAGACACTGCCAGTATTTCCTGGTGTTGGAATGGCCTTGTCAATTTAATTTTCCCCACAATTTTGGGATATAGTGATTAACAATATTTGTTTACTTTCGTAGGTTTCATTTTTTGTTTAATATGGGAGACTCGGCTAATTCCGCAATATTAAGAAGTAAATCTATCATATTCTTATCAAAATTGTCATTGAAAAATATTGTCAAGGTACGTAGACATGGACGAAATCTTTAATTACCAATGAGATAAAGATACCTATTAAAATGCAAATATATTTAGTTGTACATACATTACAGTTGAAAAAGAACAACTCGGGTAATTCCGCAACAGTGCGGATAAATCCGCAATAGGACTTGGCTAATTCCGCAGTCGTAAATAATTATGAAGTACATTATGGAAGTAACATTAAAGGAACAATTTATATGTAACAATGCTCACTTTCTTCACAGTTGTGTAGCAAAACACGAAAAACAGCCAACTTTCGATGTTTCACTGTATTGCCGACAGAGGTGTCGACCAATATCCTTGATTTTTTTCTATAGCAGTGCAGAGGACATGCCTCCTGTTGACAACCTCTCAAAACTTACGTTCACGCTATTGTAAAGCCGCAGTAAAATCATATATGCACTACTGCGGAATTACCCGTACTGCGGAATTTGCCGAGTTTCCCCTATTCCAATATTTCCAGATAGAATTAGAACTGTAGGGAAATTTAAGACTATGGATCGGTGAAAATAACGAAAAAAAAAAAAAAAACATTAAAAATTAAAATTTTGTTTTTGATTCTAAAAAATAAAATAATGTTTCAGTTTTCTAAATCTGTGCTTATTTTGACCCTACGCCAATTTAAAGCTCCAAAGGAATAATTTAAAGGGACCAGCGCGTGCGTGGAGTTGCAGCCCTTTAAACTAACT
This sequence comes from Periplaneta americana, assembly GCF_040183065.1. NCBI lineage: Eukaryota > Metazoa > Arthropoda > Insecta > Blattodea > Blattidae > Periplaneta > Periplaneta americana. Next base: position 147,717,840 of record NC_091122.1, read on the forward strand.
TTGTTCTTCATTCCAACTAATTTCACTTTTCATTCAGTTCATATTTTGCGCTGTTATGTAGAAGAAAAATGTTGTGATAGATCTGTATAGGAAGGAAGAATATCGATAGTGTATATCATTTACATGCTTTACTTTGATGCTCGTTTTCTCGATTTTCCAATTTTCAACATTTTGTAAAATTTAAAATGCTCTAATGAATGCAATTTCTCTCCAATCTCAGTGAAATTTTGCACAGAAGTCCACAAAAGCATGTTAAGTAAACTGACACATGTGTTTTATTCTGCTTTGAAAGAATTCAAGTCAAATGTGATAAGTTTTAAAAAATTGAAAAATTAACAACTAAAAGGGTAAATATTTATTTTCTGAAAACGTAATTGGAAAAATTTGAAAAGCATGTGTCATATTTTACATACATCTATCAGGAATAAATTAAATATAAATTTAAAGAAAAAATATGTAAACTTCGAAAATTCGGACAATAAAATTCAGTATTAAAGTAATTATACGTAAACTAATTGGAATACCAAGGAGAAAATTTGTGTATTACATGTTCACATTGTAAAAAATATGTGGTAAGAGTTCCAAATTAATTGGTGTGAAAATGTAGAAATTAGAAATTTCACAGATCCATAGCCTTAAATTCGGAAAACATAAGCCGAAATCGCATAGTTGAAGTTTAAATGCGCAATGTTCTAAAATAAATACAGTGATAGAGAGCATTTGTAAATTTCAAGGTGTCCTTTACATCAGTGTTTCTTAAGCTTTTTTATGATGAGGTCTCATTTCTCCTCAGATTAATTTAGTGTAACCTCCTGTAAAATAGAATGTAGAAAATAGTAAAGTAAAATTTGATACCAATTTAAAAAGAAAATACCGGATAATGTCATTCTGTTGTGTTACGACGGCAAGTTCATTCATAGAATTGCGTCCACACCTGTGGAGTAACGATCAGCGCGTCTGGCCGCGAAACAAGGTGGTCCGGGTTCGAATCCCGGTCGGGGCAAGTTACCTGGTTGAGGTTTTTTCCGGGGTTTTCCCTCATCCCAATACGAGCAAATGCTGGGAACTTTCGGTGCTGGACCCCGGACTCATTTCAGCGCATTATCACCTTCATATCATTCAGACGCTAAATAACCTAGATGTTGATAAAGCGTCGTGACATAACCCAATAAAATAATAATAAAAAAAATAAATTCATAGAATTTCTGGTTCAAGAACTCCCTCATTCCTACAACAAAATAAGTGGTGCTCCATTCTGTTGCCAGATCAACTGTATATCGACAAAACGAGGCTATTTTCAAGTTCAGGAATAATCACCTCTTTTAACATCGGAAAAACAGTTGACGCACGAACATGATTGCCAATCCACCACTTATTACACCAGCTATTCTTTTGTTAAAGTTAGACATCTGTATATGTGTATATGTATGAAACCTAAGAACGAATATTGGGGAAAGCGACTTTTAACCCACCTTGTATATTTTACCTAATTACTATCGAAAGTCCACACCTGTGGAGTAACGGTCAGTGCGTCTGGCCGCGAAACCAGGTGGCCCGGGTTCGATTCCCCGTCGGGGCAAGTTGCCTGGTTGAGGTTTTTTCCGGGGTTTTCCCTCAACCCAATATGAGCAAATGCTGGGTAACTTTCGGTGTTGGACCCCGGACTCATTTCACTGGCATTATCACCTTCACCTCATTCAGACGCTAAATAACCTAAGATGTTGATAAAGCGTCGTAAAATAACCAACTAAAAAAACTATCGAAATATATAGGATACTAAGTCTTGTCTACACTAGTTAGCTTTCTTGACAAACTTGCAAAGCATATGTAAATTATGACATATCATCAATTCACAAAATGGATTGTTTTCTATCAAGTTTTAAATCGAGCAGAACTTGCAACGTTTCTTACTCCTGCATAAAAAATAACAAGGAAGAGTCGAACAAGGAATGAGATAATATGTAATATAATGTAATGTTACGAAAACTACTGATAGATACAGTGGTAAAGGAGAGACGGCCCAAGAAAGTTCTAGAGTGGTCATCGGGGAGGGGGGAAAGAACAAAAGGAAGATGGATGATGGAATGGAGAGTATAATGTACGTCGAAAGATAATGGACGATCCAAAGCTACCGTAGAAGAATAGGAAGATCGGTTGCTATGAAAACAAAAACAAAAAATCCCTTGTGAAGAAGTTCTGTATTTCAACAGCTTTTAAGTTGTATTGTTTGTGTCTGGAACAATTCTGCCTTCTTCCATATCACTCAATTTTTTTTAGTGAAAATCCACAACTTTATAAGTAAAGTTACTGCTGCCAACTTTTGGCCAAATATCGTATCTTAACGAAAATGACGAGTGGCGAATTTTGAAGACCTGACCGACTTAGAGATGCCTGCCTTGTATAAAAATAATAGTACAGTCTTGTTCATAAAAATGGGGTTTATTCAGGTATAAATTAATTTCTGAGAATATACCACACTATTGGGCAGTTCGTCTGCTGTCGCCTAGCAATTTGATTCACACTGCATGTTCCATAGTCTGAATGTTGTCTCATTTCCTGGACTTATTATAAAATCATCGCAGCATTCATATCGCTGTCTGCGTACTGTGGTCGATTACAGCGTTTTTTGTCTTCTACAGAACCGGTCTCTTCAATTTTTTACAAGCTTCTACAATGACTACTAAATTTCAGGGTCCATACCTCTATCCATTTAGTGTTCTAAATCTTTCCATTCACCTCTATTATATTCATAGTAACACCACAGTCTAGTATATAAAGTCACGAAGCTTAATACTTACTAAATATGCAAACATAGACAGTTGAAATATGCATCCTAGATAGTTGCTCACCACCAGGATCGCTACTCTCGCCTCATCACAGACTCTTTCCCTAGCAGACCATACAATGTGATGTACTTTCGATATCGTGTTCTTTTGAAAAAATTAACAGCTTCCTTCCACTATTGAAATATGAAATACATAAGGTTTATATATTATTTTCATAAAATATATATTATATTCAATAAACTCACCTTCCTAGATCTTTCGGAAGAAGGATAACTCTAACCTATTTTTCTTACAGTTTATAGTACTACAAACGTCTCCTTGTCCCATATTATTATTCAAATTATTGTATTTTAACCATTTACATTTATTACAACCGATAACGAACATTTCACAGTTTACATAGCTTTTCGCACAAATGCGAAATACGGCACAGTCAATGCTTTTTCGATCTAGACCAGGCCGTAATGTTTGTTCGGGTCTTCTATTTCAGTCTATGGAGCTCAGTGAAATATTATATTATAACTTTATTGCTTATCATTGCTAAGCTTTATTTAGTGTAATGTGTCCATAAGTTCCGTTTACTTTTTGTTGCATAATATGTTGCACAAATAATTACAAAACTGCGTCACTTTAATATGAAGAGAATTTTACATGTTAACATAATCTGTTCGCGTCAACATTTCAAGTTTAGAATGGAAGCTATATTGAGATTTAATAAAAAAGTATTTATATTGTGATTTCAATTTAGCACATCTACCTTCCTTAATTTAGACAAAACATTTACAATACCACTTCTATGAAATTAGTGCACGTACAATTGTGTTACTTCGTCTCTTAAGTAATAGATAAATACAATAATTCAGTACTCAAATTGTAGTATTAAAATACAGACAAATTGAATGTCCGGGGTATCATACATGACATTATGCTTAATTATAATGTATGATTGCGAATTTAGGAATATAAGTTAAATATAGTAAACATAACCTATAATTTTCATATGAATGGCAAGGCATTGGAGATCACTAAATTTAGAAAAAAAGGGCCAACTGGTACAGTAAACATAACCTATAATTTCAACATATCTAAATATTCGTGCGGTGCAATTGAAAATTATTGAATCGTGCATAAATGAATGTACAAGAATTTCGCAATATTTAATCGAAATAAAGGCAGGTATTACACATACGAACAACGTAATTTTCACACCATAAATAATATTACATCTTAACTCGCAAGTGAATTATGTCTGAAGTGTCTCATAATCATTGTTTTAAATTTTATTAATGGAATTACACTACATTTTAGAGAAACGTATGTTATTGTGTATGCATTCCAAATAATTTATATGGTTGAAACGCCGCCCTTCGTGATCGGGTTAAGCGAGTTACATGGTCTGCCTTACGGCCTGTATTAGATCACGATGGCTGTGGCACAGTCTATTGTTCCTAGTACTCATAGCGCTCCAAGCGGCTAGCAACTATCGCGAGATTTGCAAAAAATCATCCCAAGCTTCGTGACTGTACATAGTAGACTGTGGTAACACTGAATAAGGCCAATTCGCATTTGTGGAGGCAAACTCAATATTTCATATGCTTCGTGAGTTTAGAATGAGTTAACCATATATAATAATCCGTATGACATAGTTAAAATGTCACAAAGGAATTGCAATATAAAACTTTGGCGATTTAATGTTGTAAATCGTGTTTAGTGTGATGAAAGTGCGTTTAGGAGAACTTGGGTATAGAGCTCAGTTACGAAGTTATAGAATTGAAACGGATGTTAAGAAATTTAAAACAGTGGCTAGTTAATTAATACAGATATCGGTAGAAGTAAAGAAGTAAATCTTAGAAAGTGATGTAGGGAAGTTCTGAAAGATGATAACAATGAGGGTAATTATAATTTTTAGATAGTTTATTACAAGTGTTTCTTGAGGTTAAGGAATGGATTATCAAACCAAAGTGAACTTGATACTCATGTCAATATTACCAAGATTATTATAATGATGTGTATTAGGAAGAAGAGGATTTCTATGAGTAAAACCGTGTGAAGTGTTGTGTTAAATTGGAAGTGTTAGTATAGTGATTTTAAATAGGATAGACAGTTAAAATTTAAGAACGATATTTTGAAAGAGTAATAACGATTATCACAATTTATTATCGTAAAGTAGAACGAGTAAAATGGGATGCAGAAAAAACCGTAATTATATACCTATAAATTTATGTTAGTAAGAATAGAATGCTGAAGGAACGTAAGTAAAGTGTAGAACTAACAGATGGTAGATATTTAAGACCAATACGGAGAAATGGACTGCTTGGAGTTAAGTTAATATCGGAAGTAGAGGAGTATTAGTTAAAAGGCTGTCGGGATTGCATAATAATTGAAGGTAAATGTAATAGAAAGTTGTGGTGAAACTCGTATACAGAAATGTGGTGGTGCACCATAACTGGTATAAATGTTGATGACAATATAGATAGATAGATAGATAGATAGATAGATAGATAGATAGATAGATAGATAGATAGATAGATAGATAGATAGATAGATAGATAGATAGATAGGTAGGTAGGTAGGTAGGTAGGTAGGTAGGTAGGTAGGTAGGTAGGTAGGTAGGTAGGTAGGTAGGTAGGTAGGTAGGTAGGTAGGTAGGTAGGTAGGTAGGTAGGTAGGTAGGTAGGTAGGTAGGTAGATAGATAGATAGATAGATAGATAGATAGATAGATAGATAGATAGATAGATAGATAGATAGATAGATAGATAGATAGATAGATAGATAGATAGATAGATAGATAGATAGATAGATAGATAGATAGATAGATAGATAGATAGATAGATAGATAGATAGATAGATAGATAGATAGATAGATAGATAGATAGATAGATAGATACAAAATAAATAAATAAATAATCCATTAATTCTCATTCTTCAAAACGATAAAAATGGAAAAAGTTTTAAGTATTCCCACAATTGAAAGGATGGCTATAATGAGAAGATGTTCTATTGTTTTCCTAAGTTCACGTGATAATTTTGAAATATAACCCACCATATAAAGCATACCTTTATACATTTTATATGTACATTTAAAGGGAAGTTTTAAATCCCTACGCCCTATATTCAGAAAAACAAGTGGTCTGCCATTACTTTTGTGGATTTGAAGATTTTTGCCGTATTAGAAGCAAAAACTGAAAAGGCAGTTCCAGGGAATCGTTATTTTATTCCGTGGCACCTTCATCTCCTTTAATGCAAACCGTCAGACGAACAAAGGGGTATTGATTTCCTGCGCGCAGTTCCTTGGATCACTGGGAATGTTCTTTGTCTTGTCCGTCAGTCTTCAGGTTGATCGGATACACTGTAGGTAGGGTCAAGTAACTACTGTATTTAGATATCTCACACCCCTGCCACACAAGGAAAATTGTTTTGTTAGAAAAATCAATATCGATGTAATGGCCTGTGTTGTCTCAGATGAGATCCTATGGCATACTAACCACATGGTTCGTGAACCCCATCATTTGTTGGTCTATGAAAAGGTAAAAAAGTATATTATCATCATCATCATCATCATCATCATCATCATCATCATCATCATCATCATCATCATCATCACGTAGCTTCCAAGTAGTTGGGCCACAGTTTGACCAATTCCGGTCTCATATTAAGGTCGAGAAGTCTCTTCAGTGGCCTTCCAAGGTCTCTTGTACCCTCCGGGGTGTAATTTTTTTTTAGTAATCTATGATAGGCTTGATAGGCTATCTGTTGCAGGGAATCCTATTGACATGTATCCACTTTGAGTTATAATTTAAAATTTGTTCAGATGTTGTCATTCTTAATTCTTCCAAAATTAATTATATAGGGCTTTCATTTCAAAACCTCCCAGTCTAAATAACTAATTATTTAAATTGAATTCAATTTAAACAAAAAACACGTCAATTTAGATATTAGGGAAAAGTCTGAAACCAGGTTTAATTGCATTTTAGATTTCATCCCGCATCACCAGCCACTCCCATTTTGAAATCTCAAATGGCACTCCTATATTTTTATACTTAAATATGAAAGAGCATTTAATTGTTTATACACCTCATTCATTTGTTTTCTCATCTTTTGTTTTCTATCGTCGCCTGGCAACTTGTATTTTTGTTATTATCAGTTGATTGTAGGATGAAAACACAGCTTATTTTGTGTAATTCGCTAAATTTAATCAATAAGGATGATTTATGTTCTCTCGTGAAGGTTATACACAATTTTAAATAATTTAATACACAAACACAACACTGTGACATGAAATGCTCAATACGTTTTTGTAGTTTTATTCTCTTCAGCTCTAATCAACAATAACAACAATCCAGGTTGCCAGGCGACGATAGAAAACAAATGAATGAGGTGTATAAACAATTGAATGCTCTTTTATGTTTAAGTATAAAAATACATGGTGTGCCATTTGAAATTTCAAAGTGAAGGTGGGTGGGGTTCGAATCCCGTTCGGGGTAAGTTACCTGGTTGAGGTTTTTTCCGGGATTTTCTCAATCCAATACGACAATTTGCTGGGTAACTTTCGGTGCTGGACCCCGGAGTCATTCCACGGCATTATCACCTTCATTTCATTCAGACTCTATATCCTGAGATGTTGATACAGCGTCGTTAAATAACCCAATAAAATGAGTAGCTATGAGGAGGATGTATTTTTAATTGATTTAGTTTTGAAAAAAAAAAATAAGCTTCACGTCATCAATTTCATTTATGCCTTCAATATTACCGCGATTGGAGACCTTATAATCAATGTATTATCATTACTTTTATTTTGATGTTTGCCCTTACGGAAAGAGTCTAGATTTCTCTGTGTCCAGAATTTGGACGGAATCCGGCCAAGCGGACAGAGGCGATATGACAAAGTGAGCGCTGCTCACTCTAAAATAGTGAAAAGAATAAAATCCGAACCCTCCGAACGAATCCGTTCCGCTTAGAAAGCGCGTACATTTATGCTAAATAAAAAAACATAATTATAGTATGCTAAAACTATTAAATAAATTAGAAGTTACAGTGCAACCGATGCACTTTTAAGGGGTTGGGTACAGCTTACAGCAGTAAAATTTTGGAAATATTCAACATTTTTTCCTCCATTACTGTATCTTGTACAGTCATAAAAATCAGTATGTGTAAAACACTATCCTTCTGCTATATGAAAAAAATATATATTTTTCAATTTAAAAACATTATTTACATTTTTTTTTTCAAAATTCATTTCACTGTGCAGTGATGAAGCGTTTCCCACATAACTCAAAAACTATCCTACAGTCTGTGACGAACTTTTTTATGTGTATTTTTGAATGTCATATCTACAATATGATGCAAGATCACTACTCTACCTTTGATAGATTGTCAGATAAAAAAATAAATTCATTTTTAAAAATGGTCAAATATCAGTATTTTCTTCTAACACAAAATTTAAAAATAAATTGAGGAACAGCTAGCTATTTGAGTGACGAAACTTGTACTCTAGATTACACCCCCCTCCCCCCAATTGGTTGACGATATCTCTGAAAATGTTTCACGTATAGGGAATGGAAGCTGAGTTTGTCTACACACTCCTGATAGATAATACATGTCAAAGCCCCCACCTTTTTGTTGTTTAATGTGTAAAGTCCACGTGACACCATTCTGTGTAGATAGGAAATGGTCCACTCGAGTTTCTTGAACAGATAACCTCGGAGGATTGTTTATACTTGTGGAATTATCAGGATCCGTTTGTAGCATTAGCCGACAAGGACGACGAACGCAGCGCTGCGACGCGGTCTCAACTAGAGGCAGTAAAACTGAACGCGAAACAGGAAACGCGTTTGGGGATAGTTCTAGAATTCCAGAATTTAATGGGCTAACAATTAAAATGAATTGTTGCGATAGTGAAAGCGTCCAAGTTTAGAGAGAGAGAGAGAGAGAGAGAGAGAGAGAGAGAGAGAGAGAGAGAGAAGTGGCCCACGACGTCAACACTGCGCCCCAGAGAGCTGTAAAAAAGGCGAGAAGAACTTTGTAGATGGGAGGAAGTCCTGTGGGAAAAATTCCAAGAAAAATGCCTCCTCTCATCCTCGCTGTGAGATTATTATCTTGTTTCTTTATTTTTATTCTGAAAAATATTGACAACGTTTTTTGTGGACTAGGGGATGTGGGAAACCGTACATTAAGAAAGTAAAGACTAACTTAAGCTTTATTTAGTTGTCAGTAAAGCTTTTCCTTTCTTTAATTATACACTTTATTATGCTTTGTATACCTACCTTACACTATTTTTATGGTAGTTCATGGTTATGTACAGATACAGAATTAAAATTTGGAGCGAGTCTTGATCGGACTACATCTGTATGTAGGCAACAATTTCGCACGACTGCCAAAAGTAGCATATATACGGAGGCTCTTGTTTACTGCACATGCGCAGTTGTAAGCGAAACTTAATAAGGGAGCTCCAAATTTTCAAATTGTGCTATGTTTTAGTATTTTTTTTTATGAAAGTGTAGGAACGAAAATAAAGTTTTTTTTTTAGCACTTTATATCTTTAAGTTGCTACACAGCACGCGCCCACGTACGCACACACACACACACACACACACACACACACACACTTTGAACAATATTAGAAAACTGAAAAACATAGAGAACAGAAAAAAATACGAAAATGATAAAAAAGTGGAAATAACTGACAGTTAATTTACATTGAAACGTTAATATTTTTGTTAGAGGGGTTTTTTGCTGTTATTTATACTTGCTTTAACATCTCTGGTCATATCGCGAGTTAATCTTTTAGGTGAAATCCGAAGGTCTGTGTACTATTGTTAAGTACTGGTTCCAATGTCTGTAGATGTTTACTGATTTGTTATGAATATGATTTTGAAGCCGGTGATATTCAGGGATGTTGTGGCCCGAATTACCTGACTTTTGTCTTACAGCTGAAGGAAAACCCTGAAAAACCTCAACCAGGAAATTCAACCCGACCGGAAATCGAACCCGGGCCCTCTGCGAACTACCATGCTGACCCCTATATCACAGAGGTGGTCTAGAGGGGTTTTCTTTTGTTGAAATACGTATTTTAGACATTTTGTATAATTTATTACGAAAATACATATTCCTGAAATAAAATAAATTATAGGCACATGTTAAAAAAGAAACATAGGCCTACATTTTTAGGCTAAACTTTAAAATAGGTCACAATGGGCAAATTAGACATTTTAGGCACCATAAACCCATTCCAGACGTTCGTATTTTATGTAAAACATGGAGGAAAAAAATATGCATTTAGCCAAAATTCCGAGAAATAGTGACTACAAAAAAAAAAAGAGATTTGCAGAAATCTTGCACCAACTCAGTTTTCGACCTCCATACACTAGATGTCCTGAGTTTTGAACCGGATCTACTGCGTGCAACACCGACGATCCAGTGGTTGGGCTAACATTGCGCCTTCATCTTTTGTTATAAGTTCTAAGTTATTACATGTAAGGGGGTTGAGAGAAAGATTTAAGGGACAAGAGCTGTACTCCTCCGCTTCCCCTTTACAGAAAGTGACCGCCACAAATCTGATGGGAATGCTGAGATGAGAGTCGCATTATCTTTGTACAGTACTATCTCAGTAAAATTTTAGATTCCAGATGTCAGCTTATATTCGACAACACAAGCGCCTTATCTCTTCTTACATGGGTGTGGGCCATCACTTGCGTGTAAATATCACCTAAAATAATCCCTACCCAAATATTTTTGAGACGAAATACAGTTACGGAGTGTTACGACACATCCTGTGAGGGATTTTCTTTATGCCCGAAGTGAGTCCCAAGCTTGTCCTTATCAATTCGGATAACTAACTCGTCACTTCCGGTTGTCAGGGTCACCACTGTATCTGTTCTGTGGGCGGAAAAGCATGTGTAACATCGACAATGTAATGTCTTATTATACTTTTTTTTCCTGGAAGCGAGCTTTCATCTGAGCAAGGTAGCCAGAATTCCAGATCAGTGTGATGCTAATACTGTGGCATAAATTTATACTCGAATGCCACAAGGATTTGGGAAGGGAAGCACTCCTATTGATAATATGTTCAAGCAGGTCATTATAGACAAAAGAAGAAAATTTATTTTACAAAGCCATAGGTATATATCTTTCCTTGATATTAAAAAAGCTTTTGATATGGTGAGGAGGCCAGTTTTATTCGAAAATTTATAGGACAAAAACATTCCAAATTTATTGCTGCAGAATATTAGGAAAATATAGAAGTATAATGTGATAAAAATGAAGATTAATAACAAAAACACACATTCAAAAGAAACTAATACAGGAGTCAGATAAGCCTAATTCTGATCAAATTCACCTAGAAAGCCTGAAAACACATATATTCTACACATCTTTATGTTTGAATATCCAATTAAAAATTTATCAAATACAAAAATATATTCAAATTTATGAGTCTCACTTCTCATGCATAATAACTATATTTAGAGATCGGATTATTAGAAATTTTGTTCCTATTTCGCTGAATTAGTGTATGGCAACACTACCGTTATCATCATCATCGTCCTTCACGAATTTGGTTTCAATAAGAACCATACTGCCAAAGACATACTGCGGTTGTTGAGAAGGCTTTTCCTTGGACGCTTAATTTCTCGGTTTGGCGATAGTATCTGGCCGGCTCGATCCCCGGACTTTACAGCTGCGGTTTTTTTCTGTGGGGATATCTCAAAGAAAGGATGTTTCAATCAGACCACATTGTAACCAGGATCTGAAGAATAGGATATAGGCGAAAGTTCCAGGTTTATTGCAATGTCTCATAAATAATTCCGGGTAAAATTGCATCAAATCATAAGATACCGAAGGAATCACGTGAAATATGTCATTTTAAAATAATAATGACAGGATTCCAGGGCATACCATTGTATGTAAGTTCCATGCTTGGCCGGCCAGTAGTTTGATTTGTTCATTGCCGTACACTCCACTGTGTCCTGGGACTAGGCTTGTCAACTTTCGTAAGTAGAAATTAGGGACACAAACATTACTGGCAATTTTATTGCACTGATTATTTCCATATATTCAACAGTAGTATAAGAAATGTTAACTCGTTGGAAAACCCATCACTTTTATGTAATTAATAACTTAATATAAACTAATCTAACTTAACGTAACCCGAACTAACCTAACCTACCTACACAAAAGATTCCAGCCACTCTTCTCGGAAAACACCAGAGCTATCAGATCTTATCACACTTGAGGGACTATGGTATTTTACAGGTATTTGTTGTTGTTGTTGTTGTTGTTCTTGTCTTCGTTGATATCTATATCTATCGTAGAAGTGGCCGTATTTTTTTCCCCATTTTCCCGCCAAACTAATGAATGACTCATCAAGTGAAACAAAGTGGACATAATACTGAATGGCGCAAACTAAAGTCAAAGTGCATAAGATGAGCACAGAAGATAGATAATTCAGTAAGTACCCTTTATGATCATTGCACACGTCACTCTGTTGACACATCATCGAGAATTAAATTTCTACCTTGAATATTCTTGTTAGAGTCATTTTTCAGTTTCGTCACATTGGAAGCATGCCTGTATGAGACTGTGCGATCCAGACTAAATCCAACAATATGATAGGAACGAAAATCAGCTGTAAATGTCTAGTATGCCATGAAATCGGGACATTTTGATGCGTGTGCAAATTATTTCGGGACGCGGGATGTAATAATCGAATTCGGGACTATCCCTGGAAATACTGGACGGTTGGCAAGCTTACCTGGGACCCAAATAAGTTGTAATTTATTTCTTCTGGATAAGGTATTCATGGCAAAGTGTTACAGTCATTTTAGAATAGCATGCTGAAATTCGTTAGAACCAACTGTAGGACCCTGTATGAGGACGAACGCAATAATAAGCCAAGAAGTTGCAATATATCAGGTGATTGGATAGTTGACGGACCCTTGAACTGAGTTTATAAAATGCTAACACCTCGACCACCAGGGAAATAAAGCATTCCGAATGACAAGCCACTAATATATATTTTATATTTTTATATATATTTTAGTGCATAAAAATTCTATCCCTATAATTATCACCATTGTTTTTTGGAATGTTGGTGTGTAACAATAACTTGCAATAGGTACTTACTATACAAGGATTATATCAAATCAAATGTGAAGTTTGTTAAAACTTGTAACATTCTAAGTACGATTTACTTACATTTAAAAATAATTACAAGTTATGTTTACTTACATGTAAAAAGGTTACGTTGTTAGGTAGAAAAGAGCATTATATGTGTGACCTGGATTGAATTCTATATAAAATTAGAATAATTGAATCATGTTCCAAAATCAAATACTCAACCATGTACAGTTCACTTAACTCTTTCTCACTATATCATTTAAGCTCTCTTGCCTCCATCATAATTTTGATTTAGGTTAGGACCTACATCATATGGTATTGAAAATGTATTGTTTATTGTTACAATTTTACATTTATGCTTTTGACTGTTATGATGTTAATTTCAATGGTAAAATGGAATGTTAAAATTTAAGTAATTTTATTGTAATACAATAAATGTAGCCTGAAAATGCAATTTGCTTACGGAATAGCGATATATCGATAATCGTTCGATATATTTTCTGCGATATATATCGTTTATCGAAATTAGTTTGCAATATACTACAATATCAATATATCGGTATTTCATTTATTTCTTCCATCACTAGGACGGACGCAATAATAAGCCAAGAAGTTGCAATAAATCAGGTGAATGGATAGTTGACGGACCCTCGAAATGAGTTTATAAAATGCTAACACCTCGACCACCAGGGAAATAAAGCATTCCGAATGACAAGCCACTAATACTCATTTTGTAGCCACTTGTGACAGGTGCCCGAATTCACGGGTTTATCTATCCTGGTCAGCAATACAGAGAGAGAAAGAGAACCTAAATGGTGGAAGTGGGCTTATGTTGCATTTGAAATAATCCCCTGGAGTGTCGTGTAGAGATACATCCGCAGAGCAGTCCTTGTCGAACTGGAAGCGCTGCTAAGCATATCAACCGTATTATCACCATCATTGTAGCACTGTGACTATTCGTTGCGTGTAATTAATTATCGTTTCCCAGCAGGCTTTGCTTGATTTAATGAGATTTGAAAATAATGCGATCGTTGCTAGGCTACAATTGAATCGACCGTTGCTAATTGATTTGCGCATCTAGTGTCTGTTGCCCGATATAACGAAGAACGATGCAATTATGCATCAACAGAACATACTACTGGTGACGTTTGATGTTTAAATTTTAGTGTTCACTGTATGGAGCTGTACGTATCGGTCGTCAAAACATGTGTGTGTCTAATGTTAGATGTCCAAAAGGATTTGAATTTGGATTTATTGATATTACAAATAAAATATATGTTAGGAGAAAATCCACAAACGATTAGGGAAAACGCGGAAATTCTACTTGAAGCAAGTAAAGCGATAGGGTTGGAAGTAAATCCCGAAAAGGCTAAGTGTATGATTATGTCTACTGACCAGAATATTGTACAAAATCGAACTATAAAAATTGGAGATTTATCCCTCGCAGAGGTGGAAAAATTCAAATATCTTGGAGCAACAGTAACAAATATAAATGACACTCGGGAGGAAATTAAACACAGAATAAATATGGGAAATGCCTGTCATTATTCTGTTGAGAAGCTTTTGTCATCCAGTCTGCTGTCAAAAAATCTGAAAGTTACAATTTATAAAACAGTTATATTACCGGTTGTTCTGTATGGCTGTGAAACATGGACTCTCACTTTGAGAGAGGAACAGAGATGAAGGGTGTTTGAGAATAAGGTTCTTAGGAAAATATTTGGGCCATGTATTGTGGGTCCCTATCACCACGGCATGGCGCGTCCTCAGGTTGCGGATAGAGGAGACGGCCTCCAGATATGGAGGGTAGCTGCGAATATATTGAATAAGCAGTCGTGGACAGCCGATAAGGGGTGGTCCTCCAGCTTGGGGGTTGGGCGAAGGGCTAACAACCCATCACCGTAAAAAACAGCTTGTTACGTATCCCTATAATAAGCCTCGGAATAGGACTGATTCTCTGGCACGACCACAGCAAAGGAATAAGGTTTTGAGATTTGGCACTTGGAACGTAACTAGTCTTTATAGAACAGGAGGGGTAACATTAGTAGCTAAAGAACTAGCTAGATATAGAATAGACTTCGTGGGAGTACAAGAGGTTAGGTTAGATGGGAATGGCATATCACAAATAGGAGATTACTTGTTGTATTATGGGGAAGGAAACAATAATCACCAATTAGGAACAGGATTCTTTGTTCATAAAAGAATAAAATCAGCAGTAAAAAAGGTCGAATTTATCAATGACAGGTTATCATACTTAGTACTTAAGGGTAGATGGTGCGACATCATAGTTATAAATGCTCACGCCCCTACAGAAGAGAAAGACGACCATATAAAGAATAGCTTCTATGAGGAATTGGAACATACTTTTGATCACTTCCCTAGATATCACATGAAAATTTTATTGAGGGATTTCAATGCTAAAGTAGGACGGGAGGATATTTTTAGACCAACTATTGGAAAAGAGAGCCTACACGCAATTAGTAGTGACAATGGAGTTAGATTAGTTAACTTTGCCACATCGAAAAATTTAATTGTCAAAAGTACAACATTCCCCCATAAGGATATACATAAATATACTTGGACTTCTCCAGATGGATTGACACACAACCAAATAGATCACATCTTGATAGATAAACGGAGACATACTAGTATAGTAGATATTCGAACTTTCAGGGGTGCAGACTGTAATTCTGACCATTATTTGGTGATTGGAGAATTAAGAGAAAGATTATCAGTAGCCAAGCGAGTAGAGCAACAAGTTAATATTACTAAATTCAATATTTTGAAATTAAAGGACGAGGAAGCTAAACAAAATTATCAGGTCGAAATTTCGAATAGGTTTGCCACTTTAGAAAGTTCCGACGAAGTTGAGAAAGAATGAGATGTTAATAGCGTGTGGGAAAATATTAGAGATAGTATCAAAATTGTAGCTGAGCAGAGCATAGGTTATTATGAAACTAAGAAAAAGAAACCGTGGTTTGATGAAGATTGTTGCATGGTAGTAGAAAGAAGGAAACAGGCAAAATTGAAATTCTTACAGGATCCAGTTGAGGAGAAGAGAGATAATTATTTCAATGAAAGACGGGAAGCAAGTCGTACACTTAGGAATAAAAAGAGAGGTTACTTGAAGGAAAAACTGAATGAGGTAGAAACAAATAGTAAGAATAAAAACATTCGAGATTTATATAAGGGTATAAAGGAATTTAAGAACGGATATCAGCCAAGGGTAAACGTGATCAAGGATGAGAATGGTGACTTGCTTGCAGACTCTCCATCAGTCCTAAACAGATGGAAAAACTATTTTGCGCAACTACTAAATGTACATAGGCCAAATAGAAATGATCGGGACGAAATTGAAATACAAACTGCTGAGCCATTTATACCCGAACCCACGCTTTCAGAAGTCGAAATTGCGATAGAAAATCTGAAAAAGTACAAGTCTCCAGGTATCGATCAAATTCCAGCAGAATTAATACAAGAGGGCGGAAGCGCATTATATAGCGAAATTTATAAACTTGTACTTGCTATTTGGGAAAAGGAAATTGTACCAGAACAATGGAAGGAGTCCATAATTGTACCTATTTTTAAAAAGGGGGACAAAACCAACTGTGGTAACTTTCGAGGAATATCACTTTTGTTGACGTCGTACAAAATTTTGTCCAATATTCTTTTGAGAAGATTAACTCCGTACGTAGATGAAATTATTGGGAATCATCAGTGCGGTTTTCGGCGTAATAGATCGACTATTGATCAGATTTTTTGTATTCGACAGATAATGGAGAAAAAATGGGAGTATAAGGGTACAGTACATCAGTTATTCATAGATTTCAAAAAGGCATATGACTCGGTTAAGAGGGAAGTATTATATGATATTCTTATTGAATTTGGTATTCCCAAGAAACTAGTTCGATTAATTAAAATGTGTCTCAGTGAAACATACAGCAGAGTCCGTATAGGTCAGTTTCTATCTGATGCTTTTCCAATTCACTGCGGGCTAAAGCAGGGAGATGCACTATCACTATTACTTTTTAACTTCGCGCTAGAATATGCCATTAGGAAAGTTCAGGATAACAGGCAGGGTTTGGAATTGAACGGGTTACATCAGCTTCTTGTCTATGCGGATGACGTGAATATATTAGGAGAAAATTCACAAACGATTAGGGAAAACACGGAAATTTTATTTGAAGCAAGTAGAGCGATCGGTTTGGAAGTAAATCCCGAAAAGACAAAGTATATGATTATGTCTCGTGACCAGAATATTGTACGAAATGGAAATATAAAAATTGGAGATTTATCCTTCGAAGAGGTGGAAAAATTCAAATACCTTGGAGCAACAGTAACAAATATAAATGACACTCGGGAGGAAATTAAACGCAGAATAAATATGGGAAATGAGTGTTATTATTCGGTTGAGAAGCTCTTATCATCTAGTCTGCTGTCCAAAAATCTGAAAGTTAGAATTTATAAAACAGTTATATTACCGGTTCTTCTGTATGGTTGTGAAACTTGGACTCTCACTCTGAGAGAGGAACATAGGTTCAGGGTGTTTGAGAATAAGGTGCTTAGGAAAATATTTGGGGCTAAGCGGGATGAAGTTACAGGAGAATGGAGAAAGTTACACAACACAGAACTGCACGCATTGTATTCTTCACCTGACATAATTAGGAACATTAAATCCAGACGTTTGAGATGGGCAGGGCATGTAGCACGTATGGGCGAATCCAGAAATGCATATAGAGTGTTAGTTGGGAGACCGGAGGGAAAAAGACCTTTAGGGAGGCCGAGACGTAGATGGGAGGATAATATTAAAATAGATTTGAGGGAGGTGGGGTATGATGATAGAGACTGGATTAATCTTGCTCAGGATAGGGACCGCTGGCGGGCTTATGTGAGGGCGGCAATGAACCTTCGGGTTCCTTAAAAGCCATTTGTAAGTAAGTAAGTAAGGAAAATATTTGGGTCTAAGAGGGATGAAGTTACAGGAGAATGGAGAAAGTTACACAACATTGAACTGCACCATTGTATTCTTCACCTGACATAATTAGGAACATTAAATCCAGACGTTTGAGATGGGCAGGGCATGTAGCACTTATGGGCGAATCCAGAAATGCTTATAGAGTGTTAGTTGGGAGGCCGGAGGGAAAAAGACCTTTAGGATGGCCGAGATGTAGATGGGAAGATAATATTAAAATGGATTTGAGGGAGGTGGGATATGATGGTAGAGAATGGATTAATCTTGCTCAGGATAGGAACCAATGGCGGGCTTATGTGAGGGCGGCAGTGAACCTCCGAGTTCCTTAAATGCCAGTCAGTAAGTAAGTATTATTATTGACTATTTCACTTCTTTAGAGTCCACACCTGTGGAGTAACGGTCAGCGCGTCTGGCCGCGAAACCAGGTGGCCCGGGTTCGATTCCCGGTCGGGGTAAGTTACCTGGTTGAGGTTTTTTCCAGGGTTTTCCCTCAACCCAAGATGAGCAAATGCTGAGTAACGTTCGGTGCTGGATCTCGGACTCATTTCACCGGCATTATCACCTTCATCTCATTCAGACGCAAAATAACCTAAGCTGTTGATAAAGCGTCGTAAAATAACGTACTAAAATAAAAAAAAAACTTCTTTAGAATGTATATTTTCATGCCCTAAATGGATTTTGTTCAATTCTTATTACAAATATGTTTACATTTTTGTAATTACGGAAGAAGAGCTGTCAAAACTATTTTTTCATTAAATAATAATTTTTTTTTTACAAATTTATATTACAAATCTAGCAACTTTTTGTTCTAAAGTTGACTCCCTGAAGTTACTAGATGAATATAGCGGAGGAATAGTTTAATATGTATATCGTCGTTGTTCCTGCAATAACTCCTATGTGATACATCTATCGATTTTCAGATTTTTGCTCTATTAAATAACTTAAATAGTGATAGAGAAAATAATAAAATCTCCTATATGTAATTATATTTCGTTCTTTCGAAAATTTAAGAATTCACAGTCTCTGTGTACTACTACCATAGAATGAATAAGTGTGTTTTTCTTCCTACTGAACAATTTAAAATTTAGACATAGGAGTTATTGCAAGAACGACGACGATATATTACATAAATATTCATTTTACTTTCAAATCCATTTCTCCGTAAGTTTATTTTTCTTGATTCAACACCAACTTTTTTATGCTATACATTACTCAATCTCTATGAAATTTTTACTGCAAGGATTTATGAGGTAGCTGCATGTTTCTATGCATTTATTTTGTGAGAAATGCTGCTAGTTTATTTTATTAATATATTTTTCATGAATTATAGAAAAAATAACATTTTCAATTTCTTGAAAGCGAATAAATAAGATATTTCATAAAATGAACGAGTAGAAATGTTTCTCTATGTCTTGTGAATGTAACAAAAAAAATTAAACTTAAAAATTTCGACCATCTACTAAATAGTTGGGTTTGAAAATATTACTAAACATAAAATTAAAAAAATTAAAAGCCAAAAACATTTGGGAGTTCAAAATTTGGATTTTGTTAGTCCTTTACATAGTAAACATGCTCTCGAAATTTGGTTAAAAATGACTAGGGAAAAAGTTGTCAGTTTTAATTGAGTGTCCCCTTAACCCTTAAGGGTCGTATTCATAAACGAGACTTTGGCTGAAGACTTCCCAAAGTCGACTTTTATAGTAAAGTTTAACTTTGTTAAAAGTCCTATTCATAGACACTACTTCTGAGAATTTGACTTTGACTTTGGTAAGTCGAGATTTGACGATCTTGTTCTAATGTTAGCAATCACAATCATGGTCTTCTAAACGAATTAAATTAATGAATAGCTGAAGTAGAGTACGCATTGCTGCAATAAAAGCCATCTTTTGAGTCTCAAATCAGTGAAACAGTTGAACATCGGCAGACGTTAAGCGATTGTTGCAGCATTGTTTAATTATTTCAATGTAAAATAATTGTGAAGACGTGAAAGATAAGAAGATGCCACCAATGACAGATTATGAAAGAGACATGCTACTAGAACTGGTGAAGAAGTATAAAGAATTCAAATAAATATACAAAATTAATAGTAAACCATTAATCCTTATACCCATAGAATAGAGCAATATCGAAGTGAAATAAGAGTATTATTAATGGAGCAGGTAATCCTTCTTTATTATTCTATTATTCATTAGTGCATGTTGAAACATGTGGATGTTATTTAATACGGTCCATTTTGCAAATCTGTATCTGGATTTGAATTCATTATCTCTATCAAATTTAGTAGAGTTTTGCACATGTTTAATAATACGCCGAGAAACATGAGGAGCTTCAATAATTTCCTGGATGTTATCAATCTTCTCGGCAAATATAACAATTTCCCAAATATATGCCATTTTTCTTATGTCCACGAACGAAAGTCAAAGTCAAAGTCTAGATTTTCGGCGACTTCGAAGTAAAGTCACGATCGAAGTTTACTTTCGTCAAAGTGTAGACTGTGAATAGGAAAATAGCGACTTTGTACTTTCCAAAGTCAACTTTGGACCAAAGTAGCTTATCGTCCAAGCCTATCGTCTATGAATACGGCCCTAAATTGGCAAAACTTAATTTCTCACAGCAGTTTATTAAACCGTGTCGGACTGTAAAGAAAACAACTATCGCAATGTCCGGCCATACTGGGTGGGACGTCAGAAGGGACTGAGGTGCGCCACGTTAAAGAGCAGTACCAGAAGCGATTTAACAATACGGCACCAAATAACACAACAGATGTTAACTATCGTCGAGAAATTCCGGCGTACGGGATCAGTTTTATGTCGACTTGCATGTTATAATGACTTATCTTGATTTTCAGAGTGTTTGTAATTTCAGTACCGTACTCCGTATGACCGGAAATAATGCTCGACAATAAACACCTTCTCCTTGTTGTGAGAACCATAATTTGCAGAAATCAACCCAACACTGAATTCACAATATGTCAAACATAAATAAATAAATAAATAAATAAATACTTCGTTGTTAGGGAAACGTGGACAGCAAATGAGCGATAATAATTCCAATACCGTTTGTTTTGGCGTTTATTGTATAATAGCGCATTTAGTATATACAGTCTGGAAGCTTGAGGTGATGAGAGTACTAGGAACAATAGACTATACCGGTACTATTTCGCATTGTCTATGATGAGGCGATAGTAGCGTTCCTAGTGGTTAGCAACTATCTAAGGATGCATATTCCCTACATATTGAGCTTCGTAACTGTATATACTACTAGACTGTGATAATGCTATAAATTAAGTGGTACAATTAAAGTCTTAAGTGATTAAAAAAATTGAAAATTAAAAAAAAAAAAATGTAGAAAAAAATTAAATAACATAGTTTCAATTTAAACAAATGGATTAATTATCATGCTGAAAATATTATTAATGTTACTTAATTCTGGATTTACTTTAATAAACTGTATAATCTTGGTCCATTACAATATGAAGAATGAATCTGTCCAGACTTTGCATTGTACTTTCGTTCGAATGCAAAAGGTAACGTATAAAAAAATCAATAATATCTCGCAGTTTAAACATTAATAGCCTTACTAATAAACCGTGTATAGTTTTTATACGAGACTTATGCAGAGTTGAGACAGAAAACGTTACTAATAAACCGTGAATAAGCTATGGACTTATAAACAGGCTGTAACTATTCAATGAGAATTGCTTTGCAGTAGTTATATACATGGAACCCCTTGTTTAAGCGTTGTATATAGCGAAAAAATGGCCGCCCCTCTAACAGCTGTTCGTATCGACTGTCATTTTATGACGATGGTTACCTTGTAACCACAGAAGAACAAACCAAAGGTCATAGAATTATTAGAATAATATTGCTGTAGCTTGTATTCTTTGACCAAAATGTAGTGTGGTAATCGATTAGAGCCAGTTGTACTATCGATATTTAACACGCCACACTAGAGCGTTCTACCGGATGCAATGGAGAACCTCAGATATTTTATTACCTTTCGTAACGAAGTAATGACGAAACTATGACGTTGCTGTGTAACAGTTATACTGTTATACACGACGTATGTAGTGATTATTAGTAAGGAATTTACACACGATTTATAAACGAGTTACTCATTGTATAAGTATAAGACAGTTAAACGTCTGTATATAGAGTTTTTATTAGTAAGACCATAAAACTAAATATAAATTTTGTGGAACATTAGTATGACTTGTCCTATTTTATACCTGTGAAGTGAAACATGGTCTGTGACAAAAAATGATCACGTGATGGAAGTCCCGTCGTGTGTGTATCCATCTTATATTACGATAGACTCTCGCTAATCCGGCCTCTCAGTTGTCCGGCCTCTTTCTTTCTAGTATAGGCCTACTTTCTATCACGCCTACTGTAATAGTTTTCTGTGAAATTTGCACTGGTGCCATATGTTATACTGTATTACATATACACGTATATACACTATCTACCAAAAAAGTAATTGGGCACTGTTTTTGCCCCTTTAGAACCTCGTGATACCACCTCTTGTTGCTATAACAGCAGCCACCCTGTCAGGCATGCTCTCCACTAGTTTGTGTAGGATATCCACTGGAATGCGTCGCCATTCCTCTTGCAACATGGCACTCACTTGGACAGTGGAAGTTGGCCCCATGTTTCGGCGGCTACTATGCAAGTGGTATGCAGACAATAATGTTCACCGGTTGGACTGGCCTGCGCAGAGTCCTGATCTCAATCCCATTGAGCACTTTTGGGACGAATTGGACCGGCGATTGAGGTCTCGAGAGATGCGGTCAACTTCCATTGTCCAACTGAGTGCCATGTTGCAAGAGGAATGGCGACGCATTGCAGTGGATATCCTACACAAACTAGTGGAGAGCATGCCTGACAGGGTGGCTGCTGTTATAGCAACAAGAGGTGATACCACGAGGTTCTAAAGGGACAAAAACAGTGCCCAATTACTTTTTGGTAGATAGTGTATTATACTTACATGCATATACATATACCCGGTCACGTGTGTAATGTTCTAGTTTCAATTTAGTAGTGCAAGTGGTGTGGTTGTCGCAGCTTATAACATATATATATATATATATATATATATATATATATATAATTTGAACTGGTAATGGAAATTACGGGAAAACTGCTAAATGGATTTTAATAAATGGCCCCTCATTTTGAAGCTTGGAACCCAAAGTTTTTCGGAAAAATAATAGTTTTCAGTGAAATGTCAATTTTCCTACATAATTTTCCTATTTTCCAAAATCTATCCGTCGTCAGTTTTGAGAACTAGCTAATTGCATTCAGGAGAAGCGAAGCGGCATTAAGTCGGCCGTGTTGCATTTCAGAATAAAACAAAACACACTCTACAGTAAACAATATTACACGAAGGCCATGATCTGCAAGAATGCTGACATATTTAGAGCTCAAATTAAATTGGTTATTAAAAGCTTAATTTACAGGTTCGATTCTGTGGTGTAATTTTCTGGGTACAGCTGTGTATTGGATATTAAAAACTACAAAACTTGAGGTGGTTTGATGACATTATTACTATTAGAAATGAAATATTATTGTAGTTAATGCCGTGATGTAACTATTTTTCATTAATTATACATATTAATGCTATATTTATGATATGAAAGTGAAACGTTTTGGGGTTATATAAGTAGATGTAGAGAATAACTTCAATTAGATTTTGATTTCTATATTTTACTGAGTGGCGGCTATATAGTATATATATACCCATAGTATATGTTACTGAAAGCTATAAAACTTATGTAAGATAATAATATTATTAAAAATCAAATATTTTTATAGTTATTAATCAAGTGGGGTTGGGTCTTTTTCATATATTTAATGGCGGTGTGGTGTAGATATATGCATGGTTCTCTTCAGTATTGGCTCAGAGAGAGTATCTTTCATTATTATGGAAGAAAATAACTTTCAGAATGTCTGGTATTCTTCATTGAAAGTAAATCTGAAAAATGTTTATTTGAACGTCTAATGAACTTAGTTTGCAACATTTTCTGCACAAGCCACTAGTCTAATTTAATGACATTTTTAACCACTCTCATTAATCCGGCACTCTCTAATTCGGCACCTTTCTGTACAAGGAATGGTCGGATTAGCAAGAGTCTACTGTAGTAGGTCAGAAAAACTTCTGAAGAATAACAGGGCCCCACTGTCCTATCGAGCAATTGATGGTGATAATAATGATGATAATTTTAAATAAAATATTTTTATGACGATAAATTACTCTTGAATGCAAAACGTTCTCATAATTGCCTTTGTAAATGACGTGATAAACATGTTTAGATGACCCGTAGGTTTATGTGCAACGTTATTTTTCGTAAATATATAGACTGAATTTCACAATAAGTTAATAATTTTAACGTAAAGTCCCCGGTTCCCCTTCGTCTGACAGCATAGTTTTCGTTTTATTTATGGGTACGTGACTGTGGTGAAGAAATACAGTGAATTGTCATACCGAGTGTGCCGTAAATCTTGCCCAAGTGGAACGTTCTTTCGTCTCTCATAAATTAGCAAAAAGAATATCCTGAGAACACCTTCGTGTTAGCACGCATTCACTCCTGATATTTATTGGTGGACCTGTTTACAGTAACTCTCCTGGCTGTTTCAGTCATCACATTCTCGTAGAATCATCATCATCATCATTGTCATCATGCAGCACAACGCCTTATCCGCATGAGAGTGAAAACGAGACGTTAGCAACAATCCAATTAAAACACATGGAATCAATTGAAATCAGATTTCTTCGCTACGTTGATGTTAAACTAAGTAATGAATTTAGGAAAGAATTTAATTTCCAGAGCGTCAGAGATGTAATTACTAGGGACCGGATTTTTATGTAATTACATATTATATTCCTTTCAACCTAACCGTGTATAAATAAGAAATCTTTGTGAATCTTGCAATTACCATTGTTATAATAGAATTTACATATTTACCCCACATCACATATTATGGCTTGGTATTACCTAAGTCTACATATTTAGGGGTTTTATTCACTTTTTACTTCTATAAAAGAAAAAAAAAAACTTCTGCGGGGGAAGTTTACAATTTGAAATACACAGATTTAAAAAAAACCTTTTTGTGCGAGGTCGTACGTATTTGCTTATTTTCCGCACAAAACCAATACGCGGTAAATGTGAAATACCACATTCAGTCATTCATTCATTCATTTATTTTATTCCATAGATCTTACATGAGCAATGAAGCTTTAAGATGTGGAACATGTCAACATTTTACAATATTACAATTACAATTTTTACAAATTTTTATAGTTTTACAATTTAGTAATTTTCTACAATTTTTACAATTTTGTACAATTTTTTTACATTTTTTTTACATTTTTTTACATTTTGGCGAGATGTAGTGAGATGAGATGAGGTCCGAGGATTCGCCAAAATATTACCCGGCATTTGCCTTTTCGGTGGGGGAAACCTCGGAAAAACCCAACCAGGTAATCAAATCAAAGGGGGTAATCAAATCAAAGGGGTTGATGTCAAGGACTCGCCATAGACCATCCGGCTTCAGTCCCACGGCTGGGGAAAACCTCCGAAGAAACCAAAGTCCAAAGGGGGGTCCAACCCAAGCCCGAACGCAGCTCCGGATCAGCAGCCCAGCGAGTCTGTCGACTGACCAACATCGGTGGCTCTACTAAAAGTATACAATACATAGCCAATCAGATTATTAAATTTACAAACGCAAACGATCATTCATAAGTTGAGCTATATTATAATACAAAACAATTTAATTAAATTTAAGGCATAAACAATTCAACCAGTTGTGATATACAGAAATTGATAATACATATCATGCAAACTACTTCAAATTACAAACACAAACAATTTATCAGTAGAGCTATATAGATTACTATTCAATTTAAAGCATATACAATTCATCGGCCAAATCTATACAAATATATACAATACAAAGTAGCATACTTTCATTAAGCTATACAAATTTGTGCAATTAATATCAAGTAGATTAATTCAATTTATAATCATAAACAATTCATCAGTTGAGCTATACATATTACCATTCAATTTACAGTAGGTCTGTATACAATTCATCAGTAGAGCTACACTGACTAGTAATCATTTAAGAACATATACAATTCATCAGCCAAACTATACAAACATATACAATCAAATTAGTTCAATTTACAAACTTATTTTCGTTAAGCTATACAATTCATATGAAGTAGATTAATTCAATTTATAACGTAACACACATAACAATTTCCCTCTTCTTACCGCTTAAGCGTGACATTCATTTTACTGCTTTAGGCTTTTAACATAATATTTTTAGAGACGTTTAACATAGTAATAATTATAAATTGGAAACTTACCACTGCAATTTCACCTAAATTGCAATGTTAATTATTGTTTTTAAATATTTCCAAAAATTAAGTAAAGTCTACTACTCCACGAAACTTATTGCATTCCTGATACAAGTAACATTAAGGAAGCCGTGAAAAAATCAACAAGATTCCAGATGCCGATGTTATTACTGCAATATGTTATATAAATAATATTGTTAAAATATTAAAATGAAAAATAAATCGTTACATAACCTTACCGTTTGTTTTAAGTTCCCATTTATACACTGGGGGAAAAAAAGACAGATGTATATCACTGCCTGCTGGAGTACAATAAACACAGAAAACATTTTATAGCAACAATATTGAAGAAAGATATTTTGGTGTTCCGAAGTTGCCGTCATTAAACAGAAACCAACATGGAGATTTCATTGCAACTAATTAGAAATTCATCCTTCAGGTATGTAATAAACGATCTTCGCACAAAATAATGTACGATACACGAGCGATATGTTTGTTTTTATGTTCTCGGAAATTAAAAAAGCTCAACCTCGACCATGAAAACGTCAACATACCGCTCTTGTAACGTATATTACTATTACCTACCCAAGAAAGGATATATTTCGGGACGATACATAACATCCTTAGTTCCAGGAAGTAATAGAGGCACTCACCCCATACCGCCCACTATAAATATGAGTGAACAAAAGGCAACCTTTCTCATACAAATACCTTGTATTGTAAAAATCACTCAGAAAGTAGCGTTGGCTTCATGCGGTGGATGGGACGAGGGCGACATGATTTGTCTCGAACTATAATTGTTCAGCACACGTCTTAACAAGTCGTTCCCATGCAATTTGCAACCTTACCCACCCTCTTCCTAATCCTTCCCGGGAAAACCCGTGTCAAGTCTGACATGAGCCGCAATAAAGTAGCTGACTTTTGAAAAGAAGCTGGAGTAAAGGAACAAACTGGGAAGATGTTGAAAGATTGAAATAAACAACTTTTCAGGTTATTGCTTGATCTCATTACTTTAAATTTAGTACACCTATACGGAAATGGGATTTTCCGAGCAATTAGAAAGTATGGTTCTCGGCTGGAATAATCCTACCCTTCTGAATGAGACTGGAATGTCACTTTTCAAACAACAGTTTCTAACTGCCTATAGCTTGAGGTTTTAGTAGGTACTTTGTTTCTTACATGGAGTAGCTAAAATGCATGCAACTAACTAAAATGGCCCCTGTATCTTCAACCCTAAGACAAAAATAAGATCATGAATTGCGATGGACGAAGCTTTCACTACAGAAGGAAAAATAATAATGTGTCTAGTGTACGATAAAAAATTCGGGTGCTCTATGAAATCACAACTGAAGAGTCTTACCTATCCTATACGTGCCAGATATTGATATTAAATATTTTCATGATTTTACATATTTTGGTACATATTCAGCTTATTTTTCTTCCATAAATATGTACTTATTTCACACCTTGATATTACATAAAAATCCGGTCCCTATTCATCATCATCGTTGTCATCATGCAGCACAACGTCTTATCCGCATGAGAGTGAAAACGAGACGTTAGCAACAATCCAATTAAAACACATGGAATCAATTGAAATTAGATTTCTTCGCTACGTTGACGTTAAACTAAGTAATGAATTTAGGAAAGAATTTAATTTCCAGAGCGTCAGAGATGTAATTACAGATATAGGAATAATTGAATTGAACACTTGGAACATATGCCAAGTTTGAGGATAGCCAAAACAACACTATTACGAAGTCTAGGATGCCTATGGAAAAGACGTAAAGAACAGACTTCAGAGATTTAACTGATGTAAGGCCTAAAACTTGATGTGGATGGTGATTTAAAGTTTAATGAGTCATTATTTGAGGTTAAAAACAAAATGATGATTTGCTCCAAATCAAATGTAACGATTTTGTTCTGATTTTTATACTACGTAGAATAATTTGACAGCACGTAGAGCTGAAAACCCGGGTTCAAATCCCGGCGCCGGAGAGAATTTTTCTCCGTTCCATTACTCTTTAATCGTATTATGACGTAGAATATCTGCATGGAAATATCATATGTACTTCGGTACATTAAAATAATATATATGATATGCGTAAATCACTTCGTGATTTAAGACGGCGCTTATTCCGTCGGATCCCGGTCAACTAGTCACTCATAACGAGTGCACCTCAGCACATGTGTGGACTTCAGTCCTACGTTCATAGATATCTATGACGTGCAGAGGGCGGCCACTAGAGGGAACCCAAGAGTTGGAACTTAAACTGAGACGATTCTGTCCGACGCCAGGGTGGGTATCCGGTGTGGCTTAGTGGATAAAGCATCAGCACGTAGAGCTGAAAACCCGGGTTCAAATCCCGGCGACGGAGAGAATTTTTCTCCGTTTCATTACTCTTTCATCGTATGATGACGCAGAATATCTGCATGGAAATATCATATGTACTTCGGTACATTAAAATAATATATATGATATGCGTAAATCACTTCGTGATTTAAGACGGCGCTTATTCCGTCGGATCCCGGTCAACTAGTCACTCATAACGAGTGCACCTCAGCACATGTGTGGACTTCAGTCCTACGTTCATAGATATCTATGACGTGCAGAGGGCGGCCACTAGAGGGAACCCAAGAGTTGGAACTTAAACTGAGACGATTCTGTCCGACGCCAGGGTGGGTATCCGGTGTGGCTTAGTGGATAAAGCATCAGCACGTAGAGCTGAAAACCCGGGTTCAAATCCCGGCGACGGAGAGAATTTTTCTCCGTTTCATTACTCTTTCATCGTATGATGACGCAGAATATCTGCATGGAAATATCATATGTACTTCGGTACATTAAAATAATATATAGAATTGAAAAGGCTCAGTAGTCCACCGCTGTGGAGTAACGATTACCATGCGTGACCGTGAAACGAGAGAGTCTGGTTGGGACAAGTTATCTGGTTGAGGTCTTTCCCTGGGTTTTCCCTCAATCCTTTAAGAGCAAATGCTGGGTCACTTTCAGCGCTGGAACCTGGACTCATCTCGCTGGCATTCTCACCTTCATCTCATTCAGATGCTAGATAACCTTAGCAATTGATAAATTGTCGTAAAATAACCAATTAAAAAAGGTTCAGTACCTACTTACCCAACGAGAAATTCGTTGTGCACATAATAATCGTTATATTTTTTGCTGTGATGTTATTCCTAAGTTGTACGCCCCCCGCCCCATCAGACGAGTAGACAGTAGAGGGTTCCTATTTCTTAAATGATTAACGGTCGCTGGTTATATAATTCTCCTTTTGTTAAACAGTCCGACAAAGAGAACTAGAAGAGTCTTTAATGACATTCGCATCATGATAAAATATCTGAATTGTTACGAAACAGTATCGAACGTTTGAGAAAGGACGTGTTATCTTCGTGACAATTATTATTATTATTATTATTATTATTATTATTATTATTATTATTATTATTATTATTATTATTATTATTGAACGACTGACAAAATATATATTGGAGTGGAAACCTGAAGGAAGACGATACAGGGCAAGACCCCTGGAGCCAAGACATTTATGATGCCATAAAGGAAAGTGAGCTGCAGATTGGAAATTGGATGGATAGAATGCTGTGGCTGCTATATAGGAATCGGAAGATGCCATCAACATTAGATAACTGATTTGTTATTATTATTATTATTATTATTATTATTATTATTATTATTATTATTATTATTATTATTATTATTATTTTGCATTGTATTGTATTTATATGGATTGATATGTGATACTTATTTACTTACATACTTACTTACTGGCTTTTAAGGAACCCGGAGGTTCATTGCCGCCCTCACATAAGCCCGCCATTGGTCCCTATCCTGAGCAAGATTAATCCATTCTCTATCATCATATCCCACTTCCCTCAAATCCATTTTAATATTATCTTCCCATCTACATCTCGGCCTCCCTAAAGGTCTTTTTCCCTCCGGCCTCCCAACTAACATTCTATATGCATTTCTGGATTCGCCCATACGTGCTACATGCCCTGCCCATCTCAAACGTCTGGATTTAATGTTCCTAATTATGTCAGGTGAAGAATACAATGCGTGCAGTTCTGTGTTGTGTAACCTTCTCCATTCTCCTGTAACTTCATCCCTCTTAGCCCGAAATATTTTCCTAAGCACCTTATTTCCAAACATCCTTAACCTATGTTCCTCTCTCAAAGTGAGAGTCCAAGTTTCACAACCATAATATATTTTATTTTAATGTTGTGATAATGATCATGTACATAAACGTCATGTTTTATTTAACGACGCTCGCAACTGCAGAGGTTATATCAGCATCGCCGGATATGCCGGAATTTTGTCTCGCAGGAGTTATTTTACATGCCAGTAAATCTACTGACATGAGCCTGTTGCATTTAAGCACACTTAAATGCCATCGACCTGGCCCGGGATCATGTACGTATTGTACAATGACGTGTAGGCGCATTCATAAAATTACTGCTGGAAAATATTTGACGAAGCAGAAGAGTGAAATCATTGCAGATTTGGGCTATGGTCCATTGTGTCCATTAGGTCTGTCATCACAATCTAGTATACACAGTCACGAAGCTTGAGTTGCTGAGGATACTAGGAACAATAGACTGTGCCAATACTATTTCGCATTGTCTGTAATGGGGCGATAGTAGCGATCCTAGTGGTTAGCAACTATCTATGGATGCACGTTTACTACGTATTGAGCTTCGTGACTGTATATACTAGACTGTGCTGTCATAATTGGTTGCATATTTTGTGATCAAACGTTTTTGTAGAGTTCTTAATACATATATTTTAATCTCAGTTGACATTTTTATCGATATCATCCCGTGATAGAGGTTAGTTATTTCAGTAGAAGTAGAACCAAAGTCAAAGCAATTTCGCATGCAGCTTATAGCGGCATGCGAGGAAACGTCTGCTGAGTCAGGCGCCATAGAACTCTATCGGTTAGAGTTCTGTACTTTTATTTTTCTGTAAATATATACCACGAATATTTATTAATGCAAGAGCCTATAACGGTAGTTTGTTGGTAATAAATACTTAGCAAAACTATTTTGTAAACTTTTTTCAGTTGCGGTCTTGTAACTAATAACAATAATGCATTTATAATTTATTACCCACTAACACTTAACGTAGATTATAATTTCATAATGACATACATGAAAATTTAGTATAAGCATACAATTATAGAAATTACTGAGTATTATAAGATTGATCGGACGTTCATCAAAGCATATGGATAGACTATATGGTGCAATAGTTTCCTATTATTGTTTGTACCGATAAGGGATGGAGGAAATAATTTAAATACCGATATATTAATATTGCATTATATACTTACTTACTTACTTACTTACAAATGGCTTTTAAGGAACCCGAAGGTTCTTTGCCGCCCTCACATAAGCCCGCCATCGGTCCCAATCCTGTGCAAGATTAATCCAGTCTCTATCATCATATCCCACTTCCCTCAAATCCATTTTAATATTATCCTCCCATCTACGTCTCGGCCTCCCCAAAGGTCTTTTTCTCTCCGGTCTCCCAACTAACACTCTATATGCATTTCTGGATTCGCCCATACGTGCTACATGCCCTTCCCATCGCAAACGTTTGGATTTAATGTTCCTAATTATGTCAGGTGAAGAATAGCCTACAATGCGTGCAGTTCTGCGTTGTGTAACTTCCTCCAATGTAGGGATTCGTAACAAGCTGTTTTTTACGGTGATGGGTTGTTAGAGTGCTTATTCAATATATTGCAAACCTAATTCCGATAATCGATATAAATTGCAAAAATATATCGGCATATCGAAACGATTATCAATATATTGTTATTCCGTAGGAAAATTAATAGATAGTAATGCAATTACATTTTGAGGTGTACATTTATTACAATAAACTTACTTATATTTAATATTCCTTATTAGAATTGAAATTAATATCATAATAGTTAAAAGCATAAATATAAAATTGTAACAATAAACAATACATTTCAATACTATATTATAATGTAGGTCGTAACCTAAATCAAAATTATGCTGGAGGTAAGGTCAGCTTAAATGATAAAATGGGAAAGTGTTAAGTGAACTCTACTTGGGTCAGTATTTGTTACCGAAACAGGATTCAGTTATTCTAATTTTATATAGGATTCAATCCAGGACACAAATATAATGCTCTTTCTACCTAATAACGTAATTATTTTTAAATGTAAGTAAACAGAACTAGTATTCATTTTAATTGTAAGTATACAGTACTTACAATGTTACAAGATTTAAGAAATATCACAATTCTTTTAATACAATCTTTCTATAGTAGGTTCTCATTGCAAGTTATTGTTATACTCCATCATTCCATTAATGATGAGGATGATGAGTTAATTGAAAGGGGCGGGTGACGTAACATGTGCGAAAGTTGAAGGACATATCGGACACTATTAGAAATATAAAAGAAATTTATATACAAATTGAAAAATGTAGGTCGCGACTTCAATTTGTACCTTACTTGTTCACACCCTCCCTCGTTATTAGGAATGATTGCAATATACGACACCAGCTGTTCTGTTTGTTGTTGTTGAAAATCAATGACATAGGTTTATATTTACTTAAACAACCAAATTTATAAATGTAGTCAAATGTCTGCTAGACCTATATGAGATTTTCAAGCTTGTTTTTAGTTTGCATTTCAGAAAAGAATGCTCGTCTCCATTTTTGAATGTATAATCCATTATTTAGTTTTCAAGCAAATAAATTATAAACAGTAATATCACCCTAACATAATAAAACATCTGAGTTGTTGCGAAACTGAAGTTTGTGACTCTGTGACTGCCATTATATTAATAGGGAATGAAAAACTTCACTGCACATGTTAGTTCCGGATGGGTCATTTTAATCAATAGTCAGGGAACATGTGCGCACACAACACCCAATCCTTCTCTCGTAAATTTGTGGATTGCATTGCGACACGTGATTTTTAAAATTTGCTGTGTTAAATACTTCAATAATTGAAATTTCTTACAGTTCTGGTTTCGCAGTGAAGTAGGCCCACTTGTTTCTTTTTGATTGATTAGGTAATTGACCCAGGAGGGAAACTTCGAAATCGATTGCTATTAATGCTTTCCTCACTCTTGTCCATACCCAGATCATAACTAATTTACTGAAATTAACGGACTTGCCGTTACGGCATGGCAGTGATTTAGTATTGATGAAGTCCAGGAGTCGATCTCTGCTGGGGTGGTAGCTTAAAGTAGACCAGAACCGCTTCGTTTTAGACTCATTACGTCACATCGTGACCATCGAATAACCTAAGCGACACTGGTTGTAACAACTGTAAATCTAAGATCGTTAAATAGAATGTTAATAATTTTCACATTAAATATGTCACATTACCTAGAAGTAGGAATAACGATCACGATGTGGCCACAGTCTAGTAGGCCTATATACAGTCACGAAGCTCAATACGTAGTAAATAAGCATCCATACATAGTTGCTAACCACTAGGATCGCTAATATCGCCTCATTACAGATAATGCGAAATAGTACCTGCACAGTCAATTGTTCCTAGCATCCTCACAACTCAAGCTTCGTGACTGCATCTACTAGACTGTGATGTGGCTATTGGATAATGTCTCTATTAGAGATGAACAAAACAAACAGCCGCTCTCGCTCGCTGTGTTCGTTGCATTTGTCTTTTGAGTCTCGTCTCGTCATTCTCGTGCGCTTCGAGTCTCGCTCATCATTCTCGACATAGCATTTCGTCGTCGTGGTAAGATTTCGTAACTTTGAATAACATTCATCATTGAAATAAATAACATTGTAAATGTTTAAATGAGACAAAAAGACAAAACAGAACAGTATCTTAGTTATCAAAATGTTCTGGTTCTATTATATGATATTATCTATGGATAGGAAAGAAAAATAACAATTCTCAAATAAATCTGCATTTCTAAGAAACATAAAACATAACGTTAATATCTTTTTACTTGAGATTGCACACTTGAACTCAAACATATGAAAAGAAAATTCCTAGTCTTTTAATAAGGGCCTAGTAATTATTATACACTGAAAGGTAAAGATGATGTTTCAAATAGGGTACTTAATTGTTTATACATATATAATAGTTGCCAAAGTAGATAAAAGTTCAGTCAGGTATAAACAACTGTGGCGATTCAAGGCTGCTTGACGTTCGGGACTTCG
The DNA here is from genome assembly GCF_040183065.1 of Periplaneta americana. Classification (NCBI taxonomy): domain Eukaryota; kingdom Metazoa; phylum Arthropoda; class Insecta; order Blattodea; family Blattidae; genus Periplaneta; species Periplaneta americana. The sequence continues at coordinate 147,752,275 of NC_091122.1, forward strand.
GGAGTGATCAATCTCGACGTCTCGAAACACTCACAAGCAGTCTTTACGTCAACGACGCGACGTATACAACATTGTCGTGCGGGTTTTCGGCCTTGCGGGCGCTGTTAGTCTTGCTTTCTCGATCGTTGTTCATATCTAGTCTCTATCATCTAGCTATTCTAGTTAAAAACATAGCATTGTAAAAATAACATGACCTGAAGTAACATTTACTATAATGAAACTCTGAGAATTTTTTTATTTGGTTATTTTAACGACGCTGTATCAACTACTAAGTTATTTAGCGTCGATGGAATTGGTGATAGCGAGATGGTGTTTGGCGAGATGATATTCGTCTTACGGTTGGGGAAAACCTCGGAAAAAGCCCAACCAGGTATTCAGCCCAAGCAGGAATAGAATCCACGCCCGAGTAAAACTTCGGACTGAGAATTTCTTGATCGTCTATGTTGAAAGTATATTAAAGTTGTAAATTTAAGTCTTTCCTAACGTCATAATTACCATGAGACATATTTTAAGAATTTCTTAATCGTCTTACTTGTAAGACTTTGCAAAATAAAAAATTCCACATTTCTGTAGAATTAAGCCTAGTTACCGTTATGCGTATTTGAGAATTTCTCAATCGTTTAACCTTGTAACTTTTACATTACTTCTGAAGTACTGGTTACCATACTACGTAGAGAGAAACCTGCATTTAAACTGCCGGTAACTGCACGCAGAACTTGATTTGTTACTGGAAACACTACCTTTTGAAACATGGCGGGGGATTGATTTCATGTCTTGATATATTAATAATTTAGAAACTTTAATTTATGTGGACTTTTATTAATTTATATTTTTTACATTTTTACTTCTGTCAGACGTACCAAAATCTTTATCAAGTTAGAAGAGATTATATAAATATTGAAACAATATAATTTAATTGTAATTTTTATGATAAAAGGCTTGCTGCAATACTTATGTAAACTTGTTTATTAAAAAATTCTAAATTATGGTTTATTTAACGACGCTCGCAACTGCAGAGGTAATATCAGCGTCGCCAGTGTGCCGGAATTTTGTCCCGCAGGAGTTCTTTTACATGCCAGTAAATCTACTGATATGAGTCTGTCGCATTTAAACACACTTAAATGCCATCGACCTCGGCCGGGATCGAACCCGCTACCTCGAGCATATAAGGCCAGCGCTCTACCAACTACTCTACCGAGGCCGACCTGTTAATTTATTACAGGTTTAGGACTACCCTATATGTTCTTTAATCGTAATAATAATAATAATAATAATAATAATAATAATAATAATAATAATAATAATAATAATAATAATAATAGCAATCGTTAGTAATATATATTATGCATTCTACAACTATTTTATGTCTTATTTTACCCTCCATTCTTTACATTTTTTTCTGCCTAGTGTACTGTACTTTAACTTGTACTATTATTTTATTTCCATCCTATTGCGTACCGCGTTGTCAGTTCTTTTATTCAGCATTATCTCTAGTGGCCTTTGTACATTGAATGTGTGCTCTCTAATGTCATGATTACAGTCTTATATTATCTTTAAGGTAAAGAGAAAGAATGACTAAAAATAATTATGTTTCCTGTTTCTTATAAAAATTGATTCTCAGAATCTTTCTAAAAATACATAATAATAATAATAATAATAATAATAATAATAATAATAATAATAATAATAATAATAATAATATGTACACATATGCTATTTAAAATCTTGCATAAAAATTTGTTGTTGTTAAGCAATTCTGAGAGGCACCATAATTGTATGCTATGGCGGTAATATCACCTACATGCAACTCCCAAACTATTTGGAGGCCACACCTGCCATTGGTTAGCGAGTCTATGTAACCTAGCCAGGAGGATTGTCATACAACTCCACCGACCATATCCCCTCTTCACCACTTAGAAGACGCTTATGCATGCCATGGCAGGTCAGCATGTTGAAATGGAATTTCTTAAATTTTTATGGAACAGTTATACCGATGTTGCTCGGTCCCCAGAGCCTCGTGTGTTAAAACAGGTTGCACCACGGGAAAGTGAGGATGGGATTTGAGAAGGAGCATTATGGAATGCACTTCACTGCTCCTTGCAACCTGCGTAAAAAATTTAATGGTGTGGCTTATCGTGAGTCATGCTTATGAATTTAATAGGCTTAGAAAAACAATAGAAAAACTAATCGTTATAACTAATAGACCTTCTTAAATTTGTAGTAAAACTTGAAGAAAAAAAAAAAAGAAACTTCTTCCACTTTTGTCATTTTATGAGACACTAGGATTGGGTTTTTACAAAAAATGACCAAAATATCGTTTTTCGCTTTTTTGTACGAAAATATTCCTTGGGATCTTAGAAAGTTGATAGTAAGCGGTTTTTTGTCCCTATATCTTTTTTGAGCTCCAGGAGCCATTTTTATATAGGCTTGCTCATAAGTCAGTATTGTAGGTATCTTTCTTATAAAAATTGATTCTCAGAATCTTTATAAAATAAATAAATAAATAATAATAATAATAATAATAATAATAATAATAATATATACACATATTTTAACTATTTTTCTGAACATAGGATCTATGGATTTAGCATTGCATAAAAATTTGTTGTTGTTAAATAATGGTGAGAGACACCATAGTTCTACCAGTTGGATTAATTATCAAATTAGGTGCTGCTATTTTATGTACAAAGTTATTAACAATTTAATACATAGCAATATTATATTTCAGTTTAATAACCTTATTGAACAAGACAAAAATAAAATATGTTTTTTTTTCTTAGCATAGCTCAGTAACTTATGGAACGAAAGAAATTAAGCATTTTTAATAACAACTTTTAACCAACTTCCTTTAGAATATAACATTTTACCAAATTACCGGTGTTTTAAGAACTGTTTACAAAGACTTTTTGGGAAAATTATTTATTTTAATTCTCAGTTGGTTTATTTACTTCATGGGTTCAAACTATTTCTTCTTTCTGCCCAAAACTTTGTTACCTTACTGTTTGCGGTATGGCATAGTTGCGCCCCGAAGAAATCTGGTAGCAGAATGGACATGGCATAGTTGCTCCCCGAAGAAATCAGGTAGCAGAATGGACATGGCATAGTTGCGCCCCGAAGAAATCAGGTAGCACAATGGACATGGCATAGTTGCTCCCCGATGGGCATAGTACACACGAAAGTGATTGTCATGAAATAAATAAATTACTTGAAAATATTATAATGGTAGCTGCATTTTTCAAGAATATCTATTTTACCACTTCTGAATTGCTCGATCACGTGGTTTAAAAAACGGAGCCTGTCGATGTCGGTAGGCTATCGATAATCACTGCATAAACAGTATAAAAACAGTTAATAAAGTACTGCCAACTTCATGGTGTTCATTTTAATAATGATTAAAATAAATATTAAATCGAGTAAGAAATCAATAAGGTTGGTTGATTATAAGGCTCTAGCTTCCGTAATGTCTTTTTCTCTACCTATTTCATCGGGGCGCAACTATGGCATGCCCCTTTTTTGTACTTCATGGGAACGGGGAAAAGTATGCTCACAAAACAGGGACCCTTTTTATCTGCTGCATTTTACCTGACCGTGGGGCGCAACCATGCTCTGCCCACTTTTTGTTCTTATTTTGCTTTCTTTCTTTAGTTCTTGAGATAATATATGTTTTATACAGGCTAGTTTCATGACTTTTTCAATTACATTGTACAAAATATGTATGTGTTATTGTATAGCTCCTACATATGAGTTATACTCAGTAAAAAAAAAAAAGTGATGCGCATGGAACATTTTGATTTCTGGTACACTAATTTGCAAAATTGAAATAAAAGTAACTTCGAAACTATCAATCCGATTGAACTGAAATTTTAAACACACCTTGTATCGAACAAATATTAAAAAAAAATAAGAAACAATCGGATTACAATAATATTGTAAAAATTTAAAAACTCAGTCCTAGTGTCTCTTAAACAACGGAAAACATTTTATTTTTCGAACTGTACGATGCGTGAAATTCGCTGGGAGAAGTCAAGTACAATACTGACTTGTTTGCTCATTTTTGGAGTAAATAATTATTTTACGAGTAAGATAGAAATTATAGAAGTAAAATGTATAGAATTATCATGCATAAAAACAAGCAAACCTATTTAGACCCGCGTTTTAATTTGAAATAAAATGTAGTAACTACTTTTAGAGGTAGTAACATTGATCCTAAGCATTTTGACTTAGATCATATAGCCTACTTCCCAGTAATCTTGATTAGAACTGGAACCAAATACTTTCCTTTTGTTAATGCTTGTCTTAATTGTTCGGAGACGTCAATTATAATATAACGGGATCCTAAAATACAATTTAATTTTATAATTTGGTGTAGTTTCGTTAAATCAATTATGATCGATAGTGTTGAACAATAAGACCTTCATGGTGTTGCATAGGATTTCCTGTTCCGGTCCTATCCCAACAATTACTGTTGGCAGGAGATTGCGGACGAAAATAAGTGAAGTGCGCAATGAAGGCAATCGGAAGTGAGGCCAGGTGTGGCTAATTGCAAGTGCCGTCTGCATCTTGGTCCGAAGCCACCACTCGAGCCGTGAGTTCCCCCGCGTCTTTAAATCCTGACCTTCTGATGATAATACGAATACGGCCGGCCGGCTCCCCTGCTCACTGCCCCGTCGATCGATTCAGCTGCCGCCTCCCGCCGCCGACACGCACACAGCCTCTTGGACTCCTGGGTTTCCCGGCTGCGCTGTGCACTGCATTCGTTTAAAGTTGCTCTCTCCGAGCAGCATTTCGACACTTTGCAATAATCATTCTTGTTTTTACTCAAATACACCGGTTATTTTAACGCATACTTTTTATTAATTTATTTCTTTGATTATTTTCTCTATATTTCTTGTTATATTCGTCACCTTTTTCCTCTGTGTCTCCTTTCATAATATTATTTCTTGTTTTCCATTTCTTCCTGGTTTCATTCCCTTTACTTCTTCGGTTTTTCTTCGTTTTTACCATCGTTTTCTTAATATTTCTTTCTCCATTTCTTTCGCCCTTCATTATCTTCATATTTTTGTTCTTCCTACTCTCCGTCCTTTGCTTCTTTCTACCCTTCGTTCTTTTTCTATTCTTCTCCGTTTCCTTCTTCCAGTTCTTAGTACTATTTCTCCCACTTCTTCTTATTTGTTTCCTTCTTCTTGTTCTTTGTACTTTTCTTCCTGTTCTTCGTTGTTTTCTTCTTCCTCTTCTTTGCACTTTTCTTTCTGTCCTTCGTTGTTTTCTTCTTCCTGTTCTTTATACTTTTCTTCCTGTCCGTTGTTTCCTATCTCCTGTTCTTTGTATTTTTCTTCCTGTCCTTCGTTGTTTTCTTATTCCTGTTCTTTGTATTTTTCATTCTGTCCTTCGTTGTTTTCTTCTTCCTGTTCTTTGTATTTTTCTTCCTGTCCTTCGTTGTTTCCTTATTCCTGTTCTTTGTATTTTTCATTCTGTCCTTCGTTGTTTCCTTCTTCCTGTTCTTTCTACTTTTCTTCCTGTCCTTCGTTGTTTCCTTCTTCCTGTACTTTGTACTTTTCTTCCTGTCCTTCGTTGTTGCCTTCTTCCAGTCCTTCGTTGTTTCCTTCCTCCTGTTCTTTGTATTTTTCTTCCTGTCCTTCGTTGTTTCCTTCTTCCTGTTCTTTGTACTTTTCTTCCTGTCCTTCGTTGTTTCCTTCTTCCTGTTCTTTGTATTTTTCTTCCTGTCCTTCGTTGTTTCCTTCTTCCTGTTCTTTGTATTTTTCTTCCTATCCTTCGTTGTTTCCTTCCTCCTGTTCTTTGTATTTTTCTTCCTGTCCTTCGTTGTTTCCTTCTTCCTGTTCTTTGTATTTTTCTTCCTGTGCTTCGTTGTTTCCTTCTTCCTGTTCTTTGTATTTTTCTTCCTGTGCTTCGTTGTTTCCTTCCTCCTGTTCTTTGTACTTTTCTTCCTGTCCGTTGTTTCCTTCTTCCTGTTCTTTGTACTTTTCTTCCTGTCCTTCGTTGTTTCCTTCTTCCTGTTCTTTGTATTTTTCTTCCTGTCCTTCGTTGTTTCCTTCCTCCTGTTCTTTGTACTTTTCTTCCTGTCCTTCGTTGTTTCCTTCTTCCTGTTCTTTGTACTTTTCTTCCTGTCCTTCGGTGTTTCCTTCCTCCTGTTCTTTGTACTTTTCTTCCTGTCCTTCGTTGTTTCCTTCTTCCTGTTCTTTGTACTTTTCTTCCTGTCCTTCGTTGTTTCCTTCTTCCTGTTCTTTGTATTTTCTTCCTGTCCTTCTTTGTTTCCTTCCTCCTGTTCTTTGTATTTTTCTTCCTGTCCTTCGTTGTTTCCTTCTTCCTGTTCTTTGCACTTTTCTTCCTGTCCTTCGTTGTTTACTTCTTCCTGTTCTTTGTATTTTTCTTCCTGTCCGTTGTTTCCTTCTTCCTGTTCTTTGTACTTTTCTTCCTGTCCTTCGTTGTTTCCTTCTTCCTGTTCTTTGCACTTTTCTTCCTGTCCTTCGTTGTTTACTTCTTCCTGTTCTTTGTATTTTTCTTCCTGTCCGTTGTTTCCTTCTTCCTGTTCTTTGTACTTTTCTTCCTGTCCTTCGTTGTTTCCTTCTTCCTTTCTTTGCACTTTTCTTCCTGTCTTTCGTTGTTTCCTTCTTCCTGTTCTTTGCACTTTTCTTCCTGTCCTTCGTTGCTTCCTTCTTCCTTTCTTTGCACTTTTCTTCCTGTCCTTCGTTGTTTCCTTCTTCCTGTTCTTTGCACTTTTCTTCCTGTCCTTCGTTGCTTCCTTCTTCCTTTCTTTGAACTTTTCTTCCTGTCCTTCGTTGCTTCCTTCTTCCTTTCTTTGCACTTTTCTTCCTGTCCTTCGTTGTTTCCTTCTTCCTGTTCTTTGCACTTTTCTTCCTGTCCTTCGTTGTTTCCTTCTTCCTTTCTTTGCACTTTTCTTCCTGTTCTTCTTTGTTTCCTTCTTCCTTTCTTTGCACTTTTCTTCCTGTCCTTCGTTGTTTGCTTCTTCCTTTCTTTGCACTTTTTTTCCTGTTCTTCTTTGTTTTCTTCTTCCTTTCTTTGCACTTTTCTTCCTGTCCTTCGTTGTTTCCTTCTTCCTTTCTTTGCACTTTTCTTTCTGTCCTTCGTTGTTTCCTTCTTCCTTTCTTTGCACTTTCCTTCCTGTCCTTCGTTGTTTAATTCTTTCTTCCTTCGTTGTTTTCATTTTCTTCATGTCCTCATGTCTTTCTTCTTCTTTTCCTTCGGTCTCTTTGTTTCTTATTTCTTTGTCTTTCCACTTTATATTCTTCTTTATTTTATCCTTCCTGTAATAAAATTCCTTCTTTTTCCTTTTTCTTCCTCTTTAAAGTATTCTCTCTCTTTTTCCTTTTCTATTTCTTGCATAGAATTAACTCGACTAGTTAAATACAGAAAATAAGTTGGCTGTTTAAAATTGTTATTGTTTATTCCATCTTTGTTAATAAAAATATTGTTTTAGGTTTTAAAAAACATTTAATTTAACTGATTTTTTGTATTTATTAATATTTCATATCGAGAAACACCAGGTTTTCGTATAATTCTCATGAATAAAGCTTACAATAATGTGCCAAGCAGATCGTGTCCCAAGTGTACGCCGAAATGATCCCGTACGGTTACAGTGTTCTGCTAATAGGATGCAAATGAAGAAATAACTGGCTAGGTAGTTAAAACGAGAAAGTTAAAAGATGCCGAAAGCCACATTCATGATAATGCCACTAACTACAGTTGTGTTTACATTTGCGTACAATGCTAATACCTTTTACATATACAGGATATTTATACTACAGGTGTGTTCATACAATCGACCAGTGTTATGGATATATCGACTTCTCGAAGATATTTATGCATACTGACTGATGTTTTAAGGACACTAGAAATGCTACATCACTAGGTACACAATAAATGTTTTATGGCTATGTAGGCCCCTGTACACATACACTAAGATGATTTTCTGAACTGTTTCACAACAATGATAAGGAACATTTCGTTCTATCTGGAATCGTATCATCAGTTTAATGTAAAAAGAACAGAATTACTGTACGCCATAGCCAACCTTTTGTTATTCTAATTTCTAGAATGTTTTCCTTAAAGAATTCTTAATTTTTCATTTTTTGTTATGTGCAATACTTACAATGCTCTATCTTTAAACTGTGATTTTCAATTAGATTTCAGTTCATCAACTAAAAAAAAAACTATATTTTCTTAACTGCTTAAATTATTAATAAGTAGGTATATTATAATTATTTTTCGAGTAATTATAAAATAATTCTGTATTATTGTATTGACTAATTGCACTAATATTAACTGTAATATTATAGCACCTATTATCTATTACTTCTCTTTCTTTCTTGTTTTGTTTTTCGCTATTGCGTATTTTGTATCAATGCTTTTATTTCTGTTTAGTCGATCCCGTCCTGTGGATTGAACTTCGGCGTAGCTCAGTGGTTAGAGCAATTGGTACGTAGAACCAAGGACCCGGGTTCGATCCCCGGTGCCGGAGCTAATTTTTCTCCTCTAATAATCATCATTACCGTAACAGATATATTCTGTAGGACCAGAAATTAATCTTTACGTAGATTCTTCGCCCAACAGTGTATTTTACTATGGAATCCTGGCCACCAAGTCTCTCAGTTGAGTGCGCTCCTTGTATAATGGCAGTTGACTTGATATATGTCAACATATATGTCGAACTTGGAGTCAGGCCACAAAGGGAAAAGCACTAGAGGAGAGGTATTCGATCTGGTGATGAGGATTAAACTTCGACATAGCTCAATGGTTAGAGTACTTGGTTCGATCCCCGGGGTCGGAGTGAATTTTTCTCCTGTAATAATAATTATTAGAACTATATTGTTTAATATATAGAATATTAAAACACAATTATATTAATAATAATAATTCTTTATTTATACTGGCAGAGTTAAGGCCATAGGGCCTTCTCTTACACTCTACAAGGTCACAAAGTATACAAGCAGTTACAATTTAACAAAAAGTTAAAGAACAGAATATTAACATATTACAAAAAAATAATAATAATAGCATAATAAAATCGACACTAAACAACATGAAAATAATACCATAATAGAGAAAAGAAAGTAAAATACATTGGAAAATATAGCAAAAGCAACTCATTTAGTACAAATGGTTAATATGGAAAACGTAAGGAAGAATATAACCAAATTGAATGTAATAAAATAATTATAAAAAAGAAAAGAAATACGAAAATTAAATAAAATTCACAATAAAAGACTATGATAACAAATTCATCAGCTGATAAAGAGAACAAAAAGGGAAAAGGAAGGAAAAGAAATAATTATATATCCTAATGTATAGAAACAAAAATAAATGCTATACGATTATTGCAATAAATCGAGGTTTTTATTTAAAATAATATAAATTAATGTTTAGATGAAGTGTGATGTTGAGAAGCTTGTTGTGTGAATAGAAAAACGTCCTGGTCTTTACAATTGTGATATAAAGTATCACGGCATCTGTGTATTTGATAATGATTTGTTTGCTGCGGTGTGTATTGAAAACGTTTGAAACAGAGACAAACATTTTGTTTCGAGAAGCCTGAAGCAGTTTGACGCAGTGTGGGCCTAGCCTACGCTGCTGGGTTGTTGATTGTTTGCCTCTCGAGAGGTACAGCTGGCGCCAGCATTTTTTGGCGTGTGTCCTAGATATATAGTGCCCAGTTTGTGAACATGTTGCTAGTCCAACTGAGAATGATACCACTTCCTATACATGTCACATCAGCCATTTGCCAAACGCAGTTGTCAGACTGACTGCGGCAAATGTAAAACACTGGACTTAACGTTCCCATTACTTATTTCACACGCCAAAAACGGTGACGCGGACTATAAAGCGCAGTTCACAGGAGTGCAGTCTCAGAAAAAAAGTCGATTACTCTGCAATCGTATAAAATTCACCCGTGTTAGAGGAATTATTCTTATCACTGTAACAGGAGGGATCATCTCCTCGAGTTGTACACGTTAGTCATGAATCGCTATACTGAAACCACTTCAGCGTATGGGCGATACGGATGATCAGTAATTGCTGTCTGGCTTCTGTTTGAAAAGGAAGAAGCAGCCTTGCTTTCCCCCCTGTTATGCATCAAACAATAGGAAAATAATTACTATAATTAGAGCCCAGTAGGTGGCCATCTATTTATATCTTCATATTCAGACTGTTGAAACTCTTTTAGGTCTACGTATATACCTTAACGCTTTCAAACCTAATATATTAAATCATTGTTATTTGGAAACTTTGTTATACAAAAATTGATAACCCTTCCATTGTTTAGCCTATAATTAAATAAAAGCAGTTACAGTAGACTGGCTGTAGTTATTCGCTGAGCTAACGACTTCTCATTGAAGGACGAAAGTTCGATGTTTGGAAAATCTGAGATTTTGAATTGGCAGGACAGATCGGAAAATGTTTTCATTTTAAACTTCGACTTTCCTATAATTTTTAAACCGAGCGAGGTGGCTCATGCATTAAGCTCGGGACTTGCATTCGAGTGGTCCTCTGTTCAAATCCCCGAAGGGTTTATTTATTTTTATTGTTGGTTTAAGTGTATTAATTTAAGTAAAGTCAATAGAAGATTTTAACTTCTTTCTCGACCAAGATGACTGTGATTTTTCCGTGGTTTTCCACAGTTGTTTAGGCAAATTCCGGGTTGGAAATTTCATTTCCACGATCCATTTCCCTTGCTCTTCCCTGTAGAAAAATAATGTAGATTTCATATCATATCATTCAACTCCATCAGACATATTGAAATCATGGCGCATGTCTTCGTCCGCTTGCAGGAGGGGCGTCCTCTCCGAAACCGCTTCTGGGTTCTGAGCCTTTCGCAATATCTCTGCCAGGATTCAGTCCTTAAAAGCATTTCTGAGGGCGCTTCGACACCTTAGAAGGGCCGTCGGAATGGATTCTATGCTGCTTGGTCACTTTGGCGGTATGAACTTAAGGCGGGGGTGTAGGGGCGCATTGGGTGGACAAATGAGGGGTCTCATGCGGGCGGTGGGCTGGTACACCTCATTCTCATTCATACCATAATTTATTTTCTGTAATTTTCAGTGGACCATTGCTCTTTTAACATGTCCTTATTATAGGTCCTAGAGGTACACATAGTAGCGACAGGGTAAGGCTCCTACCTTTTCGAGAAAAATCGGCATCGGTATGTCAGTCATACGTTCCCTCAAAAAAGAATCCCTGGCACTCATTTATGTTACAGGCTGAGTGAACTCCAGGGCCATAGTAGGAATAGATAAATGGAGAAAATCCGTAACCCCATCGGAATTTGAAACTGCGACCTTCCGGCTTGTAGCGTGACGCCTTAACCAAAAGGCCACCACGTTCCCGATTAATAAATAATTACAACACTAGCTATGTAAATGTTTCTAAATTATAAATGGAAGCAGATATATACCAAGAGAACATATGACAATGGTTTCACGGTCAGACAAGCTAACAGTTACTCCACATCGGTGGACTACCTGATTGTTAAATCGGTAATCTGTAGCATGATGAAATGCTGCAGACGATATCACTATCATTTTCTACAGTAATTGCATTTATTGTTATGATTAAGTCTCGTATTTTCACTGGAAAATCTTAATCAATAGAAAGTGCCAAAAATTGTTTTGTTATCTCGCATATCTTATTTTATGTGAACGTGTATTATTAGTCGTCAGGACAAAGTCGTGGAATTGGCCTTGTAAATTATCTGTCACACATGGAGTTCTGATAACGCTCATGTAGGAGTTCACAAATTCTCAATAAATACGTATTCCTTTGTATTCCTTTATAAGTCATTCAGAATTTAGTGCACATGACTCATTTCTTAGACCAGTAGGCGCACGGTCCTTGCATCGAAGTTCAGTGATAAAGTATTAGTTCCACAATAAATACGTCACCGTGACTAACGAAGTCACGTATACGATTCGTATACTAGACGTCTCTCATAATTGGTTTGTAATATTGTACTGATACTTCTTTATTTAACTTCATCTACAAAATGCAGAGATCATGGTGGAATCATGACTGAATGAAAATGCCGAGGAAAACGTACTCCACATTTAGGGTGACCATAATTTATTTGAGTGAAAGTGAGATTTCAATCACTTTCTTTCAGGAAAAAGTAAGACGCCATGTTTTTCTAAAATCCAGTTTACAGGTACATTTGATGTAAATTGAATCATATTAAGACGGATACGCATACAAAAATGAAACGCAAATGACACTAAAAGAAGGAATAAATGTTAATAATTTCAAATTATAGCCTACTTGTTAAAAATATTATTATAGCAATAAGAAGAGGTGAAATGCACTTTCAAGTTTATTAATATTTAGCTCAAGTCAGCAATTAAGTTTCTCAAGCGGTTTATGTACTTTCTTTACTCCAGTCATACTTAGCAGAAGTTGCTATTGCATTCAGCAACTCAGGTCTTGCAAGAAGATATGAATAAAAATCATTGTAGTTGTATTGAGCTGAATAGTTATTTGCCGTAGCTCTAAAACAAGGAAATTTCTTTTCAAGCTCTTCTGTAAATTTACATTGCCTGTTCGGCATTGTTATAAGCAGTAAAACAAATTTCTAATGTTCACTGTAAACACGCATTAAGTTGATTAAAATCCTAGCTGAACTTAACAACGGAACAAAAAATGTAAAACCCTCGAATATTATCTTTCTATTGATAAACAAAACAGATTGTACTAACCTAAAAATTACTTACATACTTACTTACGACTTTTAAGGAACCCGGAGATTCATTGCCGCCCTCACACAAGCCCGCCATCGATCCCTATCCTAAGCAAGATTAATCCAGTCTCTACCATCTTATCCCACCTTCCTCAAATCCACTTCAATATTATCTTCGCATGTATGTATCGGCTTTCCCAAAGGTCTTTTTCCCTCCAGCCTCCCAACTAACACTCTAAATGCATTTCTGGATTCGCACGTACCTGCTACATGCCTTAAAAATTGCTATCATTAATAGGTACAACCTATAGCATAGAGAAATATCTTCCATGTCGACAGTATGCAAGTATTATGGGAAAAATTTGTCTGCACACATGTAAAAAGTTTATAACTTGCAAATTTACACGAAAAATCGGGACAAAAACCTATTTATTGAAAAAAAAAAGACGAGACAGGTTTTTCAAGGCTAAAAAACGGGACAATCCCGGGACGTATAATCACCCTACCCAATTGGCTTTGGATATGAGATTGTATGATTGCAACAGAAGTTTTAAACTGTGTGAAAAAGTTTACTAAATGGCGGCAAGTAGTTGGTCAGCTTAGCTGTTAAGTTGAGGTTATAGGTTGCGATAAAAATTTACTCTCAGATTTCCCGGCCTCGGATTTGAACCCGGGCCTCCCGAATGCAAGTCCGAGACACTACCGTCTCGACCACCTCGCTAGGTTAAAAACAGAAATAAAGTAATAATTTTAATTGCAGTGAACCAAAAATATTTCCTCGCAGGCCGAAATTCTCCCATTTGTACTCTAAACATGTGAGGTTGTAAGGTCTAGTCTAATTTTATTGATTCCTCCATTATTCAGAAATATTAATTTAGACTATGTCTTCTCGTTTTGAGACTAGCAGTGAAACTGTACCAAGATTAAAATCTCTTTACATGCAGGTCATTTTAGTTCCTAGTAGTTAGTAATCTAATCTAATCTGTTTGATTAATTTTGGCGCTGATATCTGAGTTCGGCCATTCTGTTCTCCATTGTCACATTTTAACAGACGTGTAATCTCTAAAAATGAATACCAAGTAAGATAAGTTCCAAATGTTTTCCATGTGAGCTGGCATATTGTACGCCATGAGAATTGCCGTTGGGATCAATATGTTTGCAAAAGTGCGACATTAAATTTAAAAATTCATTTGTTACTGTTAGCGGCACTTTACATACGACATCTTTTCAATAAATGAGAATTTTAATTTCAATTTAGTTTCTGGTGCCAGTAAAATATCAGTATTCAGTATAAAACAAAGGCCGGAAATTTTGCTTATAGAAACGTGCTATATATTGTACTTAATTTTATATTTAAATTATCAAAGTTTCTTCTTCCAAAACTCATTTTCATTACTAAAATCTTGGGCAGAACACTTAATAAATTAAATTAAATGAAGCTTTTAATATTTAGTGTTCTGCTTATTTCTGTGTTGTTGTATTTTATTTGTATTTCTACTTTTTAATGTCATTGTTTGGCTTATGACTTCAGTCAAATTCTTCTACATTAAATAAATAAATATTGACTGTTGTTTACGAGTCTACACGTTACAGTGAATGACTGTAAACATTGTAAGCGTTTCAAATGAAAAAATACATTTCCTTATTTCGTAATGAAGTGCTCGCTACCAAATTACTGTATTACAGCACTGATATTCAAGCGCCTAGCTTTGTTTTGTTTACACATGTTCACTGAACAGCAGCTCTGAACTTAATAAGTAGCGTTGGATGCCGCCGAGCTATGCGTCACGTAGCCTACGAATACCTACATTGTTGCGGTTTGTTTGGAGATTTTAGGTGTCCAAACACAGGACTCTAGTGAAGACATACAGTATTCATTTTCATTCATAGTGTTCTGCCCAAGGGCAGGTCTTGCATTGCAAACCCAGCATTCTCCAGTCTTTCCTATTTTCTGCCTTCCTTTTTGTCTCCTCATATGATCCATATATATTAATGTCGTCTATCATATGATAGCTTCTTCTGCTCAGAATTCTTCTCCCGTTCACCATTCCTTCCCGTGCATCCTTCAGAAGGCAGTTTCTTCTCAACCAGTGACCGAGCCAATTCCTTTTCCTCTTTCTGATCAGGTTCAGCATCATTCTTTCTTCACCCACTCTTTCCAACACAACTTCGTTTCTTATTCAGTCTGTCCATTTCACACGTTCCATCCTTCTCCATATCCACATTTCAAATGCTTCTAGTCGTTTCTCTTCATTTCATCGTAATGTCCATGTTTCTGTCCCATACAGTGCTATACTCCACACAAAGCACTTCACTAGTCTGTTCCTCAGTTATTTCTCCACAGGTCCGCAGAAGATGCTCCTTTTTCTATTAAAAGCTTCCTTTGACATTTGATGAAGGATGAGCGTAACGGAGAAAAATTTTCTCCGGCACCGGGATTTGAACCCGGGTTTTCAGCTCTACGTGCTGACGCTCTATCCACTAAGCCACACCGGATTCCCATCCTTCATCATATGATGACGCAGAATTTCTGCACGGAAATATCATATGTACTTCGGTACATCGTAATAATATATGATATGCGAAAAATAATCACTCAGTGATTTAAGACAGCGCTTATTCCGTCGGATCCCGGCCACTTAGTCACTCATAACGAGTGCACCTCTGCACATGTGTGGACATTGTGCCACTGTCACACATCTATGACGTAGTGCATGAGGGTAGGCCACTAATGGGAACCCAAGAGGTGGAACTTAAACTGAGAGAGGATTCGATCCGACATTGGGATGAGAATCCGGTATGGCTTATTGGATAGAGCGTCAGCAAGTAGAGCTGAAAACCCAGGTTCAAATCCCGGTGTCGGAGAGAATTTTTTTCCGTTCCACTCATCCTTCATCATATGATGATGCAGGAAATATCATATGTATTTCGGTACATCGTAATAATATATTCCTTTGACACTGCTATTCTCCTTTTGATTTCCTGCCTGCAATTCATGTTCCTGCTTATAGTACCCCTCAAGTATTAGAAGCTCTTCACTTGCTCTGCTGCCTCATTTAGAATACGCAAGTTTACCTTCTTTACTTTTCTTCCTATGACCATGGTCTTCGTCCAACTATCATTCCTCCCATGTCCTGAAAACAGTTCTTCACTAAATCCTCTAAGTAGATGTTGAACAGGGTAGGTGATAAAGGCATCCTTGTCGTACTCCTCTCCGTACTTAACTTCCTTCTGACATTTCTTCTCCTATGAAGACATATTAATGAATGTAAATACTACTGTAATTGACTACGACCTCCGCCATGTTACTGACTTCCAGCCTGAAGGTTGGGGAACTCATCTCGACCCAGTTCGTGTATTCGACGTGACAGCGGTCTCCGTTAAGATTAACTTCAATGCCATTCTCTCATCTTCGTCACGGCCATTTTCCAACAGACTGATTTAGACCCGACTGTAGATTTTATTTCCCTGACACAGTAATTGCTGTGTGTAGTTATAATGTGACGTTTTGCTGTGGAAGACATGTCTCTCGCCAATTACGCTCAAATTTGTAACTATTGTGTTACAAGCCACAGCTCACGGAAACAATTATCGTGCTCGTGGAAGCGTGCATTTGGTCGCCAGAAAACCTCAATGTCGTAATATGTGTTAAGATTTCATTGAACCGACTTAGCACTTCGCGAGTTCTCCCGTTACAACGAGTGAGTGATCTGTGGTAAGAGACATGTTTTAAACGTTAGTTTTTATAATGATGTAAACAAATTTATTTAGGTATTAATTTTATTTACTTATTTTGCTAATAATTGTAATATAATAGTACATTATGCAACGAGCCTATAATGGTAGTAATTAAGACGCGAGTATGTTTCTTTATGAAACGAGCGCAAGCGACTTTCATAATTTTCATACGAGCGTCTTAATTACCATTATAGGCAAGTTTCATACGACTTTTTATGCTCGACCATATTTCTAACTTGAAATTATTCATAAGTATTAATGTTATAGTTATCTAAGTGAGGAGCGGAACTGACCTTCTAAATTGTAAGATGTGCGCAGACGAGAAAGTATTGATTTTTTCCGAGGAACGAATGTCATTGACCTGATATAATCTAGAGAGTAAACTAAATATTAATCTTGATATTAAATTAGACATTGAAAAACGAGATGACAAATTGAATTTATTTGAATATTATTTACAATTAACGTTAATTATTATAGTAACAGAACATAACCTTCTGCGACAGTATTGGATTTCCAGCCTCCGTGACGTTTCGCTAGTTGTCTTTCGATTGCATATCCGAGAATGATCGATACTTACGCTTTTATAATGCTACAATGGTGATTTCTGATTGGCTGAACAACTGAACTATAATGAATAGGTGTACTTTAATGAGGTCCATTAAAGGGCTGCTACCAGGTGTATAATTACTACATTTCGGCATGGTCGAGCATAAAATATAATATAAAGAGAAAAAACTTCAGCTCACCCCTGAAAGAGAACTCGTGCTCAGAGGCGGATTCCTGAATTGAAAATTAAGTACAGTGGAAGCTCTTAAGTTCGACAGAAATCAAGTTCGACATCCTATAGTTCGACTGCTTACGTAGGAGAATTAGACACGCCCCTATACGGGTACTAAGAAATGGGTTTGCCATTTGAATGGGAATTGGTTCTGTGTCTTGTAGTGATACTTTTGTAAAGGAAAACATAATATTTTACTGACTAGCGCATCCATATTTAATCACTGATTTTAAATTAATGAACTGTCCTTTTTCTATTTGAGAATTGTGCCGTTTGTGAGACGGAACTGTCGAAACCCACTGTGGTACTAGAAGCGCATACACAAGTCTCGGGGCGGGCAGGAAATGCAAGTACAGTACTGTATTCGTTGATGGATAACCAATAAGAATTTGTATTCATTTCACCTGCCACACCCACTACCCTTATTGGACTGAACTTTCAATTCTGTTCTGTCGAACTTAGGAGAGTCAACTGTACATACTGTAATACAATTATTTGTATCTTGTACAATAATGAAAATTGGTATGTGTAAAACACTCCTTTTGCTATATGAAAAAATATTTTTACGAATTTTTTCAAAATTCAAAATGGTGGCAGTTCGCTGTGTAGTGATGAAGCGTTTCCCTCATAACTAATAAATTTGTTAACTTTTTCATGTTGTCTCTCTTTTATTTTATTGCTGAATGTCATGTTTACAATATCATGCTCTTTCAACTACATTCCTTAATAAATAATATATATTTTTATTTTGTGTTAGAAGAAAATACTGATATTTGACCATTTTTTAATTAAATTTATTTTTATCAGATAATCTATCAAAGGTAGAGAAATGATTTTGCATCATATTGTAGATATGATATGCACAAATACATAAAAAAAATTCATCACAGAATGTTGGATAGGGAAACACTTCATCATTGCACAGTGAACTGCCACCATTTTGAATTTTGAAAAAAAAATGATTTGTTTTTAAATCGTATATATATATATATATATATATATATATATATATATATATATATTTTTTTTTTTTTCGTAAAGCAGAAAGAGAGTGTTTCACACATACTAATTTTCATTATTGTACAAGATAGTAATAGAGGAAAAAAATGTTGAATATTTCCGACATTTTATTGCTGTAAGCTGTACCTAACCCCTTAAAGGAAAAATTGAGCAAAGAATCAACGATAACTGTTTTGGAAGTCTTACTAGACAACTTTTTAAATCTGAACCTCAATCAAAAGAGAATAAGATTACAGGTGAACGTTGTGATTTTTATACTAATATTTTGTGTTACCTTGAAAAACGCTATAACTTCACAGAAAATAATCCGTATCAAAAATTAAATAGCTTTCTTTAAGTATATAACTGGAGTATTCTACCTTTGAAAAGGCCGTTGATGTGTTGAACTTGAAAGAAGCTGTGAATCTTGATGAACTATACCAGGAATTTTGTGACAGTATGAGTGTTTTATTATGTTATATTGATTTTATCAAAGTAGTGATATTGAAAAGTGGCTGTCTTTTTTTCTTCCCTAGTTTCAAAGGAAAATGTTCCTAACATAAAATAAAGTAATAGGATTTTTACTAAGCATTACAGGATCAAATGCGTATGAAAAAAAGAGTTTTTTTTTCTTTCAGTTATGAAGGTTAAATGGACAGATGTTAGGAATAAATGCCAACCAGGATTGATAAAAGCAGAACTTGAATTAAAAAAAAAATAGCATGTAAGGCAGAGAGGGGCAAAATATAAGAAACAATTGATGCAGCCTGCATGACAACTAAATGACAAGGTGATGTTAGAGAACAAGAAATACATTACTGATATCTACAGTTGGTTGGAGGGTAGCCTGACTTCACGGCGATCACAGAGTTTGTGTTGCAACACACATTTTGCCCGCCTGTGATGTAAGGAGTTCTATCAATTTGCAAACAGGATGTTAAATTATTATTGCGTATTAAAATTTTCTGTGAAGGACTTACATATCGTGATGAAGAAAACTACGCATTGATTTTTAAATTCGAGCATTGGTTAATTCTCCCAATGTAGATGCACAAAGGCGGGAGTGCCGCAGGGCTCCGTATTAGGACCACTACTTTTCTCTATCTACATTAATGACGTATCAAAGAACTTACAGTATTGCCGATATCACCTCTATGCCGACGACCTACAACTTTACATACATTCCAGACGCAATACGATCAATGAATCGATCGACAAGTTAAATTGTGACCTAGCCACTGTCTCCACTTGGGCGGCCAATTTCGGACTCGCACTTAATCCAAGTAAGACTCAAGCCATAATTATTGGACATAAGCGTTTAGTTAACGCCATTAATAACAGTAATCTTTCAGTTGTTACCCTTAACAACACGCTAATCCCTTATTCATCTGTCGTAAAAAATCTTGGCTTCTTTTTTGATAATAATCTAAGTTGGAATTTTCAAGTTAAAGAAACGATAAAAAAAATCTGTTCCTCCATTCACTGTTTGAGTCGCTTGAGAAACTTCTTGCCCCAGCAACTAAAACTTACCCTAGTACAAACCCTAGTAACGCCGCACTTCGATTATTGTGACGTTTTGTTAAGTGACCTAAGTTCTGAATTGTCAGTCAAGTTACAGCGAGCTCAGAATATGTGCGTCAGATAGCCTACGTGTGCAACATCCGACGGTATGATCACATATCACCGTCCTTCGCAAGTCTCTCGTGGCTCCGACTTAAAGAACGTAGAACTTTACACTCTTTGTCTTTACTCTTTCGAATTCTGCACACTTCAACACCAAATTACCTTTCGTCTCGTTTCTCTTATCTATACTCTAACCACGACGTAAATACCAGATCATTTATCTGTTGCACGCTAAGTATACCTCTTCATAGAACATCTTGTTATTCATCATCTTTTACAATATCCACCTCGCGTCAATGGAATTCCTTGTCACAAAGTATTAGGGGCTGCAAGACAATAAACGCCTTTAAGAACAGCTTAAAAGATAACCTTATTAGCATTTCACTCCAATCATACTGATTTAAACTATCACTGACTACATTGTCACTTTTTTCTTTAGACATTATCCTGATTGTGCTGTATTTTAATTGTCTCATAATAATCTCTTTCTATTATCTAATATTATTTGAAATATATTAACATTCTATGTATTTTAGTTTAATTCTACTACACAGTTTATTTCAGTGTTTAATTAATAGTTCATAGTATTTTGTTGTTTAATTTGTAAATAACTTTTGTATACATGTAACTCTCATCTAAATCAAATTGTTGAATTCTTTGTAAGTTCATGCATATGTATATACACTTTTTGCTGGTTGAGTGGAAGAGAAGGCCTTACGGCCTTAACTCTGCCAGCTAAAATAAATCATTATCATTATTATTATTATTATTATTATTATTATAATGAGATATTTTTTAAATTGAAATCCTAACTTTGCTTGATGATTTTATTTCATTTTTAAAAGTTAAAAATTTATATCTTGAAAGGTTTTCAGCGAAGAGCTGATTCCATTCACAGGTTTGTATATTAGAGCATGCTCAGTATTCTTGCAAAGTTTCATTCAAATCGGAGAAAATGTAAGTCGCTGGGGACCATTTTATTGACTGAAAACGTAGTTTTGAGAAAACGCAATTTTTAGTATGTGTATTATTTTATTCGACAGATAATGGAGAAAAAAATGGAGTATAAGGTTAAAGTGCATCAGTTATACATAGGTTTCAAAAAAGGCATATGACTCGGTTAAGAGAGAAGTTTTATATGATATTCTTATTGATTTTGGTATTCCCAAGAAACTAGTTCGATTAATTAAAATATGTCTCAGTGAAACGTACAGCAGAGTCCGTATAGGTCAGTTTCTGTCAGATGCGTTTCCAATTCATTGTGGGCTAAAGCAAGGAGATGCACTATTACCTTTACTTTTTAACTTTGCTCTAGAGTATGCCATTAGGAAAGTCCAGGATAACAGAAATGGTTTGGAATTGAACGGGTTACATCAGCTGCTTGCCTATGCGGATGACGTGAATATGTTAGGAGAAAATCCACAAACGATTAGGGAAAATATGGTAATTTTACTTGAAGCAAGTAAGGAAATAGGTTTGGAAGTAAATCCCGAAAAGACAAAGTATATGATTATGTCTCGTGTTGAGAATATTGTGCGAAATAGAAATATAAAAATTGGAAATTTATCCTTTGAAGAGGTGAAAAATTCAAATACCTGGGAGCAACAGTAACAAATATAAATGGTACTCGGGAGGAAATTAAACACAGAATAAATATGGGAAATGCCTATTATTATTCGGTTGAGAAGCTTTTATCATCCAGTCTGTTGTCAAAAAATCTGAAAGTTAGAATTTATAAAACAGTTATATTACCGGATGTTATATATGGTTGTGAAACTTGGACTATCACTTTGAGAGAGGAACAGAGATTAAGGGTGTTTGAGAATAGGGTGCTTAGGAAAATATTTGGGGCTAAGAGGGATGAAGTTACAGGAGAATGGAGAAAGTTACACAACACAGAACTGCACGCATTGTATTCTTCACTTGACATAATTAGGAACATTAAATCCAGACGTTTGAGATGGGCAGGGCATGTAGCACGTATGGGCGAATCCAGAAATTCTTGGAGAGCGTTAGTTGGGAGGCCGGAGGGAAAACGACGTTTAGGGAGGCGAGACGTAGATGGGAAGATATTAAAATGGATTTGAGGGAGGTGGGATATGATGATAGAGACTGGATTAATCTTGCTCAGGATAGGGACCAATGGCGGGCTTATGTGAGGGCAGCAATGAACCTCCGGGTTCCTTAAAAGCCATTAAGTAAGTAAGTATTAGTTTTAAAAGAGCTGCTTGTAGCATTTTAAAAATTGTCGCCAGATCTCTCAAAATGGCGGGAGGAGGGTAAATATATGACACATGTTAAATAAATAGGCCTATAAGGTAACTATTTACGTAAAAAAAATATATTTATTTCTGTCATTTTAGCTAAAAACTGAGTCCTAGTGTCTCTTAACAAACGAATGCACTCCGGATGGCATCGACGTAACCCTCATAGGGAACAATGTTGTAATCTTTTTAAAAATATTTCCCGAGTGGTACGCAGGAATACGCTCTACGTTAAAAATGCAAGCAAGTTATCTGTCCAAGTGTGATTCGAACCTAACCCCGAAACATGAATATACACTCCCACAGCAGACCACTTTGTGACCCAAATAGTTTTTGTAGTTTCAAAGGAACGTTACGTATGTACAAGCGTACGCACTGTATCTTGATCAGTCGTATAGCGGGAAAGCAAGCTGAAATTTTTGCACAATTTTTTAGTAGAATGCACAAAAACAGGAAGAAACGACCCGTGCATTGAGCACAGACTGTTCCGTATTCCAACGGTTGTTACGAGAGCGTAAACAGTGGAACGAAGCAACTAACACATACTGTATTCCGTTAAATGGAGGCTTACTAATACTTCAGCTAATTGCGGATTTTGTTAAATATCTTCACAGTTGTATCGCGGCGGTTAAGTTTCGTTGGCCGTGACTACTGGAAAACGTGGCGCGCTATGGTACAAATAAAAACTACCGTAATGGCTAATGGCTCTTTATAAGGGGTCTGTATAAAAAAGAATCGTTATGTGGTCGAGGGCCCGAATAGCTCAATTGGGATTAATAAAAACTTTTTAGATTACCATATTGATTAGGCAAACTAGGTGCGATTTAATTCCTTTTTTAATTAAAGAACATTGTTACTGAAACAAAATGATCGCAATAGTTCATAATAATATGCCAGTTAAATGCTTTCAAAAATTTCCATTTCGGAGATATAATATTTATCTCTTAAAATATTGCCTTAAATCGATAACTTTAGAACAAAAGTTGCAAGGCTAAAATTATAAAACATTTTCTTTCTTCCGTAGGTCGAAGGAAAGCATTAATTCAAGAACGAATCAATGAGTCAATCAGTCAACGGAAAGAGGGGATAAATAGACGAAAGATAAAGTAACTGTTACCTAATGAAGGATGAGTGGAACGGAGAAAAATTCTCTCCGGCACCGGGATTTGAACTCGGGTTTTCAGCTCTACGTGCTGACGCTCTATCCACTAAGCCACACCGGATTCCCATCCCGATGCCGGATTGAATTCTCTCAGTTTAAGTTCCACCACTTGGGTTCCCTCTAGTGGCCAACCCTCATGCACTGCGTCATAGATGTATAACAGTGGCACAACGTTCACATATGTGCAGAGGTGTACTCATTATGAGTGACTAAGTGGCTGGGATCCGACGGAATAAGCGCCGTCTTAAATCACTAAGTGATTATTTTTCGCATATAATATATTATTACGATGTACCGAAGTACATATGATATTTCCGTGCAGAAATTCTGCGTCATCATATGATGAAGGATGAGTGGAACGGAGAACGGTTCCATTAGAAAAAAAAACACTTGATATATGGTACTGTATTTTGTTTTCTTCTGTGATACTAATCAACAGGGAGCGAAACTTAGTGCCCGATGGAAGAGAGGCAAGTGGTTTCAGGTTAACTGTGTTCTAGAGTCCTACTGTGTACAATAGAAGGATTCGGTAGACCTACTCGTACATCTGACAATACTAAATGCCTACGTGCATCAACGTCGGTTAGTGTAGCCACCAGTTAAAATTGTCACCTAACCCCTGGTTAAGAATTTTTATGGTGGATCGACCTCGGTTAGGGCTTAAATAGGAGGTTAACCACAGTACTCTCTAACCGGCCATATTCGAGCGGTTAAAGGAGATAACTAGTGATTAGTAGAGCAAGTAAAACAAAATGGCGGTCAGATCTACGGGTGATTATTTCGAAGACGATTATTATTGTATAGTACTTGAATTACTTGGATAGAGATGATGGAGAGCATGAAGTTTCTGTAGTGGAAAGAGAGAATTATTATGAGGAATTAGGTAATAGAAAATTTCAGGAGGGATTTCGCTTATCAAAATCTACAGTTTCATTTCTGCTGCAGCAAATGGAGCTCTTGAAATAACACAAAAACAGTCATATTTCTCCTATGAATCGGCTGCTTATATTACGATTTTATACAACTGTTATTTTTTGTATTTTAAGAGGGTACACTGGTAGAGGGTAGAGCAGCTGGCTATGAACTGAAAGGTCCGGGGTTCGATCCCAGGTGGTGATAGGGTTTTTTCTCGTTGCCGAACTTTCAGAACGGCCCCGAGGTTCACTCAGCCTACTATAAAATTGAGTACCGGGTCTTTCCCAGGGGTAAAAGGCGGTCAGAGAGTGGTGCCGACCACACCACCTCATTCTAGTGCCTAGGTTATGGAAAGCATGGGGCTCTACCTCCATGCCCCCAAGTGCCTTCATGGCATGTTACGGGGATACCTTTACCTTTTTTTTTTACATTGGAATATCTCTTCCTCTATGTCACTGGCTGAACAAAGAGAGGTTATGGATGGATCTTAGGATAATGCACAATTCCCTGGTGCAAATGGGGTCCTGGATCGTACACACATTCCTACTAATCTTCTGCATTCTTTTCCTTAATGGATATTCCATCTTTTTTATATAATATATTTAAATCTACTAATTAAGTCTATCGATGCTTCAACCTGACATTGGGATATAATCACTTTTGCATTTTATTTTCCATTTTGTACGATTTTAGCCTATCCACTGGAAAACAAAGAAATGCAACTCACAAATATAACAGCGCGCAAAGGCAAACAAATGCAACGCGAAAATGTAGAACACGTTCATTTTGATATGTAACGGAGTAAGCGCAGTTCGTTTTTAGACGTTGACTATTATCTTTGCAGAGGTATGGATGGTTTCCTTTAGTCATTTTGTAGAAACAATGTACCATAATAGAATTTATGTTGGTTAAATGAGGTGTCAGCTAACCATGTTTAAGTAATCGGGGTTATGAATGGTGCACTATTTAACCGTTGTTTCATAATGTATGATTACTGCGTTTTTAACCGAGGTTGATGCACTTCGACAAAAGACACATTGCTAAATTTTCATTTCACAAAATTTTGGAAATTATATTATCATAAGTGAAATGCTAAAATGCATAAGGAGAATGTATACGTTTTATTTTCTCTTTGCAAACATGTGTGTGTGTCTTGATGTAAGCTACTCATAAATCCATGCGCATTAGAGTTGTTACGAAATCAAATCTTCTTTCACAGTTAATTTTGTATTAATTTAATGTAAAAGCAGAACCTGCAATCGCAGTCATAGTAAACAGGTTGCCATTCCCCCTATCTTTAAATCTTGGCTGAATACAACCGGATTTCAGGAAGGAGTGTTAATCACGACATCCGATATCGATGGTTACACGAGAGCTTTCTGTACGTGACCGTTTTCATCATTAGTAGAGGATTGAAAGTTCTGCAATAAATGTCCACTCTGCACAGTGTAAGGTCGCGCATAGCCTATGCCAGTCTCTCCACCCTTCGTATTTTCATATAAATCCCCTCCCTTTGCACGGCAGTGCTGACAGGACTGTCGGGAGAAATTTGAAGGCCCAGAACTAATCCCGAAGCATGCAGAAACGACGAGGATTAATGTTGGTTTCCACACGAATGATTACGGACAAGGCTTAATTTGTGACAGCTCCTGAACCCTTTCGCACTCCTGAACGAATCATCGTTCAGCGTACAGCTTAAATGCTGCGAAATAGAGCCGAGTGGTCAAGGAAACACAGTAGAGATCATTGCAGCTGACAGGTCTATCGGCTTGTTCCAAACAAGAGGATCGGCGACCTGAGACAGAGTGTGACTCGCTGATAACTAGAGACAGGCAAAATATGGAATTTCATATTATAAACCATTCCTGCTAGCGGTATGGGAACAAGGACTTTCACGATTCACGATGTGTAGATTGCAATCAACGCCAAAAATTGTTCGTATTGTATAATATTTCGGTCAATTTTGTCATGTTTCATAGTATTCTCAACTGGGACATGCTAATCACAAAAACCTGCAGAAAAGTATATTCTATTATCCATGTGCTAAAAAGGATAAATGTTCACCTTCCCTCTTGCTTAAAAAAGTCCCTTGTGCAGACGCTTGTATTTCCCTATTTTGACCATGCTGACATTTTACTGACAGACCTTTCCAGCGACAACAAAACTAAACTTCAACGTGCTCATAATTTGTGCGTACGTTTTGTAAGCAATGTTCGTAAATATGATCATATTACTCCATCCATGGAAACAATAGGTTGGCTTAAACTAGATAAGAAAAGAAATTTACATTCACTTCTCCTTCTCTTCGAAATCTTGAACTCTTCTATTCCTTCGTACCTGTCGTCTCGCTTCACTTACCTTTCTTCCCACCACAATCTGAATACACGCTCTCGCCATGAAACAATACTAACAATACCATCCCATCGCACCTCCTCATACTCATCCTCTTTCACAATAGCCCTGCCAAGACTCTGGAATTCGTTACCTGCTAGCATCAGGGACTGTCGAAATAAAATTGAATTCAAACGCAAACTTACTAGGCACTTGGTCAGTAATTGAGACTCGTTCAGACATGGTTTCTTGTAAATAGTAAATAGTTCTCTTAGTCTATCACAAAATATTTCAATATCCGGTAATTTCATCACTATAGAATTTTGTTATTCTAGGTTTAATTTGTAATTCAGTAAATACAAAAATATTCTTTGTTCTTAACTTCTATGATAAATTGTCTAGCTTTCATTAATCAGGTAATCTTGTCGTACTTTTAATTTTTATTGTAATTGTAATTGTAAATTTAATATTAATTGTAATTTTATTGTTCATATTATAGTTGTAATCCCCTGGTAGAGGGGCAGAGAAGGCCTGATGGCCTTATCTCTACCAGGTTAAATAAATAAATACTACTAATACTACAGTCTGATCCGTTTGGGTATGGATAATATTAATTTATTATTATAAAGCTACTGTCATATTAGGAAACCATACACCATCACCAAACAGAATGTATAATTATAAATTTAAAAAAAGGAAAATATCATCAATGATGAAGAGAAATCAGTGAGTATTTGCTCTTTATGGGTCGAGAGGAAAACCCCGAAAAAAACTTCAATCAGGTAAATTTCCCCAGTCAGGATTTGAACCCGGAGTGGCTCGTTTCACGGTCAGACATGCTAACCGTTACTCCACAGCGGTGGACTATGACAATAATTAGTTGCAATCTTGGAGTATGCTCTGCCCTGTGCTAGTCTTTCGAAAAGTATGGAGACACGTGTAAAGCGGAATTAATAAAACACGACAGTTAGATGAGAAATGAGGATGTTGACTGGAAGTGTCGATTTTTTATGTGACCGAGAAATTGACGGAAAAATTTACCTGTGGCCCTCCCTTGCAATAACAGGATTTTGCTGTGTCATCATCTTCCGCATCTTTACTTTCCTTTCAAAGCTAACGAGAACCGGAATGAAATCGAGAAGCAGAGGACGTCAATATGAAAATTTTTTATTCACAATAAACCGAGAACGTAGACGATTATGCATATCGATATGTATGTCAATAATGATATGTAAAGACGACATTACGCATTCTGATGTTATTTGTGTATAATTGACCAATGGCCTCTCATGAGTACAAGGCAGCGAAAATAAACACAGGGTAACCAACTTCGAAATTTCAACTGAAACATTTCATTAGGTACGGTACTATAAATATGCCCATGCATCTTTATTGTCACTACCTATTTTAAGTCTACCATAACGTAAAATAATTAGAGAAGAAACATTTGTAATAGAACAAAAATGAACACAACAGTAGTTATTGAATTGAAGCATGAATATGTAGTGTGTAATAGAACCAATACAGCAATAAAATATGGTTCGCTTCCGATCGGTGTTCAAAGATGCAGCTATTGAAAGCCACGTATTCTCCGTCATCTTTATACGAGGCGCGCCGCTTATCGTAAACGTGAGGATTTTCTTCAACACTAATTATTAGAATCTCATCATACTCCATGATGCATAGCACAGAACAAAATAATGCATAGGTTATGTCACGGTCTTCTTGCTACAAAATATACGACAATATAGCTTTTACATGGCAATAGAATGGATCTAGTGGGCTGTGATCGGAAACGTGAACGCCAAAGTTGAAACTTGGCCAACTCTCCGTTCCCGATCCCGGGCTCCGGCAAGCTTTTCGTTAATAAGCTCACATTTGAATGTACACATTTTAACAATTTTACCGTTTTAGTTTTCGTTCCGATTCTCGTTTCCGGTTTATTGTGAACCAGCCTATAGCTGGGATTGAACTCGTAGAAAATTAGATGAAGTATTATGAGTTCTTTACGTTTGTAGTAAGATATACTATCGTGATCTCTGTAATCAACAAGTGTCCAGATACAAATATAGAAAATCGTAACGATACGGTCAATTTGAAAGCCATCAAACATCACACGGTAGGCCATTTAGGGTCATGTCGTGCAGAACTCAGCAAAGCACGCACCTGACGTAAGACTTTCTTATATTCTCGGACGTGATTCATACCCGGTATTGTTATAACAAGGATAAACACTCGAGATGTGGACAGCGCACTCTGTTTCTTCTGTACCAACACTTGCAGAAATCTTACGTACACGCTCTTCGGTTCTTTCAAGCACCAGCAGCATTGCCAGGTCTAGAGTACAGTCGCTTTCTAAGACTGTCTAAACTAGTCGAAATTCAAATACGTAAATGATCCGTCTGTAACATATATTAGGTAGATTTCTGAATGAAGTGATTATGCTTGAGAAACTTCTTGCTCCAGCGACTAAAACTTACCCTAGTAATGCCGCACTTCGATTATTGTGACATTTTGTTAAGTGACCTAAGTTCTGAACTGTCAGTCAAGTTACAGCGAGCTCAGAATATGTGCGTCAGATACGTGTGCAACATCCGACGATATGATCCTATATCACCGACCTTCGCAAGTCTTTCGTGGCTCCGACTTAAAGAACGCAGAACTTTACACTCTTTGTCTTTACTCTTTCGAATTCTGCACACCTCAACACCAAATTACCTTTCGTCTCGGTTCTCTTATCTATACTCCAACCACGACGTAAATACCAGATCACTTATCTGTGGCACGCTAAGTATACCTCTTCATAGAACATCTTGTTATTCATCATCTTTTACAGTATCCACCTCGCGTCAATGGAATTTCTTGTCACAAAGTATTAGGGGCTGCAAGACAATAAACATCTTTAAAAACAGCTTAAAAGATAACCTTATTAGCATTTCACTCCAATCATACTGATTTAAACTATCACTGACTACACTGTTACTTCTTTCTTTAGACATCATCCTGATAGTGCTGTATTTTCAAAATTGTCTCATAATAATCTCTTTCTATTATCTAATATTATTTGAAATATATTAACATTCTATGTATTTTAGCTTAATTCTGCTACACAATTTATCTCAGTGTTTAATTAATAGTTCATAGTATTTTGTTGTTTAATTCGTAAATAACTCTTGTGTACACGTAACTCTCATCTAAATCAAATTGTTGAATTCTTTGCAAGTTCATGCATATGTATATACACTTTTTGCTGGTTGAGTGGAAGAGAAGGCATTACGGCCTTAACTCTGCCAGCTAGAATAAATCATTATTATTATTATTATTATTATTATTATTATTATTATTATTATTATTACACTATCGAGTCCATATAGGTGTTTTGAAACAATTTGATGAAGCGAAATCTTTGGGGTTTGCACTGTATCACAAGTGCAGGAATATCTATAATGATTTGGAGCTACGTGTCGCCTCTATAATAATAATAATAATAATAATAATAATAATAATAATAATAATAATAATAATAATATTGAGTAGGCCTACTTATTTCATTTAACGACCGTATCAAAATGTAGATGCTATTCAGGGGAATACGAGGAGAAGACAATATTTAGGTATTACTATGATGTACCCAAGCACATATGAAGTTTCAGTGCAGTAATTCTGCGTTTCAAAAACTTGAATCCGATGTGGCTTAGTGGATAAAGCGCCAGCACGTAAAGCTGGAAACCCGGGCTCGAGTCACCGTGCCTGAGAGAATTTTTCTCCGTTATAGGCCTAGCGATTCTTCACCTTATGGAAACGCAGAATTACTGCATTGAAACTCCATATGTACTTCGGTACATCATAATAACATGATAAATCGTAAGTAATCACTTTGTGATTCAAGACGGCGCCATGTTCCGTCGGACCCCGGCCACTTAGTCACTCGTAATGAATGCACCTTGGTTTTATTGGTATTTTGTAACCTTTTGGAGATGCAATTACTAGGGAGCAAATATTTCCTTTCTTATCTAATTACCTGTGTTATTATTTCGCTCCTATTTTTAGATTATTTTTATCTTTATTGGTTTGATTTGTAATTCCTTATTTTACTGGTTTTATTTTTTTGTTTGGACTCGATATTGTAATTAATCACTTTATTCAGAAACAACTACTATACCTAAATATTCGTGAAGAATCGGTAGAATGGAGAAAAATTCTCTCCGCCACCGGGACTCGAACCCGGATTTTCAGCTTTACGTGGCGTCGTTTTATTTACTAAGCCACACCGGATTCAAGTTCCGATTCCGGATTGAATCCTTCTCATTTTTAAGTTCTACCTACTGTGTTCCCCTTTGTTGGCCTACCCTCGCGTACCGTGTCACAGTATGTGTGACAGTAGACACAATGTCCAACCACAAGTACAGAGGTGCACAGGCCAGACCATACTCCGAGATATAGCAACTAATTATTGTCAGTCCACCGCTGTGGAGTAACGGTTAGCATGTCTGACCGTGAAACGAGCCATTCCGGGTTCAAATCCTGATTGGAGAAATTTACCTGATTGAAGTTTTTTTCGGGGTTTTCCTCTCGACCCATAAAGAGCAAATGCTCACTGGTTTCTCTTCATCATTGATGATATTTTACTTTTTTTAAATTTATAATTATACATTCTGTTCGGTGATGGTGTATGATTTCCAGTAAAGTCATTCAAGAATAGCACCAAAATATATGTATCTTATTTGATTTTACTTGTCATAAAATTGATTTTTTTACGGGGCGGCTTTTTTCATATTTTAAACCTCAATAAAAGCTTACGTAGCCACATAATGCGTATAATTACTTTAAAAACCCACAACTCTAACCTAGATTATAAGCCTGCATGTCCGGAATTATATATTTCCAAATAGTTTTCCTCTAACATAGTTTTTTAAATTTCCCACAAATTTTCTTTTCCTGACTTACGGCCTTTAAAATAACCATTTCAGTTTAATGTATTAGAAAGTAATATATTGTTAGTGTCACGTTTTTTCTACTTCCTCCATGTAGGCCTACTCGCTCATTGGAACCCCTGGTTCACTGTCTGAAATCAAACTCGCGCCCTTCCAGCTCTATCAGCAGTGCCAACACGATTCTCGAAAAAAAAAAAGTTAAAAATGTTATGTTTTATTTAACGACGCTTGCAACTGCAGAGGTTATATCAGCGTCGTCGGATGTGCCGGAATTTTGTCCCGGAGGAATTCATTTACATGCCAGTAAATCTACTGACATGAGCCTGTCGCATTTAAGCACACTTAAATGCCATCGACCTGGCCCGGGATCGAACCCGGAACCTTGGGCATAGAAGGCCAGCGCTATACCAACTCGCCAACCAGATCGACACGATTCTCGAATTACTATATATACTTTATAATTATTTTCTCGCTTTAAAATTCTTTGTGCTTATCAAATTGAAATCAATAGGGTAAAGTTTGGTAATATTATGATATGAGTAATATTGTGATACTTCTTTTTGAGAATTCATTACAATTTTACTGAGCGAGATGAAGATCGGTTTTTTGCGTCAACGTATTAAGGGAATGTTCGTGGATAAGTTTCTGAGCAAAACCGATCCTTCTCTCGCTCAATAAAATTGTAATAAATTCTCAAAAAGAATTATCGCAATATTACTCATATCACAATATTACCAACATTTACTCTATCTCTAAATCTCGAAAGGAAAAAGGAAAATGAGATAACGTTGCTTTATATATCTTTAGAATTATAATTAGAAAAACCCACTACATCCTTAGCAGGCAAGGGCCTCCTAACATCGGTAGGGCAGCTCTACTTTTGCTCACGGGGTGAGCTGGTCCCTGTGGGCCTTACTCAAAGTTGAGTCACTTCACTTCTCCTCACTTCACTTCACTTCTCTTCACTTTACTTCACTTCATTGTTTTGTGTTCTACTGTTACTTATTCTAAATCTAAAATTATGTCTTTCCACTTTTCTCTGTCTCTCGCAATACGCGTCCACTGCGGTCCTATCACTTCAACGAAGTCCTGTGCCCATCTCCTTCTTGGTCTTCCCCTTCCTCTTCTTCCCCTCCTTGGGTCCCAGACTGTAGTGGCGTATGCCCATCCGTCGGCGGGTAGTCTGGCTATATGTCCTCCCCATTTCCATTTTAATCTTCTCGCTGTCTTGCAGGCCATTTCGATACGGCTTTTTAATCTCAGTTCTTCATTTCTTACTTTGTCCTGTAGTTTAGTCTCTAATATCTTTCTTTCCATTTTGCGTCGGCATAC
The DNA here is from genome assembly GCF_040183065.1 of Periplaneta americana. Classification (NCBI taxonomy): domain Eukaryota; kingdom Metazoa; phylum Arthropoda; class Insecta; order Blattodea; family Blattidae; genus Periplaneta; species Periplaneta americana. The sequence continues at coordinate 147,785,051 of NC_091122.1, forward strand.
CTGTATCTTCTGTGCTTGTTTTTTAGTCAACGACCAGGTTTGGCTGCCATATGTTAGGGTCGGTATGATACAGGTCCGTAGGGCTTCCAGTCTTAATTGTATATTAATATCTTTGTCTAAGAGCAGGAATTTGAGTGCAGTTATTTATTGTTAGAGAGAAAGCTCCTCTCATTTAATTCAGCAGATGTTTTGAAACTCTATTATATCGTTTTTGCATTTCCACTCAGTCGATTTCGTGTTGGCTAAGAGATGTGTCTGTATCTTTCTTTGTTCTGAGAATGAGGATTCGAACCACGTACACTCTTTGTCCAAGGCAAATACCAACCTCTTCATCTTAGACGAGTTGCTCAATTCTCCGAAGGCCGTCTAGGCTTTTTAAAGTGGGTGTGGAATCCGGAAATTTTGTTTGTTGACAGGTGTAATTTTTGTTGCGTCCTTCGCCTTTTTGAAAAGTAACACTTCGCATGACACAGAGTTAGCCAAGCCATTACAATTGAATGTTTATTTGATATGTCAGGAAATGTTGACACCTTCGAGGATGGAGATAACAGATCTCATCTGATAGGTAGTTTACGAAGCTGAGTATTCTTTTATCGTATTGACAATCTTGATAGTAGAAATGGGATAGACCTATGAGTAAACTGCATGTCCACAAATTTATTAAGCAGGTGTCGGACAAGAGGCGACAGTTTCAAAATCTTATGGTCGTATATATGTACCTTTTACCTTTTCCTTCCTATTCTTCTTGATAGAGCTTCATCCTATTCCTGTGCATGTGAAGCTTGCTTATTTTTCTACCGTTTTGCGATATTTTAGTTCATTAAGTAATAGATCAATTATTGATAAGATATTTTGTATTCGACAGATAATGGAGAAAAAATGGAAATATAAGAGTACAGTGCATCAGTTATTCATAGATTTAAAAAAGGCATATGACTCGGTTAAGAGAGAAGTTTTATATGATATTCTTATTGAATTTGATATTCCCAAGAAACTAGTTCGATTAATTAAAATATGTCTCAGTGAAACGTACAGCAGAGTCGTATAGGTCAGTTACTGTCGGATGCGTTTCCAATTCACTGTGGGCTAAAGCAAGGAGATGCACTATCACTTTTACTTTTTAACTTTGCTCTAGAGTATGCCATTAGGAAAGTCCCGGATAACAGAGAGGGTTTGGAATTGAACAGGTTACATCAGCTGCTTGTCTATGCGGATGACGTGAATATGTTAGGAGAAAATCCACAAACGATTAAGGAAAATATGGTAATTTTACTTGAAGCAAGTAAAGAGATAGGTTTGGAAGTAAATCCCGAAAAGACAAAGTATATGATTATGTCTCGTGACCAGACTATTGTACGAAATGGAAATATAAAAATTGGAAATTTATCTTTTGAAGAGGTGGAAAAATTCAAATACCTGGGAGCAACAGTAACAAATATAAGTGATACTCGGGAGGAAATTAAACATAGATAAATATGGGAAATGCGTGTTATTATTCGGTTGAGAAGCTTTTATCATCCAGTCTGCTGCCAAAAAATCTGAAAGTTAGAATTTATAAAACAGTTATATTACCGGTTGTTCTGTATGGTTGTGAAACTTGGACTCTCACTTTGAGAGAGGAACATAGATTAAGATGTTTGAGAATAAGGTGCTTAGGAAAATACTTGGACCTAAGAGGGATGAAGTTACAGGAGTATGGAGAAAGTTACACAACACAGAACTGCACGCATTGTATTCTTCATCTGACATAATTAGGAACATTAAATCCAGACGTTTAAGATGGGCAGGGCATGTAGCACCTATGGGCGAATCCAGAAATGCATATAGAGTGTTAGTTGGGAGGTCGGAGGGAAAAAGACCTTTGGGGAGGCCGAGACGTAGATGGGAAGATAATATTAAAATGTATTTGAGGGAGGTGGAATATGATGATAGAGACTGATTAATCTTGCTCAGGATAGGGACCAATGGCGGGCTTATGTGAGGGCCGCAATGAACCTCCGGGTTCCTTAAAAGCCAGTAAGTAAGTAAGTAAGTAAGTAAGTAAGTAATATCTAAGAAGCTACCGCAAACCACGTGCTCCATTGTAAAAGAATCGCAGCGAATATTGTAATACAGACAGCAGGTTCAAATCATGTTCAACTGGTAAAAATGTGTAATTTTATAAAAATAATAACTTGCTAATAAATTGCATTGTTCAGGCCATATCCTGTGTTATTTTCATAGTTCTAAACCTTATAGTCGGTTTAGAACAGCATGTTAAAATTAGTCAGAATCATTTGCTGGACCCTGTAAAAAGCCATTCACAGTCGTCTCATTACGACAACACATTGTAATACAGAATTGTGTCTATAGTTACGTGCAGAAGACAACGCACTACTTGTCATAGTGATGTCAGCTGGAATTATTATCTGAGATAACATTATCAAGATGGTCTTTGGGGTTAGTTGAAAATAGATGATAAATCATTGTCATAGTGATAAAAGAAAGAAACAAAGAATCGAACACTTAAAAAACCATATTCACAAAAACAACAGAAGAAACTTTATAACTTTAACACCCCGTGAGTCATTTTCCGAATTACTTGAATAGTCTCTTCCTAAATCTCTGCCATCTAGGTGTCTCACAGTGGCTGACATGGTATAAAAGTAAGAACAGACCATAAAATCCCACTAGGACAAGGGTCTTCTGTAACTGGAGTTATAGGGCTAGCTCGATTACTCTCAGCAAGTCAATCCAATTGAGATTTTTGCCGCTCTTCCTGTCTCTGGTTAATTTCTGTCTCTCCGTTTGTGAATTTACCTTTTGCACTACATTTCATCTTCAATTTACAGAGGTTGAACCGTAAGTAATGCCATTAATTTTATGAGGTTATACTTTGAGATATTTTAAACAAAGAACCTTTTTTTCATTGTTGTTAACTCTATAACATCTATTAGTGATTTATGGTTGTGCTAACTGACGTTGAAACTTGTGTTCAGATTACTGCCCAGCGACAGTCCTGATATATTTTGAAGATTGGCTAATTAATATTAACCCGGCAAACTCACAATCACACTCACATTCATTCAAATTTCCATACTTTAGACACCCAGGCAATTTTTCTTCTTCAAAAAAAATTCACACCGAGAGGTGAACCCGGGAATCGAATCCGGGATCTCCACAACTGGAAGCCAGCATGCTGACCAACAGGCCACGGAGGCAGTCTAAAGAACTTTAACACAATTTTTCTTGTTTTTGCTTCCTTTTCGAGATGGGAAAGCCATTGAGTTAATTCGCAATATGTTCAGTCAATTTAAGAGAGCAGTGTATTATGATAATACATGATTGAAAGAATTTTAGTTTTGTTCCTTAAAAGTGTAGAAATTTGATCCGAACAAATGTAAGTTTGTAAAATTCCTTTGCTGAACGGAAAGTTACATTTCTTTGGATCAAATTTCTGCGTATTTAAAGGACAAAACTAAAAAATTCTTTCAAGCATTCATTATCATATACAGTATAACAATTTTTATCTCGAAAAGGAAGCAAACACGAGCAAAATTGTATTAAACTTTTTTTTTAAAATCTCTCAAAGAATAACCCACTGAAATTAAAGACATTATTTACGGTTCACCCTGTATATGCTACAGTGTAGGGCCTACACATAGATATACTATTCGTATATATTACTATATGAAGCACAGAGTAAATCCAAGTAGTGAGCAACTCGAATAGTGCTCCCTTTTAAGCCGTTTGCTCAGTCCTTCATATTTACATTATTTTGGTTTTAAGAGCTCTTCCTTATAGATTTTTCCAGTCTTCTCGGTGTCATGGCGTCAGACTGCTACTAAATACAAGGCAGAAGGCTTTGAAAATGTGGGACACTTTCCCAGTCCAATTAAAATGAAAACTAATTTCCACTTATTTGCTGCGAATCGAACCAAGACGAGCCGGATCTGTGAATGAAAATATTGCTGTTTGTGCCACAACAGGGAGTTTTCATTTAAATGCCTATAAATCGTGTATGTCTTCTAATTAAGTGTTGACAAAGAACTACGAGGCTTATAAGATGTGGCAGTAGTATTACACAACGTTTTATTTCATAATAAAATTAAAATTTCAGTCAGGGAAAATGATAAGTAAATATATACGTGAAGAAAATAGAATACAATGAGGCGAACGGAAATGTTTAAGGAGCATTTCCTCGTAAAGTAAATTGAATTGATGCCAATCTTGATTAACTGTTTTATGAATGAAGTACGTATTCTCTTGTATGTCTTCCCTTTCAAAGACGCGCAACCTCGCTCTGTCTCTGACGACATCGAAATTGCGTTTCACGAACTTGGTTACAGCCAAAATTAATTTACGAAACTGAGCGTTGAAGTTTAAATTGTGAAATGTACTGTATGTGTAGCTGAAAATCAGTTTAACTCGTGTAATGCTTGCTTACAGTTAAATTTTCCATTTATATGGAAACTACTACACCGTGTATTCGTTTCGCAGCCTTATTCCAGATAAAATTGAAGCTGGAAATCGCATTGAGTACAAATATAAACAATTAACACATGTAAAACTCATTTTCAGCCTATTCCCTCTCGCTTGCGACTTGAATAAACATGGCACTACTAATACTTACTTACTTCTTCAGTTAAATTTTAACGACTTACTTACTTACTTATTGGCTTTTAAGGAACCCGGAGGTTCATTGCCGCCCTCACATGAGCCCGCCATCAGTCCCTATCCTGAGCAAGATTAATCCAATCTCTATCATCATATCCCACCTCCCTCAAATCCATTTTAATATTATCCTCCCATCTACGTTTCGGCCTCTCCAAAGGTCTTTTTCCCTCCGGCCGCCCAACTAACACTCTATATGCATTTCTGGATTCGCCCATACGTGCTACATGCCCTGCCCATCTCAAACGTCTGTATTTAATGTTCCTGATTATGTCAGGTGAAGAATACAATCCATGCAGTTCTATGTTGTGTAACTTTCTCCATTCTCCTGTAACTTCATCCCTCTTAGCCCCAAATATTTTCCTAAGCACCTTATTCTCAAACACCCTTAACCTATGTTCCTCTCTCAAAGTGAGTGTCCAAGTTTCACAACATAAAGAACAACCGGTTATAATTACTTTATAACTAATTAATGCTATTTGCATTTATTTACACCAGAACAAACCACGTGACCGTACCAATATTGTACCATTGCGACTAACATTTATGTTATCTGGTTCAATCAACAATATCCAACGTATTAATTATTATTAATTCATTTATTAATTAAGCTTCCTTTATGAAAAGGTTACCAGGTTTGACAAAGCGTATTATATCGTCATTGTTCCTGCAATAACTCCTATGTGCAAAATATAACATTTTTCAGTAGGAAGAAAAAACACATTTTTTCATCCTATGGCAGCCGTACATAGGAGACTGTGAATTCTTACATTTTCGAAACGAAGAAATATAATTAAATATCGGAGATTTTATTATTTGCTGTATCACTATTTAAGTTATTTAATAGAGCAAAAATCTGAAAATCGATAAATAAGTTACATAGCAGTTATTGCAGGAACAACGACGATATATAATTTGGAAAACACACCTCAGAAGTAAAAAGATTTACATTTGAAACGGTTAGGGAAACGAATATGTTAAACGTCAGAAAAATTTACACCTAAGTAGCGTACTAACCGTAGTCTTCTTGTAGCAGGAGGGACTTCACCAATACTGGCCAATATTAACTGAGGGAAATTCGGGAATGAGAAGGGAAATTTTAGTAAATCAAAAGAAAAATTTTCTCATTTCTATTTGTAACGTCACTGACTATGGACACAGTCTAATATATACAGTCTTGAAGCTTGAGTTGTTGAGGGTACTAGGAACAATAGACTGTGCCCGTACTATTTCGCATTGTTTGTGATGAGGCGATAGTAGCGATCCTAGTGGTTAGCAAATATATATGGATGCATATTCTCTACGTATGAGCTTCGTCACTGTATATACTAGACTGTGCTTTAGATATGGAATCAGCTGATAGGTTTCAACGCGCGATCAAATGTTTCGAAACAGCCGAGCTATCCAAATGCCTCCTGCAATGAAATGTTACGACATGGACCAGAGTGCACAGTTATTTGTCTTAGGTACGAAAGTCACTCTCACTTCTATTGTTTGTTTGCTTAGCTACCGTCTAGCCCAGCAGGATGCTTATTGTGACAGCGTTAAAGGATGTTAAAGGTGATGACGGGTAACACGTTATGTAATTGTGAGGGAAGCGTCCTTACTAACAGAATGACATGTAAATGTTCCAAGTTAAGAAATTTTGGGTGTGAGTGTAACTTGAAGAGACAAGGGCGCGCACATTCTGTGGAAGGTTGTTTCTGTTGCAACTTCCGCCTTGAGAGTCTTTGTTCCCGCTGCTGAGAATAGGAGATGTGAACAAATTAAATACTAGTAAGTTTATAAAGCGACATGTAGTTGCCAAATTTCTGAATTCCGTCCTTGGAAGAAAATACACAGCTATAATGTATTACATCAGCTCTTAATATCTCTCAATATTTATATCCTACCTAGATGTAGAAAATAATTTCAATGTATTTTGTTGCCCCCTTCAATTTGCAGAGTTATATCACTTCCACTCTGTATAATAATTTAGTTCTCTTAACTAAACGTTTTTTCGTCGATGATAAGAGATCTCATTTGTTGGCTTTTTCTTCATGATGGAGAAAAAATCACAAAGGAAATAGCCTGACATGATGATTCTTAAAAATGAATGTCATTATACTTTTATTTCAAATTAGAATCAATTAATCTAGTTTTATATTAAAATTATGTTTCTTGTACCATTTTCTAGTAAGACTCGTAGATACTGAGTATGAACAAAATCAGTAGTTACGAAGTAAACATGTTATACAGGGTGTAAGGGGTGTAAATACCGTCCTTTTCACAGTCGTCGGGGACGGTCTACAGGATCAAAAAATGTCCATACAACGTAGGGTCAAAACTTGTTTTCTCAGAAAAAAAATATATATTTATTTTCTTATTTTATTTGCGTTATACTGCTTATATCGTTAGTAAAATTATGAAAACAATTACGTCAGTAGATTTATATCTAGCAAAGAGTTAATATTAGTTTCAATAAATATTTATGTGTTCTATTACGTTTTCGTGAAATCAAATGAAAATGCATGCTTAAATTTGTTAATATTCTGGCGTGAGAAACGTGTCTACATTCAGCAGGCAGTACTCTGCACAGAGTACGTACATGTCAGCTGAGTTCAAGTTCTCTGTCCGTAACTCTACTGCAGAGCGGATGTCAGTTCAGTACAGGGTATTCGATAAACAACTTATCATGTCATTCACAGTTTAGGAATATCATAAGTTATTAATTTTATGGAGAAAGTCGTCGTAATTCAAGTGAGGTAAGAAGGATGTATCGTCAACGTTTTCCTCAAAGAAGGTTACCTAATCGGCGAAATTTTGTAGCAGTTTCTTAAGGATTATTAGAAACTAGAAGTCTCTTACCCCGTTTCGAAAATCGCACAAGCAGAAATGTCTTTAAAATTATGTTGCTTTACGGAAGCGGGAGAGATTAAAATGTTGCGTTTAAAAAAGTTCATGTGATTTTGTGCAGTAAACCATTATTTTTTAGACGTACAATAAAAAAAGGACTAATAGTCCTAATATTGTTAAATAAAATGGAAATCTACCATAAAGTTCTATTAATGAGATTGAAAGTTTGTATTTGCTGTTCGTTTTATGTAAACAACGGTCCGCCCCTGTATTAGAACATAGCATTTGTTTTGTACCGGTATGTCTGTATCCGCTTGAGTTGTAACGTGTACTTGTAATCTCTCTCTCCCCATCTAGCAACGTTGTCAAACGCCTAAAATTGTAAACTAATAATTAGTTAAATATTGCATTGTGAGGACATTTTTTCTTCTTTATGACATGAACAATCAGTTAAAATAATGGCACTTAGGCTATACCCCTTACACTCTGTACACAGGCAGACGAGGGTATGACCAAAACCACTTTTTTGCGGTATCATGGATGCTGAAAACATCTGAAGGATTTCAAATAAGAAGTACAGTGACATCAAAAACTTATTCCTTACATTTTTTTTATTGTGACCAGCCTCATGGTCAGAGCTTCTGGCTATAGTTCATGAGGTCCCGGGTTCGATTCCCGGTTACAGCACAGGAATTTTTCCTTAAAGGGGATTATTTCTGTGTTCGTCCATGGTCTGGAATTTAGGTTAAGTTTAGATTTAAGACCTCTCCTGGCACCACATTATCATAATCATCCTATCACATCATCGGGGTAATGTAATTCCGCCTTCCGGGCGCCCCAACCTCAGAAGTGGGTTACAACTAAGCCACGGCCAGGAGAGAAGACCAGAAATGTCGAAAGACAACCTGGTGGCATTGGATAAAAAAAAAAACATTTTTATTGCACCTTGTTTTTTGACTGTATCATGCAGGCTTTGAAGTTTTAGGTTGCCATGGTAATATTTTACACTATATAGGTGCAATCAAAACATAGTTAAAAATGCAAGGAAAAAGTTTTTCACGTCACTTCATATCTTTCCCCAGCCGGGGAATTGGATGTATAAAACTGCATTCATTTCCACGATACATTAAATACAACCTGATGTTATTGTAACCCATATATTTTAAAGCCTATGAGGAAACGATTATGTGCTTTTAACATTGGGAATTGAGACTTATTGTGTTGATGTCGTGACTTTTCAGACTATATCAATGTAATACCGCCAGCGTCTCCATTAGATTTTGCGGCTTTGAGCAAGCATATAAATAAATAGAGATTTATTGGTTTTTCCTCACACCAGAGAGAAGCCTGGCTTGTTGATTCAGAGGAATGGCTTCTGCTGCCTCCTCCTGAGCCACCTACCACCGTTACTGTCAGACAGATTGATCGATTCCATAGCTCAGCTCTACATTTTTCTCGAGTCTCGCGGAAATACCAAGATAGGAGGAGTGAGTTACGGATTCGTGATCACCCTGCCATGCTGGATGGGGCTATCTGTCTACGGTTCTACGGAAAGAAAGGGAGTGGATAGGTATATAGGGCTCAGTAACTGAAATGTTTGTCTCAGCGACCCATGACCTGGTGTTGGCAGTATATAACACAGCGAGATCAGATTAGATTGAAGGAAAGATAATATTTGTATTTCATTGCTTGCACCAAAACCAAACGCTGTTGTTTTTCTCTTTCGTCTTTGTGCTGAAGCCCGAGAGGCGGCGAGTGGTACGTACCCCCCCGACATCGGCTGAGCGGGATGTGGGTGTGGGAGCAATCGATACGACCGTTCACAAAATACTTGTGCACCTGTGCTTGCGCCGTTTAGATGGATGCCAACTTCGTTTTCAGTCTGTGACTTTTGCAATGCTTTCGACACAGTTTATATTTGGTTATTTTCAAGTGACGGGTCAGATAGGAAACCATTAAGGGAGCTTATAAAGTAAGAATCGTGAAAAAAATTTTAAACATTCTTTTTATTGTCTCAATCAATAGGTTATACTTTTCTGTATATTTTTCCATTTTTTCCAGCAATTAGCCTATTAGCGGCAATCTTTTTTTTCTATAGTCCTAAAGGTACGGGTTACATTAGCTTCTTGTCTATGCGGATGACGTGAATATGTTAGGAGAAAATCCACAAACGATTAGGAAAAACACGGAAATTCTTCTTGAAGCAGTAAAGAGATAGGTTTGGAAGTAAATCCCGAAAAGACAACGTATATGATTATGTTTCGTGACCAGAACATTGTACGAAATGGAAATATAAAAATTGGAGATTTATCTTGGAAGAAGTGGAAAAATTCAAATATCTTGGAGCAACAATAAAAAATATAAATGACACTCGGGAGGAAATTAAACGCAGGATAAATATGGGAAATGCCTGTTATTATTCGGTAGAGAAGCTTTTGTCATCTAGTCTGCTGTCAAAAAATCTGAAAGTTAGAATTTATAAAACAGTTATATTACCGGTTGTTCTTTATGGTTGTGAAACATGGACTCTCACTTTGAGAGAGGAACATAGGTTAAGGGTATTTGAGAATAAGGTTCTTAGGAAAATATTTGGGTCTAAGAGGGATGAAGTTACAGACAGGAGAATGGAGAAAGTTACACAACGCAAAACTGCACGCATTGTATTCTTCATCTGATATAACTAGGAACATTAAATCCAGACGTTTGAGATGGGCAGGCCATGTAGCACATATGGGCGAATCCAGAAATGCATATAGAGTGTTAGTTGGGAGGCCGGAGGGAAAAAGACCTTTGGGGAAGATGGGAAGATAATATTAAAATGGATTTGAGGAAGGTGGGATATGATGATGCTTCCAGGTTATAAGGTCCATAACAAAATGTCCGCAAGTACAAAAGGTCCACAAAAAAAAGTCCACAAAGTAAATAGTTCAACATTTAAAGTCCTACATACAATTCGTCCATGGAGTGAAAAAGCCCAACGTCTATGTGGTCCACCATATTATAAAGCACATCATACGGAAAGTCCATCATACGAAAGGTCCATACAAAAAGGTTCAACATACAAAGCTGTTCAACAGAAATGAGTTACTAACTGTAATAATAATTAGGGGCTACATATATTACTGGTCATCCGGTAAGAGGGCGAAGGCGAGCAGTTCCCCCTAGATTTTCTCTTGAAACATGGAAAGTCTATGAATTAGTAATTAATGCAGACAGCGTACGAATAATGTGGTTCAAGGATTCCAGTCTCAATTCCAACTACTTGTGGAGGCACATCACGTGAACATTTGGCGATTCATTAAACATTTGCAACAACAGCAATCGGAAACAGAACATTTAGTAACCAGGTCCTTGGTGGGCATACAAATATTAAGCAACCAGCAAATAAACGGTAGCCTATATCAATAATCAAACCAGAATTTTCAACATTGTCGGTAATTACCAAGATTACAAAGATAGGAATGAAATGTTTCGATTCTTAGAGCGATATCATACGATTTGAAATTATATAGTGACCCTCAAGATGAACAACAGATGTATTTTTTCTTTTACACATGTAATATGTACAGGGACATCATTTTATTTTTACTTCAATTTTTATTGTACCTGAGTTTTTGAATGTACTTCACTCCCACCCCTTCTACTAAGGAAGTTCCAACCCCACACAGAACCAAGACCGCAGATAGTAAGCAGTACTGAGTTACTGAGTATAGTACTTCCAGAAATATGTTCGCGTTTTCCAGTGACGAAAGAGCTTTCAATATTGAATCATATTTTCGCACAGGTACTGTCCGTTTGCCTACGTCGCATCCCGATTTCCCCCACCTGCTTCTGCTCGCCCCTCTGTAATAGCTGGGCTGGCTGTCTTAGCTCTTTTCTGAAAATGTTAATTTCTCTTAGGAATTGGAAGTTTACGTAATATTATACAGCTGTTTAATTTAACTTAAATAAAAGGGCCTCGTTAAGTAATTAACTGTCACGTGATTTCCTCCCTTTCTACAATCCTGCGGCATAACCACTTGGACGGACAGTAGATAGCATGTCTGAGTAATTTTATATTTTCGGGTCGGGCAGAAGTGAAGATTGAATTTACAGTACGTAGAGTAGATACAGAATTATTTCAACATGAGTTACTAGTACGAAGGACGAAACTGGCAATTGGAATTAAATGCAATAGTCTATAGTGCGATAATATGCACAAAAGAACTGAAGCCTGTATCGAAATGAACGGCCACCATTTTCAAAATTGTGTTTAAATATTCATATTATGATTATTTTTCAATTTAACTTCTTTCTCTATATTGTATGCTAATGTGCTGTAGACAGTATAATATACACTGCATAATGAATACGTTCGCAAGGATAACTCAGTTCGTGAGTAAAAACACTTATTCTTAATACAGTACTGTACTTTGATTAAAGAAAAACCTAATGAAAATTATCAAACTCAAAATCGCGATATTTCCTAGTTTACGTAAATGGATGAACTACTTTTCTTCCTTCCTATACCTAGTAGAGTGATTTGTGTTTTACGCCAGTATCATCGAACTCAAGTCTTGGAGGGGGGAGCAAGCGGTGTTTCCGGTTATCTAAAGGTATAGACAGGTTAATATTAAAAATGTTAGTAAAAATAAAATGATGTCCCTGTATAACATAATTGAAATGACAATAAATTCCTCGGCAATTTCCTTGTAGTTTTCCTTGTCGGACAATTTAGGGAAGTGGACGAATTTATATGTGGACATTTTTGAACGTAGGACATTTTTAAGAAGAGGACTTGCTGACAGTGGACCTTTTCAGGAAAGAACATTTTTATGGCATGGACGAATTTTCTATGTGGACATTTCTAAACGTTGGACATTTTCGTAGAGAGGACCTATTGCACAGTGGACCATATCTCACTTAACCATGATGATAGAGACTGTATTAATGTTGCTCAGGATAGGGACCGATGGCGGGCTTATGTGAGGGCGGCAATGAACCTCCGGGTTCCTTAAAAGCCAGTAAGTAAGTAAGTTGTCCTTACTGTAAGGTGAACTTCAGGCAATCCTATGCTGAATGCAGGATGCCATCTCAATATCGCCAATTCTGTCGACGCTGTTTACTGCGTCGTTAAGTAACCTATGAAAAGCTTCCATTATGCCTACTAATGCATTATCGACATTGAAACTCCGGGATGTTGCCAACTTGTCCATTTCATTTGTTTGTGGATCGCTTTATGATTTCATTTGTCATATCTGTGCAAATATTGTCTATTCATGTTGCCCTTCGCCTTCCGTGTTTTCTTTTCACTTGATGTCAGTTCACCGAGATATTAACCAATCGTCCATCCTTCATGCCTTCTGACATGTCCGTGCTTATTGTCTCCGTAAGACGTTTTATCACAAAGTAAATCATATCTTCTTCCCTCACATATGACTTTGACAGTAATTTGTTTATGTGGGAATATCTTATATTAGCAGAAGGATGTGTTTGCTTCCACGGGAACCAATTTTGCTACACAGCTTGCTGTGATTTGTGGCTTGTCTTGTATAGAATATGATCAGGCATACACGCTTTTTTATATCCGACCCCCCCGGTTTTGACAGTGTGTAGTTTTCAAGACAGCGGATAGGCACCTGCTATGTTAAAACGGGTTTCCTATGTCAGAGGTTGAACATAATATGCACAAAAAAGACTTCAGCGAGCAAGTGCCAGCAAATAAGGGAGAGCCCGAAGGAAGATGTGTCGGCGACGATCAAATGATTTTTATTTAGCCTTTATGCGGTGTGGGAGTTCTTGGACATTGCAGAGCCAGATTTGTAAAATTAATGTCTAGATTAAATTGGAAAACAGATGAAGTTTTTAATTTATTATTGCGTCTATATATCGTATAAAGCAATCCTTATTAAAAAGAGGATTGATGTTGTTTTGCTATATCATATTAATAGCTATAATGTAGTCACTACTTACTTACTGGCTTTTAAGGAACCCGGAGGTTCATTGCCGCCCTCACATAAGCCCGCCATTGGTCCCTATCCTGAGCAAGATTAATCCATTCTCTATCATCATATCCCACCTCCCTCAAATCCATTTTAATATTATCTTCCCATCTACGTCTCGGCCTCCCTAAAGATCCTTTTCCATCCGGCCTCCCAACTAAGACTCTATAGGCCTATGCATTTCTGGATTCGCCCATACGTGCTACATGCCCTGTCCATCTCAAACGTCTGGAATTAATGTTCCTAATTATGTCAGGTGAAGAATACAATGCGTGCAGTTCTGTGTTGTGTAACTTTCTCCATTCTCCTGTAACTTCATCCCTCTTAGCCCCAAATATTTTCCTAAGCACCTTATTCTCAAACACCCTTAACCTGTGTTCCTCTCTCAAAGTGAGAGTCAAGTTTCACAACCATAAAGAACAATCGGTAATATAACTGTTTTATAAATTCTAACTTTCAGATTTTTTGCCAACAGACTGGATGATAGAAGCTTCTCAACCGAATAATAACAGGCATTTCCCATATTTATTCTGTGTTTAATTTCCTCCCGAGTATCATTTATATTTGTTACTGTTGCTCCAAGATATTTGAACTTCTCCACCTCTTTAAAAGATAAAAGCTATAATGTAGTGCTTATTAAAAATATAATGGAAGTCATGTTTGTTACGTCGTGTAAAGCAGTCCTTATTAAAAATAAAATAATTGATGTTGTGCAAATCTAGCTTTCAGGTAAAGCTTCCTGTAAAGCAGACTTGAATAATTTCAAAGGAAAAAAATTGTTCCTGGGCCGGTTATCGATCCCGGGACCTCTGACTGAAAGCGCTACAATTTCATAGAGCGCTAGTACTTTCAGCCAGAGGTCCCGGGAATGATACCCAGCCCCAGAACAATTTTTCCCTTGAAATTATTCAAGTCTGCTTCACAGGGAGCTATACCGAAAGCTAGATTTGCATAATATGTATGTTATTGTACGTATGTTAACAGAAAACCACAATTTCAAGCCACACAGAGTTTGTGTGCACTAGATGTGGGTTTCTGGCGTCTCGTCAGCCCATTCGAGGTGTGTGGATATAAGGGGAAAGATTGAGACGGCTCGGGTGGAGTTCCTGTGTAGCTCAGTCGGTAGGGCGCTGGTGCGTTCAGCCAGACGTCCTAGGATCGATGCCCGGGCACGGAACAATTTTTCCCTTGAAATGATTCAATTTATATTGTGTTTATTCTCTTGTATGTGAGGAGGCTACATAACATCTGAAAATAATTTTGCCATAGACTATTGCCGAGAAATGAAGTAAAGATAAGGTAGAAGTTAAAATAATGAATTGTCTCTCTTTCATGCCGCGTTTCCCCCCCCCCTCCCCAAATTTGAGATGTGTTGTGCCGGATAGTGATAAGAATGTCTAAGAATGGCTTCTACTTCTGTGAGTTGGAAATAAGACTTTTGATTTTACGTTAATTTTCGCAACAAATGCATAGAGAAAATTTTAATACTTTGTATAAAAATTTATATTTGGGGTTTTATCTTTTAGATAATCGTATTGTCCTATATTTCAATTAATTATGTCGAGCACATAAATCTACTTGATTTTCGGTAAAGTCTCTTACATAAACAATAAAGAAAGAAGTAGTGAATATCGATTTCGAATAAGTAGTCGTTGTATTAATTTTACAAAAGAATTCAATTTAGGCCTATATTTTAAGTAACAGCTTTCCACTTACATAAAATTGTCAAAACGTACGATACGAAAATCTCCTTAACAAAACCCAAAGTCATGAGATTTCTAAGCAAAATAAAAGCAACTTATAAATGTAAGGAATAATCGTAGAACAAGCACTCAATAAATTGAATTTCTGAACACAGAAATGACATTGATATCAAAATTAAAACAAGCGAATATTATAATCATAATTTTATTAAGTTAGTGAATGATTTTAAAACAATATTTAAGACTTTATGTCAAAAAATCTTTCATCTACATATCAAAGTACTAATATACAAACGGTCTTACTAATAAAAATTCTTTATACAGACGTTTAACTGCCTTATACTTACACAATGAGTAGCTCGTTTACAAGTCGTGTGTAAATTCCTTACTAATAATCACTGCATACGTCGTGCATAACAGTATAACTGTAACACAGCTACGTCATAGTTTCGTCATTACTTCGTTACGAAAGGTAATAGAATATCTGAGTTCTCTATTGCATCCGGTGCCGTGTTAAGTATCGATAGTACAACTGGCTCTGATCGATTACCACACTAGGCTATATTTTGGTCAAGAGTATAAGCTACAGCAATATTATTCTGTGCTCTTTGGTTTGTTTTTCTGTGGTTACAAGGCAACCATCATCATAAAATGACAGTCGATACGAACAGCTGTTAGAGGGGCTGCCATTTTTTCCCTATATACAACGCTTAAACAAGGGGTTTCGTGTATATAACTACTGCAAAGCAATTCCCATTGTATAATTACAGACAGTTTATACATCCATCGCTTATGCATGGTTTGTTACTAACGTTTTCTGTCTCATCTCTGCATAAGTCTCGTTTAAAAATTATACACTGCTTATTAGTAAGACCGAAAGTGTATAAAATTACATTAAATTCTGTCGAAGTTCCTGTGGAAATGCTATTTTGCGACAATCATTGTCTTCGTCTTGTTGTGCCAGGAATCTAAGCCTGTAATGCATCGTTGATACTCCGATATGTTAGTTCTTTTGAGTTCCAGAATTCTCCATGATTTTAAGGCCCAATTGTATAAAACTCCCTGACTAAAGATCAACTTTGATCGAAGATCGAAAAGTAAACCGAGTTCAGACACTTCTTCTATTGTATAAAACTTTTCTGCGATCAAATTACCTTGGTTCAAATACAATCTAAGTTCACGTGAAAAGGATTTGGCAACATCGCATAAACAGGTGAAATACGTGATGCGCGGACCATGTTATACAGGTTTGTTCAGTGTTGCCAACCTAGCGATTTTAACTCTTTTTCAACAACAATTTCTTTTAACTTTTATATTGCTTAAATAGGTATTTAGTGATCTTTTTAGCACCCCATCGCGACAAAATTTAATCTTTCTTTGTTGATAATGAGAAATCTAGCGACTTTACAACTACTTTTTGGCGACTTTCCATATTACATTCTGTTGGAGACACTGGTTTTTTTTTTTTGCAATGTAAATAATGGCGGACAATAAGAAGAAGGTAAACTGTTCTCCGAGTTGTTATCATGTTACGGTGCTTGATACTGCTAAACATAATTAAAGCTTTATAAAACGACAATTTTCGTTTAGTAATACAGTTAATTGAAAATTTATGAATGTACCTATCATATCCATTAATAATTAATGGTTGTTATAAACATAATATAATTATAGGTTATATTTTTGATACTGCTGAACACGATAGAGCCTTATAAAATATAAGAATGTTTGTGTATTAAGGCAAGAAATTGAAAGAAATATATATAAATGTACCTAACATATCTATTAATATTAATAATAATAGATATTTTATTTGCAAAATATGTCACTCGTATATTTCAAACAGAAAAGAAATAACTGAACTTGGATCATCTAACTTAATCGGAGAAATTTCTTCAGTCAAAGTTGACTTTAGTTTGAGACAAATTAATCTCAGATTAGACTTTATACAACACAAAATTCCAAGTTCAGCTGAAACAAGGATCAATTTAACCTCTGATCTAAGATTAAATGGTTTATACAATCGGGCCTAAAAGTTCTTCATCCGTGGCAAATCCTGAATTGAACTCGGCAGAATTTGAATTCGAGGCTCCAGCAGGGAAAGTAATCAACTGAAGCGGGGGCAGCCGTAGTCGATCGCTAACATTTGCTGAGCACGTGGCTGGAAAACATGTGCAGTCATAAACAGCCATTCTACGCTCCTGCTTCTGTTTGCGTTTCCATAGCAACCCTACCCTTCTGTCAAATTTAATCCCTGGATTTTTTCAACATTCCACGTTCTGTTGTTTTTCTGCCTTTCAATATGACCTCGTTCCTCAAAAAAGACGATATCGCACAGCCTGCTATAGTAAAAAATAACCCATTTACCTTACTCTGTACCTGTTAATCCTTCGTCAATTCTCTGTCCTCCCCTGTAATACCCGTAAAGCGTCACGGTGATCAGAGGCAATCAGATGATGAATGCCTTCATAATTGCGTGTTTATATGTTTATGAATTCGGAATATAATTTTGATATTTACACAAATCTAAAAAGTTACGATCAAATTTTGACACCTCTGTTAACGAGGGAAATTATTTTAACTGCAATCATACAGGAACATATTTACACAAATCTCAAAAGGTTAAATCAAATTGCGGCACCTATGTTAACGAAGGCAATTATTTAAACCCCAATCGTAAACGGACCACATTTACACAAATTTCAAAAGCGTCAATCAAAATGTTACATCTATGTTAACGAAGGAAATTATTTCAATTCCAATCATAAATGGATCATATTTACACAAATAGTTAAAGTTTCAGTAAAATCTTGATAGCTATGTTAACGAAAACAATAATTATTTCAACCTAGATCATAAACGAGTTATAGCCTATTTATACACAAAACTGAAAATCTTCAATCAAAATGTTACACCTCGTTAACATACATAGTTTCTGCCCAAGGACAGATATTTCACTGCAAACCCAACATTCTCCAATTTTTCCTATTTTCTGCCTTCTCTTAGTATCTGCATTTGTCCATATACCTTAATGTCGTCCATCATCTGATATCTTCTTCTACCCCGAAATCTTCTCCCGTTCACCATTCCTTCCAGTGCATCCTTCAGTAGGCAGTTTCTTCTCAGCCAGTGACCCAGCCAAATCCTTTTTCTCTTCCTAATCAGCTTCAGCATCATTCTTTCTTTACCCACTCTTTTCAACACAACTTCATTTCTTATTATGTCCGTCAATTTCACACGCTCCATCCTTCTACATATCCACATTTCAAATGCTTCTAGTCGCTTTTCTTCACTTCGTCGTAATGTCCATGTTTATACCCCATACAATGTCACACTCCACACAAAGCACTTCACTAGTCTCTTTCTTAGGCCTACTTCTTTTTTTTCAGAGGTCCGCAGAAGATGCTCCTTTTCTATTAAAACCTTCCTTTATTGCTATCCTTTTTTTGATTTCCTGGCAGTAGCTCATGTTACTGCTTGTAGTACACCCCAAGTATTTGAAGTTGTTCACTTGCTGTCTCCCTCATTTCGAATTCGCACGTTTACCTTCTTTATTTTTCTTCCGACAATCATGGTCTTCGTCTTGTTTGCATTTATCTTCATCCCATACTCCTCACAGCCGTCATTTAGTTCCAGTGGCTTATCCCTTAATATCGTCTCCTCTACTGCTAAGAACGCCATATCATCAGCAAATCTTATGCACTTTATTCTTCTTCCTCCTACTATTATCCCTCCGATGTTCTGAAAATAGTTCTTCACAAAATTCTCCAAGTAGATGTTGAACAGTGTAGGTGATAGGAAATTATTTCAACTCAAATCATATTTACAGAAGTCTCAAGAGTTTCATTCAAATCCTGGTACATCTCTTAACGAATGCAATTATTTTAATTGGAATCATACACGGACCACATTTACACAAATCATCAAAAGTTTAAATAAAATTTAGACACCTCTGTTAACTAAGTCAGTTGGGTTATTTTAACCCCAAATTTTGAACAGACCACATTTACACAAATATCAAATTTTAAATAACATTTGGACACCTTCGTTAGCGAAGACAATTATTTTAACCGCGATTATAAAACGGACTGTATTTACACATATCTCAAAATTTTCAATCAAATTTTGACACATACGTTAATGAAGACAATTGTTTTAACCCCAATCATAAACGGACCATATTTACACAAATCTCAAAAGTTTAAATCAAATATTGTCATCTGTGTTAATGACAATTATTTTTAACCTCAATCATAAACGGATCATATTTACACGAATCTTAAAAGTTACAATCAAACACATCTGTAGGCAATTATTTTAACCCCAACCATGAACTGCCCATATTTACTCATCTTAAACGGTTCAATCAAATGTTGAAACATTAAGGAAGGTAGTTATTGTAACTTCGATTATAAACGGACCATATATACACAAATCTAAAAGGATATTCGATCAAATTTTGATACCTACGGTATGTCAACGAAGACAATTATTTTATCTCCAATCATAAACGCACCATATTTACAATAAAGTTAAATCGAATTTTGACACCTCTGACAATTACTTAAATCCCAATCATGAACGGAACATATTTACAAAAATCTGAAAAGTTTCAATCAAAGTTTGACATCTCTATTAATGAAGGGAATTATTTTAACTCCAATCATAAACGGACCATATTTAACCTACACGAATATCAAAAGCTGCAATCTAAACTTGACACATCTATTAACGAATAAAATAATTTTTAACTCGAATTATAAACGGATGATCAGTGTTTTATCTGCAACACTTAGCAACACCGTCTACTTCTGTCATGGACCAATCCTAACAGGCCCCTCTGTAGTAATAAAATTGGTGTCTTTATGTTTTGACGGTAGTTAATGACTTTAACACATTTATTTCAAAGTTATCTGATTATGTCGATAAATATCTGTACAAAACTATTATTTGCACTGGGTGCAGTTACTTAATTGAGAAGGGATTTGGAAAGTAGGATATCGGAGATAATAAGATTAAACGCATGTTAACGTTGAGATAGGTATCATGGAGTGGAACTTGCACTAATATAAAAGGAAATTCAATCAAATTTTGACATCTACGGTATGTCAACAAAGACAATTATTTCATCTCCAATCATAAACGCACCATATTTACATCAAATTTAATCAAATTTTGACACCTCTGACAATTACTTAAGTCCCAATCATGAACGGAACATATTTACAAAAAGTTTCAATCAAAGTTTGACTTCTGTTTTAATGAAGAGAATTATTTTAACTCCAATCATAAACTAACCATATTTAACCTACACGAATATCAAAAGCTGCAATCAAAACTTGACACATCTATTAACGAATAAAATAATTTTTAACTCGACTCAACACTTAGCAACATTGTCTACTTCCATCATGGACCAATCCTAACAGGCTCCTCTATAGTAATAAAATTGGTGTCTTTATGTTTTGACGGTAGTTAATGACTTTAACACATTTATTTCAAAGTTATCTGATTATGTCGATAAATATCCGCACAAAACTATTATTTGCACTGGGTGCAGTTACTTAATTGAGAAGGAATTTTGAAAGTAGGATATCGGAGATAATAAGATTAAACGCACGTTAACGTTGAGATAGGTATCATGGAGTGGAACGTTGCAAAGACTCGCATAAAATATGCCGGAGACCTGGGGAAAGTAATTCAGTCAATAGAATATATTGCATGCGCTATATAGACTCCGCTAGCTTTCCTCGCCACACTTGCTTCTAATGAACTAGAATGAGATATTATGTAACTGGAACTCTGATGCAGTTGAACGAAGAAAAGTGTTGGAGCAATATTATCGTTACGTTCCTAGTCAAGATCTTGTTTAGTAGAATGCAGCTTTCAGTATTTCTTTCAATTACTGAATGGCTGTGCATAAATAAAGCAATGTAACGCGATTCTTTATACAGATTGAACAGTAAGTAATGGCATTAATTTCAAGGGGTTATTCTTTGATATATTTCAAACAAAAAAGTTTAATACAATTTTGCTCGTTTTTTCTTCCTTTTCGAGGTAAAAATAATTTTATACGAAACATTTCATAGCGTGTTTTGGGAAAGTCATTGATTTAATTACCAATATGCTCAGTCAGTTTAAGAGAGCAGTATATTATGATAATAAATGATTGAAAGAATTTTAGTTTTGTCCTTTAAATGTGCAGAAATTTGATCCGAACAAATGTAACTTTTCGTTCTGCAATAGTAATATGCGTTACAAGAGCGGTATGTTGAAGTTTTCATGTTCGAGGAAAAGTTTGAAAAAGCGAAACGTAGTTGAGCTTTTTTTAATTTCCGAGAATTGAAAGAAAACATACCGCTCGTGTATGGTACATTATTTTGTGCGAAGATCGTTTATTACGTACCTGAAAGAGGAATTTCTAATTAGTTGCAATGAAATCTCCATCTTGGTTTCTGTTCAATGACGGCAAATTTGCAAAACAAAAATATCTATCTTCAACATTGTTGCTTTAAAATGTTTCTGTGTTTACTATACTCCAGCAGGCCGTGATATACGTCTGTCTTTTTTTTTTCCCCCAGTCTATAAATGCGAACTTAAAACAAACGGCTTCCTTAATGTTACATGCATCACGAATGCAGTAACTTTAGTGGAGTTGTAGAGTTTACTTAATTTTTGCAAATATTTAAAAACAATAATTAACAGTGCAATTTAGATGAAATTGCAGTGGTAAGTTTCCAATTTATATTATTACTATATTGAACGTCTCTAAAAATAATATGTTAAAAGCCTAAAGCAGTAAAATCAATATGTCATTTAAGCGATAAGAAGAGGGAAATTGTTATGTGTGTTAGGTTGGGAATACTGAATGTGGAATTTTAGACTTACCGCGGATTGGTTTTGTGCGGAAACCAAGCAAATACGCACGATCTCTCACAAAGGAATTTTACAATGTTACTTTTGTTCGGATCAAATTTCTGTAAATTTAAAGGACAAAACAATAATTCTTTCACTGTTTCTTGTTCACGTTAACACTTGTTTAAAACTTAAAACTTTCTTAATTGAAGCTTTAAAAGTTATTATTTTAAAGAGGTTACGTACCTTATGAGAGACGGGTCCCGCTTCGACACTGGTGTGGTGTCATCTTCAGTGTCTTTCGAACAACTCTCGAAAGACACTGAAGATGACGCCACGTCGATGTCGAAAGGGGACCATCTATCATAAGGTACATAACGTCTTTAAAATAAAAAACAAAACACTTTCAACTTCTCAACTAAGAAAGTTTTAAGTAAATAATTATTTAAATCATTTATTATCATAATACACTGCTCCGATCCACCGGCGTAACTTGGTCGGTTAAGGCGCTTGCCTGCCGATCTGAAGTTGTGTTCGGGCGCGAGTTCGATTCCCGCTTGGGCTGATTACCTGGTTGGGTTTTTCCCGAGGTTTTCCCCAACCATAAGGCAAATGTCAGGTAATCTATGGCGAATCCTCGGCCTCATCTCGCTAGCACCAATTTCATTGACGCTAAATAATCTTGTAGTTGATACAGCGTCGTTAAATAACCAAGTAATAAAAAAGTACACTGCTCCCTTAAATTGACTGAGCATATTGGATTTTAATCAAAACACGCTATTAAATGTTTCATATAAAACAATTTTTATCTCGATCAGGAAGCAAAAACGAGTGAAAGGTTATTAAAGTTTTTTGTTTGAAATATCTCAAAGAATAATCCCCTGAAATTAATGACATTACTTACGGTCATCCTGTATATAATAATAATAATAATAATAATAATAATAATAATAATAATAATAATAATAATAATGGCTTTATTTAACCTGGCAGAGTTAAGGCCGTAAGGCCTTCTCTTACACTCAACCAGGATTATAACTTGCTTACATAGTTGAACATACAACTGGATCGGAATTAAGTAATTACATACTGATAGAATTTAGGTACATAATGAGATCAAAAGAAGTAGTTACATAAAATTTACCTCATAAAATAAAAATAAACATAGTGGAATACATATTAATGTTGTTAGAATCAAATACGAATCACATAAAAACAGAAGCCGATAATTCAATAAAAAATGTACACAATAAAAATAAAAATAAACACATTAGTATACATATTAGTATTAGATTACAAGTAAGTAGGATTCACATAATTAAACCAGAAACCGACAATTGAATAAAATGTACACAATAAAAAAATAGATTAACAATAAAAAAACAACACAGTGGGATACATACTGGTGTTAAGTGATAAATAAACACGATTTACATGATTACACAATAAAAATAAGAAACAAAAAACATTATGTATCCTTTAACGCTTTTATAGATAGTAATTATATGTTTTGAAGCCAGAAGGTCGCAGATTCGATTCCCGGTGGGGTGATGGATTGATCAAATACTTTCAACCTCACTATGATCATAGAGTTTACTCAGCCTCTTATAGAAATGAGTACGAGGGGTTATTTCTTTGCTTATAACGGCCACAAACACGTAGGACAATGGCCGGCAGAAGCTGCAGTTGTGACGTAAGAGCCAGTCGGGCCGCAAGAGCTTGGGAGAGCGAGCAGTTGCGTCGTTACTGTTAACATGCACCAGCGCAGTGGTGTCAGTGCAGCAGTAATACGATAGTTCTTGGAGATAAAGTGATGGATTCACATTCCTGTATTTTGCTAGGGATAACTCCTCTGCTGTCATGATGGCAACATTCTTGGCAAATTCCCCGTCATTAAAGGGACGCATGTTCTTTGAAATCGCTAGTGAAATCCTATAGCTTAAGCTTGGCACTGATTCACTGACAGTGTGTTCCCAGCTTCACTTAACAATTTATCTTTCGATTTCTGCATTAGCACTTGCCAATCTTCTCCCCCATATTTGTCATAATCATTTGTGTGGCATACAGAATAATGGCGTTCTATATTGAACTTCTTTACATGCTGAAGCAGCTTTCCACAAATCGAACACTTCGTCATTCTTCCATACTCCATAACACAGTTTGATCTCGACAAAGCGTTTAGCTTGAACATGGTGATGGTGTGTTTCAAAAGTTGAAATATACTTTGCATACTACTCATCAAGGTAGGGCCTATATAGTTTATTCTGTATATTATGCAGAAAAATGTGTGTTAAAACACTTCAACTGTTTTCAAGTTTCCGAGTAGACAAAGTGTTGCAGTACTGCTTAAAGTGTTTATAGCAGTTTCGGAGCCTCATTTATATATGCGAACGCTTCTGCAGCTGGCTGTATTATGAATTTCATGTTATTGTAAGTACATTAAATTTGATTACAAACCAAAATATTTTGTTACATTGATTTATCACGGTTGTACAGTTTTGTTTTCGTGTTCCCATATTAATCTCGGAAGAATGGATCGCACTGTTCACTTCAACCTTCTCTCCACGCAGTGCTCAGTATGCAGATTTTGCCGAGCAAAGAGCGTAGCGGCTCCGTGATATGACGTCATAGAGCACGGAACATGCCGACCACTGACGTAGGACATGCATAGGCCTACTGCTACTAATACCGTTGTAGGCTTATAGAAAGAGTTGTAGCCTAAACCTTCCGCTACCCTGTGAGCCTCTATGGCACATGTTAAGGATACCACCTTTAAATAACCATTATACAGGGTGTAACGAAAGAAGTGGGCAATACTTCAAGCATGTATTCCTCATATGCATAAAAGAAGAAATTGTTATATCACCATGGGTACAGAAATAACCTACTTGGTTCCTGACAGGATTACAAGTAAAAAAAATTAAATGGGATTCGAACCGACATGAACTTGAAGTACAAGACATACTCTATAACCTCTAAGAGGACGCCTGTGCTGCAACGTTATCAACCATCGAGTGTTCGCCACTGTTTTTTAACCTTCAGTTGTTCTTTATTACGTTATTTGTAACTACGCAGGAATTTGGTGCTTTTGTGTGAGAAGAGCCCTTGAAGAGTCTTTGAAGCGTTGGATGCTGCCGTCGTAGCATCGATCCACCGTTAGCTGAATAACTTCCCGAGTCCCGACGCAGATTGGAAGCGCAAAACCAATCTTCTTAATTTATATCAGGTGCTTCATTAGCTTATGGAGAACGCTGAAGTAGGCGTCCATATTCAAAGGCTGCGTTCCGCGTAATAATGCACGTACCTCCCCATCTATATCATGTGAAGTAGTTCGCCTCGATCTTCACTACGGATGGATGAATGGATAAATATCCACATGTTTTACAGATAGAGGGTGGAAGATGGCCACTCGCATTTAGCTAACTCATGCGGGATTATTGTTCTGCCTCTAGAGTTGTTGAATTTTCACGATGGACAAAATGTTTGATAAATTTTGGCATACATTCATGGGCCGAGTTTTTTAAGTGCAGTAAAAGACCGAAACGAGGCACCAATCTTTAATTTCCTTTTAAAGGAAGCCATGAAAATCATATTTATCACCTTTTGCCGATTTTTCACTCGCTGTGCTTAGGACTTCCGATGTTACAGAGACGTACCCTTTGAGCAAAAACAGTATCTTTTGATCCAAGTTAGAAGTTTCTTTTGAGCCACAATAATTTACTAAAATTATTATTATTTTTTTTTTTTGCGATGGACTATACAGTATCAGAAAAAAGTAATGGAGAGAATTTTGCTTCTTCTAAAATACAGTTTTCAACCAAATAATCACTAGTTAATCTAGAGAAAAAGGCAATTTATGAACCGAATAATTTCAATAATTTGAATAATTTCGAGGGAAAAATTGTTCCGGAGCCGGGTATCGAACCCGGGATCTTTGGTTTAACGCACCAACGCTCTACCACTGAGCTATCCGGGAACTCTAACCGACACCGATCCAATTTTTCCCTCTATATCCACAGACCTCAAAGTGGGCTGACAACCGTCAAGCAACCAACTTCGAGTGCACACTAACTCTGTGTGACTTAAATTGTAGTTTCCTGTTAACGAACAGTGACGTGTATTATGCAAATCAAGATTTCAGGTGTAACTCCCTGTAAAGTTGATTTGAATAATTTCGAGGGAAAAAATTGTTCCGGAGCCGGGTATCGAACCCGGGACCGTTGGTTTAACGTACCATTCGTTAACAGAAAATCACAATGTAAGTCACACGGAGTTAGTGTGCACTCGAAGTTGGTTGCTTGACGGTTGTCAGCCCACTTTGAGGTATGTGGATATAGATGGAGGAATTGGATCGGTGTCGGGTAGAGTTCCCGGGTAGCTCAGTTGGTAGAGCGTTGGTACGTTAAACCAAAGATCCCGGGTTCGATACCCGGCTCCGGAACAATTTTTCCCTCGAAATTATTCAAATCAACTTTACAG
The DNA here is from genome assembly GCF_040183065.1 of Periplaneta americana. Lineage (NCBI taxonomy): Eukaryota > Metazoa > Arthropoda > Insecta > Blattodea > Blattidae > Periplaneta > Periplaneta americana. The sequence goes on from NC_091122.1 coordinate 147,811,557, forward strand.
GGAGTTATACCTGAAATCTTGATTTGCATAATTTATGAACCAACTATCCCTTATTACAAAACATCATATAAACTCAGGGATATAGAAGTCATCGGATTAATGGTGGGCGCTAGAGAGACCATAACAAAACAATTCGTGTCATTCTATCATAAATTTGGAGTCCCAACAACAGCAATTAAGGACATTTCTATGATAACCTTGAAGGGTTCTCTGCAGATTTTACGGCGACACTTGTATTTCAATAATTCAAATTGAGTTTTCTTATTCTATCTTTATCTGTATTTTTTATTTTACTGCAAATTTTCATTGTGTGAAATATTATCTACTGTAAATTTTAGTTTATTGTAAACAAATTTCTTGTAAGATATTTTTAATGTCATCTTAAATGTTACTATTTAACATTCTTTGTCTTTGGCAACTGGCTAAGTTGAGGAAGATTATATATATATATATATATATATATATATATATATATATATATACTGTATATGACAATAGATGATTGAAATAATTTTAGTTTTGTCCTCTAAATGTCCAGAAATTTCATGAGATGAAATGTAACATTGTAAAATTCATTTGCAGAAAGAAACGTTACATATGAATCCTGTAGATTCAATATCCCCTATATCCACTTTCACGAATTGAAGAATTTTAACAGTAACTGATGACAAATAGAGGGAATTTTCAACCTAACAGTGACTTTTAACAAACCATCCTCTTTAAATTTAATGACTTTTTGAATTCAGATTATATAAATCATTATAATTAATTCTTAGCAAGAAATATGTGGGCATAAATCAATTGTGAACAAAATGGTCTTTATAGGGTTTTTAATCTAGAGGATTCATTTGTTTGAATCAAATTTCTACACATTTGAAGGAAAGAACTAAAATTCTTTCAATAATTTGTTATAATAATACACTTCTCACTTAAACTGACTGAGCATATTGGGAATTAAATCAAAGGCTTTTCCAAAACAGGCTATGAAATGTTTAATATGAAACAATTTTTATCTCGAAAAGGAAGCAATAACGAGCAAAGTTGTACTAAACGCTTTTGTTTGTAATATCTCAAAAAATAACCCCCTGAAATTAATGACATTACTTACGGTTCACTTTGTATATTAATTGCACCACAGTATGCTGTTTCGGATTAAATCATTACGGCGTCGGTTGATATTATGATGATGATGATGATGATGATGATGATTGTGAATTAAACTACTGAAAACATGTGGCTAGAAATGTGTAGTTTTTAATTAGAGGAAAAAATACTGTAACACTTCGTCTTTGGTATCTTAATTTTGAATCAAAACTTTCGTATCACCTGGTCCTACATATAGCCTACGTACACTGACCTCAAGAACAGGGTGGGAGAAGAAGACTCATTTCAACTCTCTTGTCACACTTAATGAGAGTACATCGACGTTCGATCCTTTTTTATTTTTTTGTACAAATCTGATTACAACGCAACAAGTCTGGAGCTGAAACCTGTTACACATCAAATTTACACATGCGATATGCAAATCAGGAAGAAAATTACGATACGAATCTGGATGGAACAGAACGTACTATAATAGTTTTCCTTTACTTCTATAACTTAAAAATAGGGTTCAGACAGACTAACAAAATAGGACAAGTTTAAAATTCTGCCCATCTGGTTGAGGATCATTTTCATAAATCAAAGTGGCATACGAAGCAGTTACGGAGGTGGGAACACGCTCTAAAAGCTGAGCTTATATTTTCAACTCGGAAACAAATTATGTGGATGTCTCTATTTCAAACTCCGTGGGTTAGATGGCCGGTGTAAATATACTCCATTTGGACGGAGCCGTCGAGACTTGAAGTTGCTGCCTTCCACCTGTGAGAGAGAGACGTGCTTAAATTAAAAGCGTCGTGGACGGTTTGACGTTAACGACATAGAACAAGAGAACAGCGTTATCATGTCGTTATATAAATTCGCTGGCTCAATGACTCTTGCATTAAAAGCCGACTGGAATGGAATTTCGAGAGATAACAATAATGCCTCTTTCCCGACAGCTTTATGCCTAATAAAGATGACTACCGCTTTGACACGCTGTAATCCTTGTTGTCATGTTCGTATTCATAAAGCTATTAAACTTGCTCTGTAGAGAAACGCTCTTTGATCGTGCGTGAATTCTAGCAAAGGCCTTAAAACGGACCATGAAACACTTTAAATATTTGCAATTACAAAGGACCACAGACTACAAACGATAGGGCACGTTTATAGTTGATATTTTCTTGTTCGGTAGGCTGTACCATAGGAACAGTACGGGGATAGTAACTTTCAGTGCTCTTAATTTTCAGGAGTGCTGCAGTAATGTTTCATTCTATCAAAAGAGAGCTGGAAATGAGAATGGTGTAGAATATAACCAGAGTATTAAAACTGTCGATGTATTGATGGATGATTCTTGTTTGACTAAGAACTATAGAAAGACAGACAGACAGACACAACGAGCTGCGTTCGGGCTTGGGTTGGATCCCCCTTTGGTCTCATTGAATGGTTTTTTCCGAGGTTTCCTCAGCCGTGGGACTGAAGCCGGATGGTCTATGGCGAGTCCTCGGCATCACTTCATTGTACCCTTTTGATCTCATTACCTGGTTGGGTTTTTCCGAGGTTTTCCCCAACCAAAAGGCAAATGCCGGGTAATCTTTTGGCGAATCCTCGAACCTCACCTCATCATTGTAGAAAATTACTAAATTGTAAAACTGTAAAAATTGTAAAATATTGTAAAAATTTAATTGTAATATTGTAAAAGTTTTACTTGTTCCACATCTTAAAGCTTCATTGATCATGTAAGATCTATGGAATATAATGAATGAATGAATGAATGAATGAATGAATGAATGAATGAATGAAAGAAAGAAAGAGACAGGTAGGTGGAAGAGTTCATAAATGAGTAGGAAAATGGGTGAATGGATGGTAAGTAGTTAGGTAAATCGATAGGCATAGGTGGATGGATGGGTGTGTAGGTTGGTTGATTGACAGACAGGCTGATTGATTGACAAACAGCCAGGTTGATTGATGATAGACAGAGACTGGTTGATTAATTGACAGACTGGTTGGTTGATTGATTTCACAGGCAGACTGATTAATTAATTGATTCATTGAGAGACAGACTGGTCGATTGATTGAATGATAGACATACTGTTTTATTGATTGATTTATTCATTCATTTATTCATTGAGAGACAGATTAGTTGGTTGATTGATTCACAAAAACAATATACTTTGCATACTTCCACTCGGTAATGAATTTTGGAATAATATTCTGGGGAAATTCCTCAGATAGTGACAATATATTTCTATTACAAAAAAAAGTAATTAGAATAATAGTAGGTGCCAAATCTAGGGAATCGTGTAGGACTATTCAAAAAAAAACTACAAATAATGCCCATGGCTTGTCAGTATATCTTTTCATTAATAATCTTCCTCGTATGTAATCGTGAAAACTTTGTAACTAATTCAACAGTTCATAGCATAAATACACGTCAAAAAATTGACTTTCATACTCCATCGGCAAGTCTATCGTGCTATCAAAAAGGAGTGCGTTATATGGCAGTCAAAATTTTAATAGCCTCCCTATCGATATAAAAAATGAAACTCAAAACATAAAATTATTTAGGGCCAAATTAAAGAAGTACCTAATTTCTCACGCCTTCTATTCTGTAGGTGAATTCATGACATTCAAAAACACTTCATGAAATAGATACTAAAACTTTGTGTTGTACTAGTAGACTATATTGTAAATCTCGTCTGTATATATTTCATCTAGGCTGTGACTATAATTTAAGATTTTATAATAGTATTAAGTTTTTTGACTTGTTCCATATTCTAGCTGTAAGCATGTATGAATACAATGGAATGTTAATAAATACAATACAATACAGACAGACTGATTGATTAATTCATTCATTGAGAGACAGACTGATTGATTGAATGATAGACATGCTGTTTTATTGATTGATTGATTCATTCATTCACTGAGAGACAGACTAGTTGGTTGATTGATTCACAGACAGACTGATTGATTGGTTGATTCATTCATTCATTGAAAGACAAATTGGTAGATTAATTGAATGATAAACATACTGTTTTGTTGATTGATTGAGTCATTCATTCATTTATTCACTGACAGACAGACTAGTTGGTTGATTGATTCACAGACTGATTGATTGATTGATTTATTCATTCATTCATCGAGAGACAGACTGGTTGATTGATTTAATGATAAACATACTGTTTTATTGATTCATTCATTCATTGATTTGTTCATTGAGAGACAGACTAGTTGGTTGATTGATTCGTAGGCAGATTAATTCATTGATTGATTCATTCATTCATTGAGAAACAGACTGGTTGATTGATTGAATGATAGACATACTGTTTTATTGATTGATAGACAGCTTGATTGATTGATTTATAGACTGGTTGATTGATTGACAGACTGGTTGATTGATTGACAGATACACAGACTGGTTGATTAACAGACAGGTTGATTTATTGATTGATTCACAGATTGGTTTAATTATTAATTAACTGACAAGAGATTTGTTTATTGACAGACAGACTGGTTAATTGATTGAAAGACAGTCAGGTTGATCGGTTGGCAGAGAAGTTGATTGATTGATTGATAGACAGACTGATTGATTGATATACAGATTATAATTCCCTTTAAATTTCACGCCATGTATGTATGTATGTATGCATGTATGTATGTATGTGTGTATGCAGGTGCGATAAAATCATTAATTTGGTTCTTGTGATGTGTCTCGTCGGAGAGTTAACTCTCCTCGTGGTGCTGTCACCCCACTGCAAGCTATTGAGTGGCTTAATGGGGCCAATGAGACGGAAAATTCACTAATTATAGGCTTAAGCTTCAGATACGGGTGTTTACTACGGACGTTGAACTTGGTCTATGAGGGCTATGTGGACTAGATAGATACTGCGCTCTCCGTTTTCATCTGAGGGTTTAGTATGTCGGTATTTCGAACATCGTTATCGTCTGTTACGGCTTCATAATTTAGTATTTCAGTTTACGGCAGTTTCGAATGCATAGAATGTCAGAAGAATACAACAATATTTGAGCAGTGTCGAGAAGTTTATGATATAATGATTATATTGTTCATATGCTCACGGAAATTCTCGTTAGAATAGGTTATTTCGTGATCCAATTTAATCCAAGGCTATAGATTTTCCATTCCCTCTTGCCTCTTTCATTCACAAAATGTTAGTTATTTTCGTTTCTTTTCAACCATTGAAGCTGACAGTATTTATGACTTCATTCCGTATTTTAGGTAGGAACTGTTTTGATATTTGCACTGAAGATCACGTAATAATTAAAGCTCTTTGTAATCTGTTTATTTTAGGCTTTCCAAATAGTCAACATATTATTCCTGGATGGGTTTGTTTTATATTTATAATTATGTCCTAGTTTTTATTGTTGCGTTTTTCGGATTCCCATTTGTGTGACATGGGCCTACGCATATTCCTTTCTGCCTCATTTACTGTATGTTACTTAACTCTCAAAATGTCTCTCTGACGACGCTACTAGACATTGTATTACTTTATATTCTTCGTATCGGCAGAAGAGCGAACTATTTCTTCCTTTTATGAAACTGATTCTGGGTTGCAAGAATGTGATACAGGGTTATTTCCGATCTCTGATAGCGAATTTGAATGACATCTTGTGCGTTAGGAGTCACACGACGGCTGAACTGTGGCGCGAGGTGACAGACCAGTAGTGAGTGATCTCATAGTCAGAGTGCACGGCGACTCACAGCAGAAATTCCCAAGAAAACCGAGCCTTTTTGGTAGGGGTACATTACGACCCTTTCCAATGTCAAGTACAGTTAAGTGAAAATAAAAGAAGCCTGCAATAAACGAGGTTTCGTTATTTCCAAAAAAGGCATCTTCTATGTACCGTCAACGCGGGCTACTTGGATCCTTAAGGTGTTACTTGAACCCAGAAGAAAAAAATGTTTACTTACCATTGGTGTAACTTGGGTGAAAATATTTGTACAGCGGAAAGTTTTCAGAGAAAAAACCACAACTTTCGACATCAAACTGTTATTTTACATCGACGAAAACATTTTTTTCTTCTGGGTTCAAGTAACACCTTAAGGGTCAAAGTAGCCTGTGTTGACGATATTTAATAAGGTTGGTAAAGTTCAAATGAAATTAATTTGTATCATCTCGTGGGGTGCGGCGACTTGTGACGGGGGTGGATGTTGCTTGCTTTTTCCACTCTGGAATTAATCCCATCCGAGCTTTGCCAGTCTTATTAGGTACATACAAGATGCCTTTCTTGGAAATAACGAACCCACGTTTTTTGCAGACTTCTATGATTTTCACGTAACTGTACTTGGCATCGGAAAGAGTTCTTATGTACCCCTCCCAAAAAGGCTCGATTTTCTTGGGCATTGCTACTGTGATACACCGTGCACTCTGATTATGAAATCACTCACTACTGGTCTGTCATCTCTCGCCGAAATTCAGCTGTCGGTGTGATTCCTGACGCACATGATGTCATTCAAATTCATTATCAGAGATCGCAAACAACCCTGTATATGTAGAGTTGCAAGAACTTCCACTAGCGTTAGTGATTCACTAATGAGTCCTCTATTTGAAGGTTTGATTTATTGCCCTCTAAGACGTTAACATTCCGTAAGCTATTAAGCAACTAGCTTCCAAAAATGAAATGTAAAGCTTTGAGTCATTGTATTTCAAGGTTTATCCTGGAAACAAGTTGGTGTTTCAGCACAATGATAACACAAATTACGATATGTCGTAGCGATTTATGTATGTGGAAATTGTAGGCTACATTTAGGAAGAAAAAAAAATGATTTATTCGTTTTAAATTTAGATAGTCAACTACGGCAGACGGTAGGCTATATATATAATTTATATATTGATCCAGACAAGTGTGCATTTACTATGCGAGCTTCATGAGATCTTTAAATCGATGTTATTTTAAAATCAAAAACCAAAGTAAAACAATTTCTTTACTTCTTCTTCAACATAGAAACATCCATTAAATGACGGTCAGAAGGATAGAGAGGAGAATGAAATGTAATTCAAGAGAGAAAAATAAGGGAGAAAAATTACTATGACAACACTTTTAAGTTATTATCTAATTATTGGTCGAAAATGGTAAAAATTCATAAGCTGAATGCAGCCTCAAAAATGAAATTCTCGCATAATGTCGTTATTTTCTTAAAAATAAAATATTTCCAATTAAATTAAATTTTTGCATATGTACTTGGCATGAATTCTAATGCAGATTTTTTCTCTGCTGGACTTTCCATGTTTTCCGCAGTGCCATAGACACAGAAACACCCAACGTTTCGGAGCTGCATTGAGCTTCATCATCAAGAAAGGGAATCGTAGGCTACCTGTTGGATCCCTTACCAAGAAGTATTGTCCAGTGTAGTTTCCCTTTTCTTGCCTTGCTCAGATCTTTTTGAAATATAATTGTTGTATTTTACGACACTTCATCAACCGCGATGGTTATCTAGCGTGAGTCAAATGAAGGTGATAATGCCAGAGAAATGAGTCCAGGGTTCAGTGCCGAAAGGTACCCATCTTTTGCCTTTAATGGGTTGAGGGAAAACCTTGGAAAAAACCTCCAACTTTTTCTAACCAGGATTTGAACGTGTGCCCGCTCGTTTCATAGTCAGACATGCTAACCGTTACTCCACAGCGATGGACTGGTCTGATCATCGTATATATTCACAAATCTAAATAACGTGTAGAGTTGTTCTAAAGGGGTTTTTTCAAAAGTGACTCAGACTTTATAAAAGCATTTAAATATTATAACGTTTGAGGTAGGAAAAACATGACTGTGTTGAACAGTGTTTTTTTATATACAAAACATTATTGAGAATATGTCCGCCGTTCTTTTGTTTAACAACATAATTTTTTCTGTCTGCGACACCATGTACAGCATTTTTCAAACAATATTTTAAAATGTTCCCAATTTCTTGCGAGATAGCAGCTTTCAGTTATTGTAGGGTTGTTGTTTGTGCCACGAAATTTCACTTTTTAAAGTAACCCCATAACCAAAGTCAGCCAGATTGAGATCTGGAGATCGTGGAGGCCATGATGTTCCAAAGTGCCTACTGATGACATACTCGCCAAAGAACAGTGTAATTGTTTTGCAGGAGTGTGCGAGTAGATATGGGGCGGTGCGCGTCTTTCATGATGATTATGTTTTTCAGGTGGTGATTTCTTAATCTAGGGGTGACAGAGTTCTGTACAGCCTACTGTAGTAGCGCTCTTCGTTTTTTCTACTGTGATAGTCTATATTATTCCAATATTGTCTTATTCGAAGAAATATGGACCAGTGATGAAATTTCAAAGTGACTCCACACCATGAAGACTCTATTGAATGAAAACCTTTGGTCATTTTTAAACAGAATTCAGCAATTAGATGTGTTAACTTAACCAATTTTATAGCATTACTAATAAAATAATTAATTTTAATTAACAAATTGTTAACTATGGAAATGCAAAAAATAACAAATTAGAAACCCCATTGTTTAACCAACACAATTATTTTTTTACTTCAAATGTTATAGTACTTAAAATTGCTTTGAAGTGTGAAGTCACTTTTGAATGACGTTATATAACCACAATTTCAACAGATATGATCTCAGTTCAATGCAGATTACATTATTTAAATTACCGAATGAATTGACTCATAGTAATGGAATGAGAACAGACTGCTATATGTTAAATAGTTCAGAAAAAATCACTGTATACAGACAGCATATCATTATACCGTCTTGATATTATAAGTTTGTTAGTTTTGTTGTATTTCCTCGAATTTCTAAAATGGATGTATGAAAGTGCACAAAAAAGTGAAAGACATAAGACTGTTTTCGTTGAAAACATTTTTATTTTCTGCTTAATGAAAGTGTGGTATGTTGTGATCATAAAATTAAAGGAAGTTATGTATCAGATATTTCGAAATTAACCGCAAGTATCATCGGCGCTTCGAACCAAACAATACCCACAATTGGCAACACTGACTGGCTGTTATATCATTGCTGGAACGGGAATCATTAATGATGTAATCAAGGTCTTCTGAGAAACATGTTTCTCCCACTCTGTAGTGTACTGGTGGATTAGTAACCTCAGACTGGAAGATCCTGCCGCAGAGTTGAACACGTCATGCTGAAAGCGCCAACTTTACGATCCGATTCACGCAATGCAATCATGCAATGCGTGTGTCCTCTGAGATGACGAGGTAGCTGCCAGTCAGGTTAACCTAGGTTTATTTTGAGCGATTATTTTTCATATTTTTCATCAAACAAAAAGAGAATACCAGTACTGGTTGATATTATTGTTGATGAATCATTATTACTTAGCCTACATTAGATAGAAAGCAAAAATGACCAGGCGTGACTCAAATAGTTATCTGATATCTTTTTGTAAAAGGCGGCAGGTCCATTCCGAGGAGATCCTATAAAATTTTGTTCGAAACAGCGTTTGGGTATATCAACAAACACTCGTCACTTCCTCACAATTCCCGTAACTAGAAACTGTGATGGGAATTTTTACCAGGTCCAGTAACAGTGACAAGATTGAGTAGGGTTTGATGAGGAGATAAATATGTGACAGTAATAGGTAGCCCCACTTTTAGTGACAGATATTCCCACAGTCAGTGAAAGGTAGCCCCACATTCAGGGACAGGTATTCCCACTGCGAGTGACAGGTAACCTCGCTATCGGTGACAGGTATTCCCACTGTCAGTGAAAAATATCCCCACTCTCAGTGACAGGTATTCCCACTGCTAGTGACAGGTAACCCCACTGTCTTTGACAGGTATTCCCACTGTCAGTGACAAATATCCCCACTCTCAGTGACAGGTATTCCCACTGCTAGTGACAGGTAACCTCGCTATCGGTGACAGGTATTCCCACTGTCAGTGACAAATATCCCCACTCTCAGTGACAGGTATTCCCATTGCTAGTGACAGGTAACCTCGCTATCGGTGACAGGTATTCCCACTAACCCAAGCCATATAAAGAACCTTATCGCCCGCCTGTCCATTGTCTTCGGTCAGGTTTAAAACCGCCATCTTCAGATCTCTGAGTATGTCTAGTTTCGGCTTGGTTTTGAAAAGCTGAACCTGAACGGATCCTTGCATATAGGTTTAATTGTCTCATTGTGCTTCCTTATATGTGATGATTAAGGTTCGGATAAAGTAGCTGCATCAGGATAGGCTATATAGCTTATTAGGATAGGGCCTTGACTTGCTTCAGAACCCTACCCTCTTCCACTAGCTGAAACTCTACCTTCTGGGAAGAGTGCTCCCCACCCATAGCTAAAACATCAGTGAACTGGCTGGGGGACACGCGACAACTAGTTAATGTTTGTAAACAAACTGCACGGACCAATAATGCCTTCCTGATACAGCTGCTTTATCCGAAACATAGTGATGATTGTTTAAATTTGACAGCGCTCGTGAATCCAATGCTGACAGGAGGACCATCCTGGCTCAGCCTGACGAAGCCAGGTACCATTCTCAGACGAGCCCGAAGCCCTTTCCATTTCAGCATCGGAAACCCGTACTACTCCCGCTAATTGCAGAGGAAATGAGGAAAAGTGGATAGTGTTGATGGAATGATAGAGAAAATGGCAGCATCCCGAGAAAAACCCTCTTTGTCGACCACAAATTCCATCACAGCCTAGCCGAGAATCGAACTCGAGCGGGTCTAGGAATTCTCGTCACCGGAGTTGTGGCCATTATACCTTCTTATTATCGATTATATTTTAGTCACTGGCGTTCTGGAAACCGGTTACATTTTAATCACCAGTATTCTCGTCACCGATTACATTTAATGCTTTATTAACGTTTCATTAGAAACATTTAATGAGTTTTAAATTTCATTGTAAGGTTGTTTCCGTGATTACGCATCTAAGTACAATGAGATTTAAATGTCATTGTAAAGTTGTTTCCGTGGTTACGCATATAAGTATAATGATATTTAAATGTCATTGTAAGGTTGTTTCCGTGGTTACGCATATAAGTATAATGAGACTTAAATGTCATTGTAAGGTTGTTTCCATGGTTACGCATATAAGTATAATGAGATTTAAATGTCATTGTAAGGTTGTTCCCGTGATTACGCATATAAGTACAATGAGATTTAAATGTCATTGTAAGGATGTTCTTAGAACCTAAAAGGGAGAGGTTAAACTAAGGAAAAGAAGTAGAACAAGAAGTAAGGTTGTTCTCGTGGTTACGCATATAAACATAGTGAGATTTAAATATCATTGTAAGGTTGTTTCCGTGGTTACGCATATAAGTATAATAAGATTTAAAATTTTAATTGTAAGATTGTTTCCGTGGTTACGCATGTAAGTTAAGTATAATGAGATTTAAATGTTATTGTAAGGTTGTTTCCGTGGTTACGCATATAAGTACAATGAGATTTAAATGTCATCGTAAGGTTGTTTCCGTGGTTACGCATATAAGTACAATGAGATTTAAGCGTCATTGTAAGTTTGTTTCCGTGGTTACGCATATAAGTATAATAAGATTTAAAATTTTAATTGTAAAATTGTTTCCGTGGTTACGCATGTAAGTTAAGTATAATGAGATTTAAATGTCATTGTAAGGTTGTTTCCGTGGTTACGCATATAAGTATAATAAGATTTAAAATTTTAATTGTAAAATTGTTTCCGTGGTTACGCATGTAAGTTAAGTATAATGAGATTTAAACGTCATTGTAAGTTTGTTTCCGTGGTTACGCATATAAGCATAATAAGATTTAAAATTTTAATTGTAAAATTGTTTCCGTGGTTACGCATGTAAGTTAAGTATAATGAGATTTAAATGTCATCGTAAGGTTGTTTCCGTGGTTACGCATATAAGTACAATGAGATTTAAACGTCATTGTAAGTTTGTTTCCGTGGTTACGCATATAAGTATAATAAGATTTAAAATTTTAATTGTAAAATTGTTTCCGTGGTTACGCATGTAAGTTAAGTATAATGAGATTTAAATGTCATTGTAAGGTTGTTTCCGTGGTTACGCATATAAGTACAATGAGATTTAAATGTCATTGTAAGATTGTTTCCGTGGTTACGCATATAAGTACAATGAGATTTAAGTGTCATTGTAAGGTTGTTTCCGTGGTTACGCATATAAGTACAATGAGATTTAAATGTCATTGTAAAGTTGTTTCCGTGGTTACACACATATAATTATAATGAGATTTAAATGTCATTGTAAGGTTGTTTCTGTGGTTACGCATATAAGTATCATAAGATTAAAAATTTTAATTGTAAGATTGTTTCTGTGGTTACGCATGTAAGTTAAGTATAATGAGATTTAAATGTCATTGTAAGGTTGTTTCCGTGGTTACGCATATAAGTATAATGAAATTTATATGTCATTGTAAGGTTGTTTCCGTGGTTACGTATATAAGTATAATGAGATTTAAATGTCATTGTAAGGTTGTTTCCGTGGTTACGTATATAAGTATAATGAGATTTAAATGTCATTGTAAGGTTGTTTCCGTGGTTACGCATATAAGTATAATGAGATTTAAATGTCATTGTAAGGTTGTTTCAGTGGTTACGCATATAAGCATTATGAGATTTAAATGTCATTGTAAGGTTGTTTCAGTGGTTACGCATATAAGCATTATGAGATTTAAATGTCATTGTAAGGTTGTTCCCTTGGTTACACATATAAGTACAATGAGATTTAAATATCATTGTAAGATTGTTTCCGTGGTTACGCATATATGTAAGTATTTTAGTTATTATGAAATATATTGTATTGATGGAGCATCACGAAAGGGAATTTCAATTCTTTCGAAATATTAGGGGCTTTAGGGTTATTGCGAAGGTCACTCCCCATCCCGTAAAATGACTAAAGTGGAGGATTTTGACAGAACGATCGCAGAATGATACCCTGATTATAAAGAAGAATGTTAATGTTCTTACATACCTCAGAGCCATCGGACACAATTTGGGTGGCAATTTTGAAACATAAATCATGTAACATTTTATGCTGTGTGGCAATTTTGAAACATAAATCACATAACATTTTATACAGTTGTTGTTTAGTCAACTGTCCGAAGACAGGTTTGAACCTCTTAAGAAACACCAATAAGGCATCGCTCATGAGGCAACTAGGCCAGAAGATAATGTAGTGTGGCCAGTTCCTTTCCCCCTACAATGCATACATCGCCGATTAGCTACATATTACACTAATCAGACTTCAGTTGCATACAAACAATAGTTCTTCCTCTGACAGATATCGTCAAGTGAGATGTACTGTCTGATAATAGATATACATATCAGCCAGAACCTCAATCAGAGGTATTTATACGGTGTACATATGGATATTTTACTTGTCAAAATAAATTATTATTTATAAGAAAATGTGTACTGGTGACCAAAATATCGGGTGACCAAAAAGTCGAAGTAACCAAAACATCGGGTGACAAAATTGCAGTGACTAGATTGTACAATGACGAGAGTTCCGGTGACGAGAATTCCGCTACCAAACTCGAACCGCTTGGATGAGAGACCAGTCCGCTAGCGTTGTCTAGTCTCGGTCTGAAGACATAACACACGACAAAATATAAACAAACATGCAAACCCTATTTGGAGCTGCGATTGTGGGTTGCATGCGACTCCAAGGTTACACATTAAAGCTCGTACATATCTCAGCTGCTGTAGTGTGTCGTTACGTCGAAGAAAACTGATTTCAATACACAAGTAAGCCTGCAATGTATGAATTATTGAGTGCGATGCGTTCTCAGCATTCCTTCCTGGTTGTCGGCTCGGATCGAAGACGCACCCTTATCAAGCGCACGTTCTCCCAGCGAAATCTTATTTCCGGGATTAGCGATGGAATCACTCTACTTTAAATTGATACGACATAGCCGCCATTCCGTCTTGAAAGCGAGTTCAGCATCGTAAAGTAAAACGGGAGGCCGTAAACGTCAAATTCCCTCCTCCTGTAAAACTGTTACTTTAAATTAAAGCCGCCAGTGATGAATTCTTAATCCTTAATCTCAGAGACGTAATGAGTTTTCTTAAACATGTTTTTATTAATTGAAAATGATAAAGTTGGCTTTACGGAGAGCAGATGTGAGTATAAATCCCTTGTCACCCGCTCGTTTTAAAATGCCACCCGCACAAATGAGATGCCTGACCTTTCGCAGAGTTACGAGAGCTTTCACTGTGCAGAGGGAAAGCAGCCGATATAATAACAGATAATAAACAAAAGAAAGTCAACCGCAGAACCGTTCGTGCGCGACCGTTATTATATTTTATATTATTAATTGAATGTAGTTATGAGGATAATCGATAAGATTGTCTTGTAACGAGACTCGTATCGATCACTTGATCGATCATACATTTCACTCCTAAAGAATGTCGTTTCCTTGTTGCGGAAGAGTGGCATGAGGGACCTTACGAATTACATTATGCTTTCATTAATAGTCTAAGGAGCAAGGTTTAAGCCACAGTCGCATTTTGCTGCTCTACTTCTAAAAATGCAACAAACTTTGAACGTATTGTAAATGTGCAAAAATGCGACAACTACATTGGACTTCAGAAACGAAGATGGTAATGCAGAAAATGGAATCAGAGATGTGTTTGAACTAATCTGAATTTAAATAAAATGCTAATGGCATCGGCAATGTTCAAAAAGGTATTGAGCAATAGATCTTCAGGAATTGATTTTAAAGAGTTGGTGCAATTCATGTAAGTTAATTGAACACTTTCTTTCAATTGATTTATGTAATTCCATCGCATAATGTAAATTGTGAGCGAGGATTTAGTTGAATGAATCTTGTAAAAACTGGGATTAGAAACCGCCTTTCAGTAAAAAGAGCATTCTGCTAACAATAAATCTTGAAGGGCCTACTAGTAAAAATTTCAATGTTTAGAGTGCCCATAAAATAACGTATTTTAATGTGATGTAAATTCAGCAGTAATTGATTCTAAACATGCCTACGTCTAATGATTTACTTACATAAGTATAACTAGAGTGTGATAAGATGGATTGAAAGTAATAAAACTCCAAGAAACAAATTACATAACTTTTTGTTTCTGCATGCTTTATTAATTTTATCTTTCTGTACAATTAGTTACAATATTGCACAAGCATTCCGTAATGTGCACAAATATAATTTTTAATTTGTACATTTTTGCGACAATTATTTATTTTCCAGCTTAAACCTTGCTAAGGAGATATTTTTATATGTTTTTTTTAGAACTGCGGGAAACACGGTCAGGTAGAAAGGATTTTTCCTAAGTGAGAGTAATTCTAAACTATTCAATAAACGCCAAAATAATTTTCATATTTGGTTTTTATAAAATTTCATATTCCACAAAAATCATCTTTTGTTTTCATATTTTTCACAGTTTCCCCCTCCGTTAATAATTCTATAACTAGGCCCTAACTTCAGACGAGGATTCGATTCCCGCTTGGGACAATTACCTAGTTGGATTTTTTCAGAAGTTGTCCCCAACTATAAGGCGAATGTCAAATAATCTATGGCGAATCCTCGGCCTCATCTCGCCAATTTTTTGGTGTAAAAAAGAATTGTTTATTTAACGACTCTCGCAACTGTCGAGGTTATATCAGCGTCGCCATTGTACCGGAATTTTGTGCTGCAGGACTTCTTTTACATGCCAGTAAATCTACTGACATAGACCTGGGCCGGGATCGAACCCGCAACCTCGAGCACAGGAGGTCAGCGCTATACCGACTGCGCTACCCAGGCCGACGCCCAGTGTATGTAGATGTTTATTCGGATGACAGTGCCCAGCTAGAAGTCCGATTGGCCATCTTAAGCTTCTCCTTTCTAGACCTAGGAGTTTCGTTAAGTCAGGTCTGGTTTCCAAAAAAAGAGTTTGGCCTATTTCATAGCTGGTGTAGATCTCGAGGCCCCCACTAGATCCCTTATTAGCCTGGCCTTTAGAGGCTGTTTGATTGTCCACTTAAGGATTCCGACAAAAGATTTCAGGCCATAGCACTGGATGGTAGTTCCATGCTTGTACTGTAAATGGCTTGTTCATTACTGTACTTCCCACTGCGTCCTGGTATCCAGTGAGCTGTTCTTAATCTTTGGGTATATTTTCCAGGGTACACCAACACAAAGTATGATCTTACTAGTCCACACCTGTGGAGTAACGGTCAGCGCGTCCGGCCGCGAAACCAGGTGGCCCGGGTTCGATTCCCGGTTGGGGCAAGTTACGTGGTTGAGGTTTTTTCCAGGGTTTTCCCTCAACCCAATATGAGCAAATGCTGGGTACCTTTCGGTGCTGGACCCCGGACTCATTTCACCGGCATTATCACTTTCATCTCATTCAGACGCTAAATAACCTCAGATGTTGATAAAATAACCTACTGAAAAAAAAAAATGATCTTACTCAATTTTTTATTCATTAATTAAAAGCTATAAAATGAAACCCAATACATATAAAATTTTAAAATACATGAACAGAGACATAAAGGAATCCGCCAAGATAAACCCTTGCCCCAAAATAGAAACATTCCTAGACTTTTACAAAAACTTATGG
Source organism: Periplaneta americana (assembly GCF_040183065.1). Classification (NCBI taxonomy): domain Eukaryota; kingdom Metazoa; phylum Arthropoda; class Insecta; order Blattodea; family Blattidae; genus Periplaneta; species Periplaneta americana. The sequence continues at coordinate 147,828,137 of NC_091122.1, forward strand.
AACAATCCTACTTTTGATTCAAAATTCTGGGACACAAAAATCCCAGATGAACAATGCATTACAAAAGAAGAACTACAAGAAGCATTAAAGAAGACGAAAAATAGTAAATCACCTGGAGAAGATAACCTAAATTCAGAATTGTATAAATATGCAGGAGATCTATTTCAAGAAAGATTACTAAGATTTCTAAACAGAATATATCTGACTGTCACTTTACCGGAAGAATGGAAAAATAGTGTAATTATTCCCATATATAAAACAGGAGATAAACAGAATGTTGAAAACTATAGAGGGATTAGTATCCTCAAAACATGTTATAAGATATTTAGTAGGATTTTAAATGAAAAATTAAAAAAAACATGCTGAAACTTTCCTTCTGGAGTGTCAAAATGGCTTTAGAAAAGGAAGATCATGTGTAGATCCATTATTTAGTATCAAACTATTGTTGGAAAAAAGAAGAGAATTTAATTTAGAAACCCATATAGCTTTTATTGATTTTGTGAAAGCTTTTGATAAAGTCCGAAGAGACCTTTTATTCGACATATTACAAGAAAAAAATATTCCAAATTTGCTATTCCAAAATATAATAGAAATCTACACGGACAGCAAAATAAGTGTCAAAATAAATAACTGTATATCCGAAAGAAAATTAGTTAATAATGGAGTTCGACAAGGTTGTCCACTATCACCAACTTTATTTAATATTTATATAAATGAAATTATTTTAAAATGGAACCAAATCTACACATCAGGAATCAAAATAACCAGTGCTCTAACATTAAATACCTTACTCTATGCCGATGATCAAGTCATAATTTCCAATTCAGAGGATAATTTACAAAGAGGATTGTATACATTAAATGAAATATTAAAAGATTTTGGGATGGAAATTTCAGCACAAAAATCAAAAGTAATGGCATTTTTAGGACAAGACCCAGTGAGAAGTAAGATAATACACAATAACCAATGCCTCGAACAAGTGCAAAATTTCAATTATCTGGGTTGTGAAATATCTTATCAAAATGAAAAAGATGTGAACAAGAAAATTACCAGATTTACACAAATTCTAGGAATAATAAACAATACATTAAAAGCTAAATTAGTACAAAAATCTACAAGAATAAAAATATATAATACACTAGCATTACCCACCCTTCTATACGGAAGCGAGATTTGGACATTAAAGAAAAAAGACATGAACAGAATCAAAGCAACGGAAATGAATTTTTTCAGGAGAACAGCAGGATATACTCTTTTAGACCGAAAAAGGAATGAAGAAATTTTAGAACAATTAGAAGTAGAGTCAGTAGAAGAAAAAATCACCAGATACAAATTCAATTGGCTAGATCATGTAAGAAGAATGGAAAATTCAAGAATCCCAAAAATTGTGATGCAATATAAACCTAGAGGACATCGTCGACCAGGAAGACCGTTAAGAAGACTGCTAGATGGGGCCGAAACAGGTCTACAGAGGCCTAATTCGTGAAGGATGATGATGATGATGATGATGATGATGATGATGATGATGAATTAAAAGCTATTATTTTACTTTCATCTTAAAATAGCTACAATAGAAACACTACGCAACTTTAACAGGCCTATATTTCTTTCTTCATTTTTTTTTTCGTTTACACTCCACGGTTTGGCGCGTGTCTGCTCCATCTCCACACTGTCTCGCCATCTTTTTCTTGGTTGTCCCACATCTTTTCCTTGTAGTGTAAACTTAACACGAATACAGTTTTTTTCAGTAATTCTTTGGACTTGTTTTAGCCGTTATTACAGCATTCGTGCATATTTTTATTCCTTTTAATTTTATTTCTTATGGCTCCATTTCTTATTCGGTCTTTTCTTTTGAAACCTTATGTTTTTGTGAACTTTCACTCGTACAGATATATTGTCGCTTGTCTTATATTAACTAGGTCTTTGGAGACAGAAGTTAAAACAATATGGAAATGGAGTTTCATGGTTGCTAAATTTCCATCATTAAGAAACAAAGAACTCCGGCGTTAAAACGGAAGTCAGGAAGCGGAAAACAGCCCCGCTCTTTATTCATTAACTTCCCTTTTAACTCAAGTTATAAAATAAGAGGATCTGAAAACTTTGTAACAGTCCGCGCCATGTCATTGCGCACAACTTTATTTTAAAGACATTCATCCCAAATATTGACAATGGAGGAGCTGTAGCAACGTAAATACCTTCTTCAGTGTGTATAATTTATTCCTCAACCCTGTTTATTGTGCTAATTCGTTTAGATATTGAAATAAAACAATGCCCATTGTTCTGATATTAAGTTGAAATAGCAAGATATTACAGTCTCAGATCCTGTTGAAAGCAAACAAATAATAGAATTAAAGTTCATTGTTGCTTATGTATTTAGAAATGTCAATCCAAAAAGAAAAGGTAACAGGTTTGGAGTTTAAAAAGTGACAGGGGGATTTATGAAATCCCATGGATCGCGTGAAACGCCTTTAATTTTGGTATATAGAGTAATTAAGTTCACGGGTTTTAGTTCTTATTCATATCACAGTCTGTCACACATAATACAAATGTAAGGTAAAGACAACACCTTAACAGACCAAATGGACCCTGAGAGTTGTGGAAGGTTAAGACTCCTATCTCCACAGACAATCGGTATTAATGGCAGTAGAGATATCAGTCCTGTGTGTCCGCCTAATATGTAATCATATTTATTGTTACTAACAGCCTTTATATAAGTGAACTCGCTAGTTTGCACCTATTTAGTGTCGCGCAATGTTCGAACATGAGAGGGGATGTCAAGATACTACAAACTTGGCCCTAATTCATAGGCATGCCAACAGTACGTGGAAGTGAAGCATGTAAACTACAACAACCGAATTCATTGAAAACTGGTAAGAAGCCTCATGTTCGGCTCATGTTTGCCGCCCTTTGCGTTTGTTCAATCTTTCCCCTTCCTTACATATGTTCGGTGCCTTTCTCCTTAGTTCCTCCTCTCCTGCGCCTATATATATATATATATATATATATATATATATATATATATATATATATATATAAATGTTCAAAGTACCGACTAGTATTGTGCAATGTTCAGACATGAGAGAGGAAACCAAGACATTGCAAATTTCGTCTTATTCCATATGAACAACTAATCGCAAGATATGTACTCAAATCCTCATGCAGTTTAAAATAGCGTCCTGCAATGTTCGAACGTGAGAGGGGCAACCAAGACTTTACAAACTTCGTCTTATTTTATATGAAGAACTAATCGCAAGTCCACACCTGTGGAGTAACGGTTAGCGCGTCTAGCCGCGAAACCAGGTGGCCCGGGTTCGATTCCCGGTCGGGTCCAGTTACCGGGTTGAGGTTTTTTCCGGGGTTTTCTCACATCCCAAGATGAGCAAATGCTGGGTAACTTTCGATGCTGGACCCCGGACTCATTTCACCGGCATTATCACCTTCATCTCATTCAGACGCTAAATAACCTAAGATGTTGATAAAGCGTCGTAAAATAACTTACAAAAAATAACCTAATCGCAAGTTTTATGCGAAAACATAAAGGAGGACAGCGAACATTTTATAACAAGGTGGAACAAACACGACAGGCCTCCTTTTGCAGAGCGAACATCGGCGAATATCGAATGAATTTTGACAGCTGTTTAAATGCCACGCCCCCTTACGGCCTTAATAAGAAAAATAAACATATTTGTAATCAGAATTGAACTAAATCCATTTTGAGTATGAAAATATACATTCTAAAGAAGTGAAATAGTCAATCAAATTTTCTGAAAAATTTTCATTACTTTCTCAGTGGAGTCTCCCCTTAAGTAGATTGAGAGCTATTCGACTTTCAGACTCAGTGCCATTTTTCATTACCGGTATATTTACACATTTAGTGATAAATAATTATTTTAGCTATTGTTTTATAAAAAAATATTAATAATTATAGTGAATGTTATTCGTCTTAAATTGTATCATAATAAAATTATGTAGATGTTTCTTCACCACTACAACATTTAGCTTATTACAGATAAGCAGCCTTTTATTTCGACACTTTTACTACGTCATAGTACTTTTGACAAATAAAACGACATCTTTAAACCAATCATGGCTGCTTATCGCACAATTTTATCGCTTCCCTAGCATTTGTTTAATTTTATTGCTTCCCTAGCATTTGTTTGTTTTTATCACTAACCTAGCATTTGTTTCTTTGTTTGCCAACATTTCAAACTCTCTTCACGGTACTATAAAACATGCTTTGCGATCGTAATTTGTTTCCCGTGTAGGTAGTAGACTGAAAATGGCGGCTCCGTTCAAACATTTTGGTGAAGGTAACATTAGTGAAATAGAATTTTAGTAAGTCAATTAATATCTATTTTATTGTATTAGAGTACTTTATTTCTTCTAATCTTTATATACTTTCTTCTGTTTTTATCACCTCCCCACCATTTGTTTCTTTGTTTGCCAACATTTCAAACTGCAAATTCTTTACGGTACTATAAAACATGCTTTGCGATCATCATTTGTTTACAGCATAGACAGTCAACTGAAAATGGCGGCTCCGTTCAAACGTTTTGGTGAAGCTAACATTGGTGAAATAGAATTTCAGTAAGTCAATTAATATTTTACTGTATTAGAGTGCTTTATTTTTTTTTTAATCTTTATATACTTTCTTCTAATCGTGTAATAGTCAATTAAATCCCACTCGAGTTTTGATTTTCTCTAGATAAATCAAAACTTCTGAGATTACTGTTGATAATAATTTTCATTAACTTTAGATTTCCGGTTCTGAATCTTGGTTCAATTTGTTTCCCGATAGGGTTGTATATATGGATTTCCGAAATTCTGCTGCATTGTACCCGTAATTTTTCGGAGGGAGTTTTTAAACATTTTTCTTATCTATTTATTTATTTTTTTACTGTTGAGCGTATTTCCAAATATGTCAGATTCCTCTTACACTCTTCTGTCTCTTCCGATGAAATAATAATAAGGAAACCATAGCAGTCTTGCAGTTCACTTTCATCTGGCATGTGCTGAATGAAGGAAGATTTCAGAACTGCTTAATTTCTACCGTTACGCGATTGAACGATAAAAACTGGTTTGAAATTTCATAGCTTCCTTCTGGTTTCTACTGTGTTAAAACAGGATAGATACATTTGCTTACAAATAATAACAGCAGTTAAACGTTAATGCTACTGAGGAAGAATTGTCTCTTAATAAATGAGCGTGTTTCCTGTTCATACTGTAGGATTTGAAGCAAATTGCTTCTCAGTGACAGTAATGAGTTATTATTGCTTATTCATGGGACAGGCGGTGACGTCTACACTCCTCAAACACCCGTTATCGCTGTATACACAAACGAATGTAATAGTATCACCAAGAACAAGTTGTTAAATTTTTTTTGACGTGGCATTGAAAGCAATTACAGCAGAAAATGATCTTGTGGTATTTCCGGTGACTAAACCTAATCTTGCCCGGTGAACTTTTTTCGTTGAAACTTTTATTGTCTACCTGTAAATTCTGCAACATTCGTGTTGAGAATGGCACTGTAAGGGTCACGAAACAAGTCCAAATTGCTGAAGACATGGGAGTTAACAAGTGTATTACATTGCAACCGTTTTATTTCCTTACTGCTAAAAGCTGTACTTATAGTACAACTCTCGTGTTAGGGATTTCCCTTACTCTCGCTGGCCAAGGTCAGGATCTGATGTCAGTAAGGTAACACAGAAAACACACAGAAAATGGACTTACCAGTCCCTATGGAAGGGAGTTAAAGTTTCCTGCTGGGTCTGCCAGTCAGTGACAGTGAAAATTTTTATGGTAATTTAAAGATTGGAATGAATGTTACTATAAACCACCTAGCGTTATATTTCTCATGTTGGCTTACTTACGGTTACCATATTCCGATTCTGAAAATGCTGACACTTTCACCAATGAATTCCTTGTACCAACTTCGTCATTTATATCACTTTTGCAGCTTCTACATATTTATCACTAGACCTAATTTTCTTTAACAACTTTATTCCTGGTTACTTAGGGTTACCATGAGAAGAAATTCTATAGGAGGACATGGAATCTAAAATGAGAGGACATTGCTGAAAAAAGGAGGACTTTTTAAAAATTGGTATAAACAAAATTAAAGATAAAAACAATGGCTCACCTTAGTTTTTTCACTAGTTGCTGGATCAATATTACATCTGTACCCTACTTATCGGTGGAGCCCACTTTGTGCACAAGAGCCTGAAGAGACAAACTTATCTCTTGTAGCAAATAACTATGGAACTGTTCACAGGACATGTCCTTGAAATTATATTTCACCATGATGATACCTCTGACTGTCTCCGTTAGCATGCGATTTCGTTCTTTTGTCCATTGAGCAGATATTAGGGAAAATACTCTCTCAACACTTCCATTGTGACTTGGGATAAATAAATAGAATTGACATATTTTTAAGAGTTCTGAGAAAGTTTCAGTGCTCGCAGAACTATTGGAATTGAAGAATTTGCACCATTGTTTATCTAAACGTAAATATTTGTCCAAATTAACTTGATTGGCATATCTTTGTACATTGCAGAATAAAATTTGATAAAATAGCTTAAAATCATGCATAGTGATATTTTTAGAGTGTAAGAATTCAATGCATGTCAATAGGTCATCATATTTTATGAATTTTATGTGCTCCAGCTTCAACCATTGAAAGCAGTTAAATTCTTTAATAAGTTTTCACCATTTGTTTAGATATTCTATGCATAATATCTCACATTATTTAATATTAATATTCATTCTAGTTTGAATGCGAAATGCCGGACATTTCAAATTTTTTTTTTAATGCTTGCCGGACAGGACAAAATGATTAAAAAAGAGGACATATCCTCCTTTTGCCGGACGGATGGTAACCCTATGATTATTACAAATAGCCATGCAAGCATTTGTTGTTTAATTATTATTTCTCTTCCCATTTTCCCTTAAATTCATTCGTTCTTTCGTTCGTTCATTCATTCAGTAAAAAATTACGTTTCAAAGGATTGATCTCCTTTCATTCGCAAGCAAAAAGTATGAACAAGACAGTTTGGGCGTTACATACAGTACATTCCACTATTTGACGGATCCAACGACCGTGATTCAGTTGTCTCACCTGAAGACGCAAGTAAACCCAACTTTCGAAAAACCGAATTTTATATTTTCCATCAGCGATGGACAAAGTCCAATCTGAACCTCTCTTGTGTAAGACCCTTCAGCTTTCTCTGCCTTAAAGTAATCCCACATCTTAGTTACACAATTCCACACGTTTCACTTATTTCTGTGCCGTAACTGTTTCATATTTAAGGCGTGAAGCGTTACATGGCGAAGTAAGTGCAATTTCACGTTGCAGTTTTTATTCTGACGTACTTAAGAAGTTTGGTATGCACTCTAGATTAATTATGCAGCTAAAACGAGCTCAGCACCGAATTATTCTTTGCACGTCGAATCTGCTCACAAGGGCTCATTAGCTGCGAGGGTAGCTAGCAGAGATTAATCGAAGCGAGCGGAGGTGCGTGTTAGCATGCGAGACGCGGCTGAAACAAAGCAGATGCCGCCGAGACTAAGGAATTGCGTACAGCAGATTTCATTCAAAGTGCTGCGTGTGTACACGTGGTTGAAGAGAGGCCTTGGAGTCGAGCAGAACATGGTTCGAACTCCGCTTAAAACGCATATTTGTCCGCTGTCTATGTTACGTCCTATATTATCTTACAAGCAAATGTATAAGGCGTTCAGCGCCCAAATGGCCCAACCCACAAAATTTGCATGTCGATTTTATTGTTTTAGAGAGCTCCTCATATTGTTTTCTTAAAATTGTAAATCGGCGTAATTATCATTCCCAGTTTTTCCATGAGATTGCAGCATATTTTTCGTTTGCGTATCGAATTTCGCGCACTGTTACAAAGAGATAATTTTGTGAATTGAGCCATTTGTACACTAAGCGCCTCATATGAGTCCTATAGTTCCGAAACGTGTCTTATCTACTTTTAATGTTTTTTTCTTTTTTTTTTTGAAATTCAAGAAAAATCTTTTTCCCATTTTTTTATGTTGAAATAAGATTTTTTCCGCAAATCAAGCTTTCAGGTATAACTCCCTGTAAAGTTGATTTGAATAATTTTGAGGAAAAAATTTTTCCGGACCTTTGGTTTAACGTACCAACGCTCTACCAACTGAGCTACCCGGGAACTCTACCAGACACCGATCCAATCTTTCCTTCTATATCGACAGACCTCAAAGTGGGCTGACAACTGTCAAGCAACCAAAGTTGAGTGCACACTAACTCTGTGTGACTTAAATTGTGGCTTTCTGTTAACGAACAGTGACGTGTATTATGCAAATCAAGCTTTCAGGTATAACGCCCTGTAAAGTTGATTTGAATAATTTTTAGGGAAAAATTGTTCCGGGGCCGGGTATCGAACCCGGGACCTTTGGTTTAACGTACCAACGCTCTACCAACTGAGCTACCCGGGAACTCTACCAGACACCATTCAAGATTTTTTCCATCCTTTAAAATAAATATTTTATAGTATATAGGCCAAGAATAGAAGTTCATTAGTAGAGCCCGGATGTTTGGCAAAATGCGTTTTTACTCGGTGGAAGTAAATCATTATTTGCATAGATATAAAAGTGATTTGGAGTAAATCGAAGTGATAGGGACAATTTTTATTTTGCCTTTTTAAGACGTTTCTTACTAATAAATGTCTTTTTTTGTCATTTTAAAGCAATATTTCTTGTTTATTTGCAATTTTCCAATTAATTGTAATGTAATATGTATGAAATTTAAATATTTGAAACAATGACTAACTTTACTAACAATAGTAAATAAAAGTAACTTATTTCGGTGCTTAACTTGCTAATAATCGTGCTTTAATACTATTGGTTTAATATGAATAATGATCGACAATACGGATTTACATATATAATATTGTTATGTCTTCACGATACCAACAATCAGCTTTATAATTTTAAATATTAAGCTCGTTCTCATAGAAGTTGTCACGTAGTATTTCCAACTGTTTGCTTTCATATTTTCAAATCTTACTGTTACAATTTTGTGCTACACGTGTTTATTATTGTAGGAGAATGAAATTTGAGTGAGGAGCAGTGTTACCAATTCAGCGGTTTTCCCGCTAAATCTAGCTTTTTTGGATAACCATCTCGCGGGTAAAATTATATTATCCCGCTTAGCGGGAATACTAGCGATTTTTAATCTCTAAAGTTTCTGAAATGAAATTCACATTAGCATTACAAGCGGCTTTCATAATTACGTTTAATTCGTTCAGTGTGTGTTTTGTGAAATAATGGATGTGTTAATGTAGTGATAATTCCATATTATATATGTTACCGTTAAAATCCGAAATCCGTCAAAACCAGTTTCAACTAGTAAAAACTAGTTTAAGCAAATAAAGATAGAAAGTGAGTTTTCGTATAATCTAGAATCAATGTCAGGTTAGGTTTGATTTGTTTAGGTTTTTGTTTGGTAAAAGCCAGAAAAAACCCTAACCAAACCAAACCTGACCTGTCATTGATTCCAGATCTTACGAAAATTCGCTTTCTATCTATCTATATTTTATAACTACGTAGTTTTTACTAGTTGATACTGGTTTTGTCGAATTTTGGATTTTAACGGTAACATATATCGTGCAATAAGAATTTAAATATGTTGTGTCAGTGATAAAAGTGTTCAAAATTGCTTTACAGCGCCACATTGGCAATGATAATAGTGTGTAATATTCGTTACATTGGCAGGTGGATGCTCTATCTTGACCGTTATTATTATTATTATTATTATTATTATTATTATTATTATTATTATTATTATTATTGAATAGTAAGTATACATTAAAATCTAGAGATATTTGTTAGAAAATAGCGGGTTTCCGAAAGTCAACTAGCGGGATTATACGAACAACTGTTGGCAACACTGGTGAGGAACAGACAGTTATTGTCGGGTGACAAACTATAAGATCGGTTAGCTAGAATCAGTGTTGCCAATTCAGCGGTTTTACCGCTAGATCTAGCGTTTTTTGGCGTTAGTTTAGCGGGTAAAATTTATGAAATTTGTATTGCTAATATAGGGATTTAGCGGGTATTTTTAGCACTCACAGCGGCAAAATAATATACTTTTACATTGACAATATAGAAATTTAGCGGTTTCTGCACGGCTTCACAGCGGATTTTTAAGAATCGAGTTGGCAACACTGGCTAGAATGCCTAACTTCAGTAAACCATTGAAAGTAAACTTCATTCTTAAGTTAGTGAATTTGGTGTCCATGTGTTTTCAACCGATGGAACAGTGCTATCCTGATGACAGGTATTGGTTCTTGGCAGTTGATAAAACAAATTTCTTCTTTCCCTTATTTGTAGCCTATTATTATTATTATTATTATTATTATTATTATTATTATTATTATTATTATTATTATTGAATAATAAGTATACATTAAAATCTAGAGATATTTGTTAGAAAATCGCGGGTTTCCGAAAGCCATCTAGCGGATTATACGAACAACTGTTGGCAACACTGGTGAGGAACAGACAGTTATTGTCGGGTGACAGAAACTATAAGATCGGTTAGCTAGAATGGCTAACTTCAGTAAACCATTGAAAGTAAACTTCATTCTTACGTTAGTGAATTTGGTGCCCATGTGTTTTCGACCGATGGAACAGTGCTATCCTGATGACAGGTACTGGTTCTTGACAGTTGATAAAACACATTTCTTCTTTCCCTCATTTGTAGCCTACGTAACTGTGCTACAAACAATGCAAAATTAAAGAGATGCGGAATAATACAGTAGTTTTATTCCATACAAAAAGTAGATCATGTAGGCTATATGGAATATGTGTGGCTCTGACAATGAGAATGCATTTCGAGCGGTGTAGTTGTTCGGAGTATTTCGGTTAATAGTCCATTCTAGAGATGGGTAAAAAATAACACAACAGTTATTTTGGAACTGTTCCGGTCTCGGAACTGTTGCAAAAATGAACAGTAGGTCGGAACCTCCTGTTCCGAAATAACAGTGTTCCGACTCCGAGCTGCTCACTTGCCCAGCTGTTGCGGGCTCGCAGTATCGCGTTGCACAAGGTATGTTCCGACTCCGAAATAACAGCACAGTCGGAACGTCGGAGCTTGTTCCGATGAACCGATAGCTGCAGTTACACTGTTCTCGTTGTTCTTTATGTTATACTTGGAACTTCGTTAGATGAAGTTGGTACTTGAAACTCTCACGTGGTTGGAGGGGGGCGCATGGAAATTGAAATACTTGCGGTGGCGCGAACTTTAATATCAACATTTGTAAGACTGGCCAATCATCTGTAATGTTATAGTAAGTATTTAATAATCTGTAATATTCATTCCCGCTTTATGGTTTATTTCACCATTAGTTGACTAATTATGTTTTATAAACTTTCTACAAAGTCATAAAGTACGCATACTATTATTAATTCATTGATCAGCTGATTTTATACAAAGGTTAAAGTCGTAAATGGTAATGAGTGGTTTAGTTACAATGTCTGTATGTCGTTTGTTGAGGTTAAGTCTGACAAGCACAAGTTTTTGTGCTATCTTCTCTGTTATCAAAGAACGACAAAAATGTTGTAGCATTATTTGTTGGAAACTACCCAAATAAGTACTGATTTGGAGAGCGAGGTTTAATGCGAAGTTTAAATTACACTTTGGTAAAGATGCGATTCCAACATTTTACTAACCCACTGCGGGGTTTCCAGGTTTCAGTACTGCCAATATATATATATATATATATTTTATTTATGAAATTGTAATATATATTATTATTATTATTATTATTATTATTATTATTATTATTATTATTATTATTATAACTGTGCATTAAGAAGAGTAAAAATAAAAATTAATGATTTGTTTTTTTTATTATGTAATAGAGAGAACAGAAATTACATACCATATGTTTTAAATGTCATGTTATTTTTTTTAGTTGGCTACCATGTACGAAAACAAAGTGTTGTATTCTGTCCTTGTAGTCAACAGCTGTGTAATTACTAACATTAAGCTTTTGAGTTCTGTCCTAGATCATGGGTTCTGTCCGCATGCACAGCAATTTTCCAAAATCGATTCGAATGTGCATTGCAGTGCCATCTATAGATAAGAATGTGTACTATGTCATGCCTATGAGTGCTCCAGTGTGAGCAGCATGGTAAAGAGGGAGGATACTGTACCGTTCGTTTGAACCAACGAGCACAGAATATTCTGTGCTCGTTGGTTTGAACGACTCCGACTCATCACCACTGGTGACTGTTATTTCGGAACTGTTATTTGGAACATAGTATTTTTTCGGAACCGGAACAGTCGGAACTGTTCCGGGAAAAGAACAACTTCGCCCATCACTAGTCCATTCTGAGTGGAGTATTACGTCGAACCATTTCTTCGTTATGAATTCTCACAGATTACAAAGGCCGACCTTAATAAAGTAAGCATAATGGAGGTATAATATGTGGAGCAGTGCAAGTACCCACTTATCAGATGGAAGTGAAACTTGCTTTCCAACACAGAAGCGGCTCAAGAAGATAAAAGCCATCGAAATGGACGCATTAAATTAAAAATAAAGATATGCGGAAAACAATTTTTTCCAGAATATTGTAATAAAGTAAGGAATAGAATCTGTTGTACCATTAATACCAAAGAAAACCCAAAAGTTCACCGCTGTGAAGCAACGGTTAGCATATCTGACCGTGAAACTAGCGGGCCCGGGTTTAAATTTTGATTTGGGCAAGTTACCTTGATGAGGTTTTTTTTCCGGAGTTTTTCCTCAACCCATTAATAGCAAATGCTGGGTAACTTTCGGCGGTGAACCCTGTACTCATTTCGCTGGAATTATCACCTTCTTTTACTCAGACGCTAGATACTAATCATCGCAGTTGATAAAGCGTCGTAAATTAAGAAAACAAAATCATTAGGATACACTGAAATATGGGCAAATGATGTAGAGACTACCGAAATATATTTAGGTAAATTTTACAGCTCCTTGAAGGGGAAATGTTACTGATAAAATTAAGAAGAAAAAGATTGATATACCTTTGTTTCCATTTAAGGATCTGGAAAACAAAACCTTATCGTTATAAATTACAATGAAGTTTGGAACAAGATTTATCTACTACAGTATGCACTGAGATATTTGGAAGCCAAACTGACTAAATCATATCGTTTGTGTGATATCAACATTTTATCAGAAAATCGATCAGTTATCAAAGAGATTAACTCGAACTATCTTTGAAATTTGGTTTACTGATTATTGGATAGAAACATTAAGATCTTTCAACTTCGGCACCTATTTTGCCAGCCTTAATCTTGGTAGGCCCTCGAAAGATCAATATTTATTGTCAAAATTCCAAAACTATCAGTATTATTGAACGTGGGCTGCAATATACTGATACGAATATATTGTCAATACTGAAAATATTGATTGGGTGCTTTGATGAAAACTAAATTATTTCTAATATTGACAATATACTATATTGATCGTCTTAGGACCATTATTGACTACACCGGAACATACGTTTCCATTGACTGACGCTAGAGACGCTCAAGTGTTGTGCGCCATATGATCTGTGACAACAGATGTAAACAGTGACTCGACAACAAATTCTAATACCCGAGAAACCTTACTGAGTTCTATTGATAACTACAGAGAACTTCGTGTGTTATGTTCTACTAAAGCTAGTCCTATTGTATGTAACATTTCCCGAAACACGTGTTAATCATGCGAAAATACTTTTAAAATCTTTTGGGGTGAATACACGAACTTCATGTAACACATTTACTATTTGGGGAAGGTATTTCTCCTTAAAAAGTCAGTCCCTAACAGCACTGTTTTTTTTTGTGTGATATTTGATCGCTAGTGCTAAAATAATATTTGCACAATCTTTCTTTTGATCTGAAATTGTTGAATTCGAGCCAAAAATTAGATAAATATTGTCAATAAATATTTTGTTACTTTTACCCTTCTGGATAACTGAAATACCATGTTTAAGCAAAGAAAACTCGCGAAATGTCGCGAAATTTGGATCATTGTGCGAAATATGTCAATCACGAAATAAACTCCCTATATCGCAAAAACTAGGAAATATGCACCAGAATTTTATTCGATATTATTAAAAGAACATGTTTGTGATTTTTCATATTTTTTTCATTACATTTATTGTATTCCATAAATCATACATTAGCAATGAAGCTTTAAGATGTGAAACAAGTCAAAATTTTACAACGTTACAATTACAATTTTTATAATTTCAATTTCAATTTTCTACAATTTTTGGCGAGATGTAGTGAGGTGAGGTGAGGCCGAGGATTCACCAACGGATTACCTGGCATTTGCCTTATGGTTGGGAGAACCTCGGAAAAGTCCCAACCAGGTAATCAGACCAAATGGGGATGAAGTGAAGTGAGGCCGAGGACTCGCCATAGACCACCCGGCATCAGTCCCACGACTGGGGAAAACCTCGGAAAAAACAAACCAATCAGACCAAACGGGGGATTCATCCCAAGCCCGAGCGCAGCTCCGGGATCAGCAGGCCAGCGAGTCTGCCGACTGAGCTACATTAGTGGGTCTAATAAAATTATACTAAACAATGTTTTAGTCAATTTGTTAGTCGCTTGATAACGCCAGTATTTCTGTATTTTCTCTATGAACATTGTGTACATTCACTTTTACTATTTAAATGGTATCGAAAAAAAAATACCATGCTTAGTTTATATTTTGGAGATGGTGATATGTGATGTGTAAACAAAACAAGAAATGTAATAACGTTATATTAAACATCACATAATACATTTAATTGACAACTTATTTCTCGAAATATCCACCGAAATAGTGGCTGGTTTAACACCGAAATGACTCAAGAAATTCAACGTAGAAGAATAGAGGTGCCGGAGATGAGATTATGAAGACCTGTTGCTGGTTACAGATTGAAAGATCAAAAGAGAAATAGTGAAATTCGTGAAGAGTTACAAATACAAAGTTTTCTCGACTTCATAGACTCTTCTACACAGCAGTTGTACCAACATCTGATGGGAATGGACATAAACCGCACTCCTGTACAGATGTTCCTATATCAACCAGTTGGCAGAAGGGATCTTGGTAGGCCCAGAAAGAGATGGAGAGAACAGTTCTGATTTCCTGAAAATGGAACAGGTCTAAGGGATTTATTTTATGGTGATGATGATGATGATGATGATGATGATGAAATACGGTCACTATCATGTTATGTTTCTTCAAATTGAACAAGAATTAAACTTCTGCAATTTCTATGTACTTACTTACTGGCTTTTAAGCAACCCGGAGGTTCATTGCCGCCCTCACATAAGCCCGCCATCGGTCCCTATCCTGAGCAAAATTAATCCATTCTCTATCATCATATCCCACCTCCCTCAAATCCATTTTAATATTATCTTCCCATCTACGTCTCGGCCTCCCTAAAGGTCTTTTTCCCTCCGGCCTCCCAACTAACACACTATATGGATTTCTGATTCGCCCATACGAGCTACATGCCCTGCCCATCTCAAACGTCTGGATTTAATGTTCCTAATTATGTCAGGTGAAGAATACAATGCGTGCAGTTCTGCGTTGTGTAACTTTCTCCATTCTCCTGTAACTTCATCCCTCTTAGCCCCAAATATTTTCCTCAGCACCTTATTCTCAAACACCCTTAATCTCTGTTCCTCTCTCAAAGTGAGAGTCCAAGTTTCACAACCATAAAGAACAACCGGTAATATATGTTTTATAAATTCTAACTTTCAGATTTTTCGACAGTAGACTGGATGATAAAAGCTTCTCAACCGAATAATAACAGGCATTTCCCATATTTATTCTGTGTTTAATTTCCTCCCGAGTATCATTTATATTTGTTACTGTTGCTCCCAGATTTAATTCTTGTGAGTTATGTATAATAAACACTATATGCCAATTTTGCAGGAAGTATGTCCAGCTCCGACAACACACTATTATGCTGACATATTTCGCGCGCACAGATAACCTTTCTCCGTAATAATGTGGGTCACATCATTGCCATGACAACGTACAACTTTCGTTTCTCATCACGACGCGCGAAGGGTTGCTGCGGTGATAACACTCTTCTCATCCCAATAATGGTCGTAGTGTTGACTCTCTCGGCCTGGCCTTAAATTATTCCTAATAAGGCGTCAGCCATGCAAGCCGGAAATGCGGAGTTTGATCCATTTGCGTTAGGCAACACGAGTTACAGATAAGTCGCTTATGATTATTAGCAAATGCTAATTTTGCAATCTCTGATAGCGAGGAAATGTGTTGTGTGATAATATAAACAGGGTAATGGGGTCATATGCTTTGATTTACAGCCGGCTTCGTCATTGGCTTGTACAGTAATGTAGACATTACGCTGCGATTGTCATGTCCTGTTACACTTTCTCGCCTATTGCATTCCTGGAATAGAACAGCTCAGTATAAGCGAATGACATGGGAGCGGGTATCAGAAAGGTGTTCTGATTATAGCTCAAGATCAATGTCCTAATAGGAATTTCCGTCTTCTTGCATCGTGTCGTTGTGCAAAACTTGAGGGTACCTGCGCCGTGTGAGAGAAGATCTCTCTGCGGAGATTTGGAATGACTTTCATTTGAAGCTGTAGTCAGTGATGTATGCAATGGAGGGGGGAAAGGAACTGGCCACCCTACTCCATTATCTCCTGGCCTAATTGCCTCATGAGTGATGCCTTGTGGGATCCAGACCTGTTTCGGACAGTTGACTAAACAACAAATACTTACTTACTTACTTACTGGCTTTTAAGGAACCCGGAGGTTCATTGCCGCCCTCACATAAGCCCGCCATTGGTCCCTATCCTGAGCAAAATTAATCCATTCTCTATCATCATATCCCACCTCCCTCAAATCCATTTTAATATTATCTTCCCATCTACGTCTCGGCCTCTCTAAAGGTCTTTTTCCCCTCCGGCCTCCCAACTAACACTCTATATGCATTTCTGGATTCGCCCATACGTGCTACATGCCCTGTCCATCTCAAACGTCTGGCTTTAATGTTCCTAATTATGTCAGGTGAAGAATACAATGCGTGTAGTTCTGTGTTGTGCAACTTTCTGCATTCTCCTGTAACTTCATCCCTCTTAGCCCCAAATATTTTCCTAAGAATCTTATTCTCAAACACCCGTAGTCTCTGTTCCTCTCTCAAAGTGAGAGTCCAAGTTTCACAACCATACAGAGCAACCGGTAATATAACTGTTTTATAAATTCTAACTTTCAGATTTTTCGACAGCAGACTGGATGATAAAAGTTTCTCAACCGAATAATAACAGGCATTTCCCATATTTATTCCGTGTTTAATTTCCTCTCCAGTATCATTTATATTTGTTACTGTTGCTCCCAGATATTTGAACTTCTCCACCTCTTCAAAAGATAAATTTCCAATTTTTATATTTCCATTTCGTACAATATTCTGGTCACGAGACATAATCTTATACTTTGTCTTTTCGGAATTTACTTCCAAACCTATCTCTTTACTTGCTTCCAGTAAAATTCCCGTGTTTTCCCTAATCGTTTGTGGATTTTCTCCTAACATATTCACGTCATCCAAACAAATAATAATAATAATAATAATAATAATAATAATAATAATAATTATTATAATTATAATTATAATTATAATTATAATTATTATTATTAAGTTATTATTAAGTTATTATTATTATTATTATTATTATTATTATTATTATTATTATTATTAGTTTCCTAAAAATTTAAATATTCTCTTAATAATGTCATAATTACTAAGAAAGATTGTATTAGAGTTCTTGGTGTCTTGCTTGATTCTGAATTATATTTCCATGATCATGTAAAATATACAGGGTGCTTCCGAGGTGGTGTTACAGACTTTCAGGGATGATGGCGAAGGGCACATGTATCAATTTGAGATAAGGAACCCTGGTCCGGAAATGACCGAGTCGAAAGTTACAAGCAAAAACAGTTGTGTGGAAATGAAATAATTTTATTCCTCTGTACACCTTATTTATGTGTATTTATCTGTACATCTTACGCATACTGTATTCATCTGACGTTTTTTACGTTGTCTACTTACAGTATTCCATTCAATTTGCTGACTGAGGGATGGGGACAGGAAACTACACTAAAGCAATGCAGATAGCGTAATGCGTAACGGACATGGTCGGTCCTGATATGCACGTCTGTAGACAGCAGTGTATGTGTACAAGTTGCAGTGTCCAGTCAATCAGTCTTAGTGAAATGGAGGAGTACACGAGTGCGGAATATGCAGACCTGATTTTCGAATACGGATGAGCCAATGGGAACAGTAGACAAGCTCACAGATTGTATCGGAGCAAGTACCCACGTAGGAGATATCCGGCCCATATCATTTTTCCACGACTGTTCCAAAAGTTAAGGGAAGGAGGGCACGTGGTGCCAAATTACAATTCCATTTCCACACAACTATTTTTGCTTATAACTTTCGACTCAGTTATTTCCGGACCATGGTTCCTTATCTCAAATTGATACATGTGCCCTTCGCCATCATCCCTGAAAGTTTGTAACACCGCCTCGGGAACGCTCTGTATTTATACCAATTCATTAAGAATGCTTGGTCTAATTAGATCTATAACTTATTCTTTTTCCACTCCTGTGTGTCTAATAATTTTATATTATACGTTGGTTAGGTCCAAGCTTGAATATGCATCTGTAGTATGGAACTCTATTGCTTCCACTGACTCGGCTAAATTGGAGAATATTCAAAGAAAATTTATTTCCTTGTGTTCTTATAGAATTTTACCTAGTTCCGATGATTATAAATATGAGATTAACTGCAAATATTTTAATTGCTGTAGTTTATTTGCCAGTCGTCAAGATCTAGATTATTTATTTTTTTTGTAAGGTCATTAAGGATGATATTGATTGTGAATCCTTCTTAAGCAATATCAGTTTTCGTATTCCTGCGAAGAGTTTAAGATTTCATAAAATTTTTGTAATAGAAATGATAAATCTATCTCTCCGGTCTGCAGGTGTATAAAATATGCTAATTTGCATAAATTGAACTTCGATCCATTTAATGTGTAATATATACTTTTTGGAGTTTTATGTCAGTTATTAATTTATGTCTTTTCTTTAGATATGTATTATAATATTATTCTCGTCATCCACTATATCATTTGTATTATATTCATTTATATGATTCCATCCTTTCATTTTCAATTATTATTTTTAATTATCATTATTTTAATAATTATTCCAATGTACTTTTATTAATGTTTTTGTAATGAATTGTCTTGTGCTGAACTGTTATTGGTCCTGGCTGTTGTGCAGCACATTAAATATTAGTAAATAAATAAATAGTAAATAGTAATAATGATTTTTTTAATCTAATGCTCAGACATTTTGAAACATTGTAATAATAATAATAATAATAATAATAATAATAATAATAATAATATTATTATTATTATTATTATTATTATTATTATCACAACCATCGTAATAGAACCAAGACATACCAGCCGATTGCAAGCCTCACACCCGTTTATCTGCAGTAGAGGTGGACGATCATCCAACCAGTACGGAAGTAACGTGTGGTCAGCGCGTTGATCCTCCTCAGCCGTTCAAGCTGATTTGCTAGACTCGATTACGCAAAGCATTGTAGCACTCCATTTTCTGAGCATGATGCTGGGTGGGTACTTGTCCTATACACTAGCAGAACTTACGTCAAAATGTCTTCCCACGTGAAGACTGCAATCAATGCGTATTTCGTAATGATAGGTCAAAACATGGCGTCTTAGACCACTCGGCTACGGCACGGTACAAGTAATATTATTTTAAAAGAAAACATTTCAAATACAGTTCCCTATTAATTGAGATATCCAAGCATGATTCTGCATTTCTACCATTTTCAGTTGAGATTTTACCGTTTCAACGAAAAAATTCCTCCAAAATTGAAACCAAAAGTAGTCCACAAACAACATTTTAAAATATGAATAACACACTTGACATTCATGAGCATAATTTGTTAATGACGGAGAAAAATTCGTTCCTACGCGGCGCCGGGGATCGAATCCAGGATCCCCATTTCTACGCATTGGGCGCGCTACCACTGAGCTATGCCGAGGCTCAGTCCACAACACCGGATCAAATCTTTCTCCTTTGTTTCATCCCTCCCCCCCCCCTTTGTGCCGTCATTAACAAATAATACCGTTTCAGAGAATTTTGTAGGACCAAAAAATTAATAATCTTCACATAAAATTCGTAAAGTAGCCTACATAGAAAACCCCGAAGTAGTCAGTTCGTTAAAGACGTCATACTATAGTATAAGAAAGTTTAATATTGTTTATCTGCGAATTCTGCAGTCCAGCTGTCCGTGTTGCATTAAATTGTCGGATAAATGCAATTGCTACACAACCAGATTGTTATCACATCTAGATACTGGACAGAACTGATTTGTCCGCGACAGAAGTGACAATTTGCAGTCATATTTTAATGATAGGAAATCAATTGAGGAACATGTCAACAGATATCTTGTTCTCTGTCTCTTATCACGTTTAGTGTGAATTACCCACAATACACACCTTGGAAACATACGTGCTCAACAGTGTTGCCAATTCAGCGGTTTTCCCGCTAAATCTAGCTTTTTTGGATAACCATCTCGCGGGTAAAATTATATTATCCCGCTTAGCGGGAATACTAGCGGTTTTTAATCTTTAAAATTTCTGAAATGAAATTCATATTCGCAATATAAGCGGCTTTCATAATTACGTTTAATTCGTTCAGTGTGTGTTCTGTGAAATAATGGATGTGTTAATGTAGTGATAATTCCATATTATGTATGTTACCGTTAAAACCCGAAATCCGTCAAAACCAGTTTCAACTAGTAAAAACTAGTTTAAGCAAATAAAGATAGAAAGTGAGTTTTCGTATAATCAAGAATCAATGTCAGGTTAAGTTTGGTTTGTTTAGGTTTTTGTTTGGTAAAAGCCTAAATAAAACCTATACAAACCAAACTTAACCTGTCATTGATTCTAGATCTTACGAAAATTCGCTTTCTATCTATCTATATTTTAAAATTACTTTTTACTAGTTGAAACTGGTTTTGTCGGATTTTGAGTTTTAACGGTAACATATATAGTGCAATAAGAATTTAAATAGATTGTGTCTGTGATAAAAGTGTTCAAAATTGCTTTATACTGCCACATTGGCAATGAAAAAAGTATGCAATATTCGTTACATTGGCGGGTGGATACTCTATCTTGACCATTATTATTATTACTATTATTATTATTATTATTATTATTATTATTATTATTATTATTATTATTTTTATTGAATAATAAGTATACATTAAAATCTAGAGATATTTGCTAGAAAATTGCGGGTTTTCGAAAGTCATCTAGCGGGGTTATACGAACAACTGTTGGCAACACTGGTGCTCAACTTCAGCACTAGAAATAGTGATTTAGAGAAGATCACTGTCTGTATTATGTTCCTCATTGCACTGCCTAATTATTAACTTAAAGCTTTGCAGGGTCAAGAGAAAAGATTCAGAACAGAATTAACAAAATTTCCCCTTTATTTTCTACTCAACTGATGAATTGTTTATGCTTTTAAATAGAATTAATTTGCGTATGCTACGTAGGCTATTATATATTTCTGTGCAGCTTTTTACTTGT
Organism: Periplaneta americana; assembly: GCF_040183065.1. NCBI lineage: Eukaryota > Metazoa > Arthropoda > Insecta > Blattodea > Blattidae > Periplaneta > Periplaneta americana. Next base: position 147,849,815 of record NC_091122.1, read on the forward strand.
TCCATATCTGAAAGCGGAAATGCTAATATAAGACCTGTGGGTACATACTATGAAGATTTGGGATCTTAACTTCATCACTAATCATTTTGGTACCTCAGTTGATAGATCACTGGTTTACAATGACTGGTCCACACCTGTGGAGTAACAGCGCGTCTAGCCGTGAAACCAGGTGGCCCGAGTTCGATTCCCTGTCGGGGCAAGTTTCTTTTTTTTTTTTTTTTAGTAGGTTATTTTACAACGCTTTATCAACATCTTCGGTTATTTAGCGTCTGAATGAGATGAAGGTGATAATGCCGGTGAAATGAATCCGGGGTCCAGCACCGAAAGTTACCCAGCATTTGCTCATATTGGGTTGAGGGAAAACCCCGGAAAATATCTCAACAGGTAACTTGCCCCGACCGGGAATCGAACCCGGGCCACCTGGTTTCGCGGCCAGACGCGCTGATCGTCCACAGGTGTGCGGGGAAAGTTAGCTGGTGAGGTTTTCCCAGGGTTTTCCCTCAACCCAATATGAGCAAACGCTGGGTAACTTTCGGTGCTGGACCCCGGACTCATTTCACCGGCATTATCACCTTCATCTCATTCAGACGCTAAATAACCTAAGATGTTTATAAAGCGTCGTAAAATAACCTACAAAAATATAAAAAATAAATAAATATTATGACTGTGGACCTAGTTCAGATCCCGGCGATGGAGGAGTCGTATTTTGTGAAGGGGTTTTCTCGGTATTTTCCCTCATTGCACCGTCACTCTCCATTTCAGTGTTCATCATAATCATTACAATAGTACTCATCCAAAACTGTGCGGCGTGATCCATTATTGTAATTGGCCTACAGAAGACATAGTCTGGTCGACCTCGCGTTGTGTGCCCAAGGTTGCGGGTTCGATCCTGGGCCAGGTCGATGGCATTTAAGTGTGCTTAAATGCGACAGGCTCATGTCAGTAGATTTACTGGCATATAAAAGAACTCCTGCGGGACAAAATTCCGGAACATCCGGCCACGCTGATATAACCTCTGCAGTTGCGAGCGTCGTTAAATAAAACATAACATTTAAAAAAACATAGTCTGAGGGGGGGTAATGCACTTTCGGTTGGAGGTAGAAGAGTACTCTGGTGGGATCCACCGGAACCTTATGACGTCCAGGATGAATCCACAGATGATGCCACACAACTGAGTCTCAAAAACGCGATCGTTCGGACTTCAAAAATCATTCCCAGTATAGGATCAGGTCACTAATGACTGCGTGCTATCCTTTGAGACCTTTCTACGTACAAAAAAAACCGTTCAGCACTAAAAATAATGCTGCGGTCACAGTATCCTGCAGAAAGAAATATTTGTGTCCATTTCATCAGCTAAATAGATTCAGTAGCCATTCATGACACTAACGGTGAAATGAAAATTACTTTCCTTTATGCCTTTCCGCCAGGCGCTTTGCTAGGTGTCCCTCTTATCAAGATTTTAAAGTCATTTGTTGGAATCATTCATGTCGTTAATTACAGTATCGCGCTGGTTGGATATTGATGCGTGGGTGTTTTGTACCCACGTGTGTGTTTCATCATTGACATTTTGAAAGGATGTTTGACGCCACACAAAGCTTTTCTAGTTCGCGGAGTTGCTAACCTCATTTTCCTGTTCAAAAAGCACAATTTATTAATCCCTGAACTATAGATAAATGTCTCCCTATTTATAAGCACCACGTCATGAAGGGTTTGACGTTGTCAGCGATTACGACAGCAGAGCCAGTCTGTGTATAGCTCACCTAACGCCAACTTTGCCCTTTCATGCTCGATCATTGACAGCATCATTGTGTTGTCGTTCATTGAATTCTGAAGTTCACGTCTAAAAAAGTCATTGCGCTACAGTATTTTGTGTTACAATCAGTCCTATCTATTCTAATTACTTTTTTCCTCGCTTCTTTTCCTTACATCCTTTCGTACTTCCCTTCTTTTCATGTATTAGTTTTTATTTTAATCGTCTCTCTCGCACTTTGTTTTTATTCCTCTCTATTAACTGTTTCCATGTGTTCCTTTTCCTTTGTTTTAATTATACTGTAGTGTTTAAAACATTTTTTATTTGTATTTTAAGGTTTTCCATTGTTCTTTCCTTATTCCTTATTTTTGTCTTCACTTTCTACTTCTCTTTTCTTCTTATTAAGTTTTAAATTTCTTCCTTCCTCATTTCTAGCCCTTATTTTTTGTTTACTTCCTACTTTCCTGTACTATCCCTTCTGTTTTTATTTCCTTTCTACTTTCCTGTTATATTTGCTCTGCCTTTCTTCACCCTCTCTTTCCGTTTTTCCTAAAATTTTTCTCTTTATCTATTCTGCTTTTATTTTCGTCCTACTCTCCTGTTATATTTGTCCTGTCTTCCTTTCCTTACCCAGTCTTTCGTTTTTACTTTCTATTTTCCTGTTCTGTTCTCTTCTCTATTTTACTGTTATATTTGTCCTGTCTTTCTTTCCTTACCCAGTCTTTCGTTTTTACTTTCTATTTTTCTGTTCTGTTCTCTTCTCTACTTTCCTGTTATATTTGTCCTGTTTTTCTTTTTTCATCATTTCTTTCCTTTTTACTTTCTACTTTCCTTTTCTGTTCTCTTTATTTTCGTGTTATATTTGTCCTGTCTTTCTTTCCTTACCTAGTCTTCCGTTTTTACTTTCTATTTTCCTGTTCTTTTCTCTTCTCTATTTTACTGTCATATTTGTCCTGTTTTTCTTTCTTTATCCTTTCTTTCCTTTTTAGTTTCTACTTTCCTTTTTACTTTCTATTTTCCTCTTCTGTTCTCTCTATTTTTCTGTTATATTTACCCTGTCTTCCTTTCCTTTTTACTTTCTATTTTCCTCTTCTGTTCTCTCTATCGTCCTGTTATATTTGCCCTGTCTTTCTTCCTTACACTTTCTTTCTTTTGCTTTCTATTTTCCTGTTCTGTTCTCTTTTCTACTTTCCTGTTATATTTGTCCTGTTTTTCTTCCTTTATCCTTTCTTTCCTTTTTACTTTGTACTTTCCTCTTCTGTTCTCTCTATTTTCCTGTTATATTTACCCTGTCTTCCTTTCCTTACACTTTCTTTCCTTTTTACTACCTACTTTCCTGTTCTGTTCTCTTCTCTACTTTCCTGTTATATTTGTCTTGTCTTTCTTTCCTTACCAGTCTTTCCTTTTTTACTTTATACTTTCCTGTTCTGTTATCTTCTCTACTTTCCTGTTATATTTGTCCTGTTTTTCTTTCCTTTTTACTTTCTACAATCCTGTTCTATTCTCATCTCTACTTTCCTGTTATATTTGTCCTGTTTTTCTTTCCTTATCTATTCATTCCTTTTTACTTTTCCTGTTCTATCTGTTATATTTTTATTTTCTGTCCAACTTCTTATTATATTTACTGAAACTTTCTTTTCTTAATCCTTCTTTCTTACTTACCTTCTAATTTCCCCTTAGATTTGTTCTGTTTTTATTTCCTACCTACTGTCCTGTTATATTTGCCTTACCTTTATTTCCTTCATATTCCTTTCCTTTTTAATTTGTACTTTCCTGTTCTGTTTTTATTTTCGCTACTCTCCTGTTATATTTGTATTGACTTTCTTTCTTCACCTTTTCTTTCCTTTCTATTTCCTACTTTTCTATCCTATTTGTTCTATTTTTATTTCTTCTTTTCTATTCCCCTGTTATATTTGAACTTACTTTCTTTGTCTTTCTTTCTCTTTTGCTTCTTACTTTCCTATTCTTCGTCCTTTCTTTTCAGTCTCCTGTTCTATGTGCCCTATTTTTGTTATTCCACTCATTTTTACTTCCTACTTACCTCTTCTATTTTCCCCGTATTTTGTTCCTTTTACATAATATAATTTCCCTCTGTTTACCCTATATTTTCTTTTTCATTTTTCTTTCTGTCCTTTTCATTTATTTGCCTCGCTTATTAAACTCTCTCATGTTTTTTCTCCCTCCTGTATTTTCATTCTCTATTGTGTTTTTCCTCAGTCTTTATTTTTGTCTTATTCTTTCTTGCTGGATCTGACCACAGACTCTCCATTGTTGCAGGTGAGGGAGCTGGTGGAGAGATGCACCTGCCCGGTGCAGTTCCCCATGATCCGTGTGTCCGAGGGCAAGTACCGCATCGGAGACACCAAAGTTCTCATCTTCGTCCGGGTGAGTGCAGAAAATGAATGCCATAATAATTCGCAGCTGTCTACTTGTACACATTTTTAGAATAGAAGATTGTATATTTCCATTTTCGTGCAGTGTGTCCATTTCCACTTTATTTTGTGACATGTTAAAGTTCCTAGAAATGGAAATATCTGCAAGAGTACAGTGTGTAGTTGAAAAGAAGTGTAATTCTCGTGGGCAGTCTCGTAAATTGCAATAGTAGAGTGGATCGGGGAAAGATGCCTGACTTTTTCTTTGATTGAATTTAAGATACTGTTCATTTAGTTTTGAATTTCATATTGAAATATCACAGTCTGGAAGGTATTTTGAAACTATATTCTTGGTACAAAATAGAAAACATTAATTACCTTGTTTATAGATACAGGTTTTCTTCTTACCTGCACTGTAGGCATCTTTCCTCGATAGCCGGGTAAGATGGCAAATGCAATTAACACATTTACTGATATATGTATTTTACCTGAACTTGGTTTGATACATGCATATAAGAAAAATGACTTAATCTAAAGCTCATGGACACTTTCTCTCTCGTTTATCACTACATATTTTAATGCCGTGTATAAGACTCGTGAAATCACTTCTTGCACACAATGAATTCAATCCAGTACATTTGTTTGTCGTCATTCTTTTTTAGGAGGCGATTAAGGGTACGGTAATAAATCCCGTATGCTTACGATGCTCTAAAACAGTTCATACTCTCTGTTATAACATATTTCATCGCAAGTTGAAGACTGTCCTCAATCCACTGACTTCTATCAGAGGATCTTACGTAATATTTACACATTCCCTTCAATAAAACAAAAAAAAAAAATATATATATTACAACACGTTTCCATCTTACCCCGAAAAAAGTGATCATCTTCCCCAAGTATCGGGGTAAGATGCCCAGTGCTGTGACGCAACCTAAGATGGCGGAACAAGGTCGTTGGTTGTTAACAATACAAACTTCAGAACCTTTACTACAATATCCATTACAAAAGGTTTGACAGTTATTACGAATTCAAGGATGTATTAAAATTTTAACATACCTTTGCAATTATTTTATAGCAGAAAAATGAGCTGTTTTCTTGCTTTTCTTCTTTTCACAACAAGAACACGTGGCAAAATGAGTTAGCTTCCACTCTACAGACATTCAACTGTCTCAGTGATCATGAAGATATGCACGTGGCGTTCTCTCTTGGAAGAATGTGAAACTACAAAGAAATAAGCATCTTCCCCCGATAGTCAACTCCCCCCGATTCACTCTAGTAGTGTACATGTGAGTTACGAACTTGCTATACTTGTCATAATAATTTAGTAAATTATATTTTAAAAGAAAAAAAAAATTATTCGTCTCTCTCTTAAAATAAATAAAAGGAAATATTCTTAATTTACAAATATTGTATAGTAGTTAATACAAAAAAAAAAAAAGATTATAAAAATTGCTGTTATAAAGCATATCATAGACGTTTAGAATTTTTTTTTTCATTTGATTAACCAGTTTCCGTCTATATCACTGAGAAAAAGCACTGAAATACTAAAAGTTGCGTACTGAGATTAGCCACACTCTAGACCTCTGAAAGCGGGTCTCTATATATGCTAAAACAATTACTATATACCGTATACTACTGAGAAAGAGCACTGAAATAATAGAACTTGCTGATATTAGATACGTGCTAGCTAGGCTTTTGAAAAGAGGATTTCTATTTAATATTATGTCAGTTTCTATTTATATCACTGACAAATAGCAGAAGTTGCTAATATTAGCCGGGCCTAAAAGCAGGTTTCTATATTTTGTTTAACCAAATTGTACAACGGTACAGCACTAATTGGCAACTGTTGTTCATATTAGCCAAGTATAAACCTCTAAAATATTGGTTGCTCTATTATCTTAAGCCAGTTTCTATACACTACTTAGCAATTATTTATTGCAGTTTCATATACATATATGTTTCACTGTGTGTTTTTTCTTTCGTATCTTACATTTATTTTATTTTTATTATGTTTGTGAAATTCGGTGTGAAGTTAGATTAGTTGTAATTTTGATAATTAATGATAACAGTAGTAATAATAACAATTATTGTTGTTTTGCTATTTTATTATTAGTAGTATTATTTTTGTTTTCTTTGAAAATTCAAACTGTGCATAGTTATAACACGAATGGTCGTAGGGGCTCGTGCGAAGGATCTTCTGTACATGAGTTTGTATAGCTAATTGTGTATCAATAAATGCTCTTCATTCATTCATTCATTCATTCATTCATTCATTCATTCATTCATTCATTCATTCATTCATTCATTCATTCATTCATTCATTCATTCATTCATTCAATAATACTAAAATACTAAAAGTTGCTAATATTAGCCACAAACTGGATTTCTAATTAGCGGGTTTTTATATGTTATACTAAGCCATTTTCTAGTCACTACTGAGCAATGGCACTTAGATACTAAAAGTTACTTATGTTAGCCATACTCTGAACCTCTGAAAAGCGAATTTCTATGTTAAGTTAAGCCGTTTTCTATACACTAATGAACAACGACACTGAAACACTAAAAGTTGTTAATATTAGTCACAGCCTGGAAGTCTGAAAAGAAAATTTCTGCGTTTTATTAAGTCAGTTTTTTATATACACCACTGTGCAATAAGCAATACTTAAATTTCCTGATATTTGCCACACTCTGGACCTCTAAAAAGCGGGTTTCTATGTTACGTTAAGCCAGTTTCTACACGCTACTTAAGCAATAGCACTCACATTAATTACATGCTTTTTTAAAAGGCGCGAATTTTTTTTTCTTACAGTAAGTTTGTATCTATTTCATTGAGCAACAGCATTGAGTACGTCTTTTGGAAGGAAAGAAACGATATTTAATAGGCTGATCGTTTAACTCGGATGATTAGCAAAGATATGTGCTCTTTAGGTCTATGTGATTAGTTGGACTTGTTGAAATACCTGTTAGCTATTTCAGTTGCAAGATGAGATGAGAATTTGGGTCGTGACTTGTTGGTTGCAGGTGCTCAGGAACCACGTGATGGTGAGGGTCGGAGGCGGATGGGACACGTTGTCGCACTACTTGGACAAACACGACCCTTGTCGCTGCAAGACAGGTACTTGACATTACTGCTACCATCTGAGTTGATCACACTCACGAGGACGCAGAATAACAGCGATGTAACTCTTGTCTGTTCCAGCGCACAGATCCCCTCTGTCCACAAAGCTGATTCTGAAGTCTAACGGTCCCTTGGAACTGAGTACGGCTCAAGTGCTGTACGAAAGGTAAGCGATAACCTTAAACTTCCATGAAATGTATTATTATTATTATTATTATTATTATTATTATTATTATTATTATTATTATTTCGTCGGTTTACAAGCAAAAGATATTAAGTCAGAAATATTACTTCTGAGAAAAGGCGTATACAAAGTACATAATGTATTTGTATAAACTTATAATTATTAGAAAATTAAATACGCTTGAAGAGAGACAAAAATATTTTGAGAATTCAGTTTTGTCAAGAACTTTTGAAACTCCCTTTTCTGAGAGGTAATATTTTTTACTTAATTTTTAATGATCGAACCCAGGTCCTTGGTTCTACGTACCAAGTGCTCCAACCACTGAGCTACGTCGAAGTTCAATCCACAGCACCGGATCGAATCTCTCTCCTCTACTGTTTTTCCCTTTGTGGCCTGACTCCAAGTTCGACACTTATATGTTGACATATATTAAGTCAACTGCCATTATACAAGGAGCGCACTCAATTGAGTGACTTGCTGACCGGGATTCCACAGTAATATGCATTGTTGGACGCTCTTTGTATAATGGCAGTTGACTTAATATATGTCAACATATATGTCGAACTTGGAGCTAGTCCACAAAGAAAAAAACACTAGAGAAGAGGGATTCGATCCGGTGCTGCTGTGGATTGAACTTCGGCAGAGCTCAGTGGTTAGAGCACTTAGTATGTAGAACCAAGGACCCGGGTTCGATCCCCGGCGCCGAACCGAATTTTTCTCCTCTAATAATCATTGTTAATATGTTTTGCTTCTAAGCCGACGATTTGTTTCTCCTTGTAATTTTGTAAGGTCTCTGAATCACTGTGCTAGTGAATTTGGATGCCATGTAATTGGTCATCATAACCTTGTCAGTTGATATCGAATGTTATTCACGAATTTCTTTTCCTAAATGAAGTGATGCACCATCCTGCTGGAACACCATGCCCAAGTTTTTTCCTGTTGGAGTTGTGGTATGAAAAACAAATGTCATCCGTTTTTGGAGATCTAAATCGCGTAATGCCTGAACAAGTTATGTGCGGTAGAAGTAAAGGTTATAACTAGGCTTGTAATGTGGGGGACCGATTACACAAGTTGATTGCAGCATGGTACATAGGCTGGGAACGTGAGCTAGTATGAGGACATTGATTGAGTTTGTTCTGCTATAGATTACGGGAATAACAAGGTGCACATAAACAAATCTGGACAGCTCTAAAAGTAAATATACGCTACATAGCATTACAAATATAATATTTTTACGTACATTGCAGAAGAATTGTCATAGAATTATTCTTGGGTTTTAGTTTCCTCCTTCCTTTTCTTGTGCTACAATATCTCTGTATTTATAATATAATATTGCTTGTCACCCCGTATATTTGTATTACATAATTTACAGTACATGTAATGTTCCCAACATTCACTTCAAAACACTCACCAAATTCCGCTCCAAAAATGTGCGCCTGAGAACCTTTAACCTTTGGCATTATTATTCAGCAGGTATTCTGTTTACGTATGCTAGAGTACTGACTGGTGAACGGATAGTAAACTTGAAACCATTGTAAGGCATCCTATCGGTCCCCAACATTACAAGTCTAGTTATATGTGTATGGCAAAGCTATTACTGCAGACAGTCATTTAGGACTCTTCTTGGAACGTATCATACAATCGCTAACAGAAACTTCGATTTTGAGAGCACGCCTATGGCCACCAGTGTATGGCAGGTTAACAGATCCATTTTCTTCAGATGTGTGATGCCATTACGTTACCGACTTATAATTCGAAGCTCTCTGAACATCACACTCATGGTTTAAACGACGTTGAACTGATGTTACACTTTCAAATTTTGCAAACTTCAACATAACGGTACATCTCGCTTATTGCCTTCCAGTAAACGGCATTTTGTTTATTCAGTCGTTGTTAAGAGATAATCTGATTTTTTTTTTTCGTAAAACAATGATGGAAACTACCGTGTTTAGCGTGATATTGGAATTGTTAAAGTAACTTTTGCATTACCTCTGATATAATTGTTACAGTAATTTAATTTTATGTCTTCCAAAACTGTTCAGATTTTGTAAGACAATATTTGGGACAAAATTTTGGCTACATAATCATGCTATACCGTTAATTTATAATGAAGCTGAGCCACTGTGCATCATCCTGATATTATTATATGCTGAATATTTTCAATTGAAGTTTTGCATTTACTAGGAGATGTACCGTATCCAGTAAGTTGTTCGGGAGTTCAGAAGCCTTCAATTTCTTCACACAGTTGCAGATACCATGAGAACTGCGCACTAGTGATCGTGAAGGATGTTGAGTAGATGCAAATTGAATTTTCTCTCGCAGGTGATTGAACTCGATATATTTTGCATATAATTTATTCTCGAGGGAAGTCTTGACCTTGTTCGCAGTTGCCATTTAGTTCGACTGATGCGAAAATAATTGGAATTAAACCAGCATCGTAACATGCAACGTGAGTGTATCTAATGGGCTTGTTATACGAGTACATCATAATCGCAGTATGTTGCTTCAGTATACATACTAATATTGACACGTTGATGATTGTTACTCAACAGCGTCAAAATCACCAAAATGTCACATTCTTCACGGTAAATTTGCACAAAGTTATGTAAGAGTATGGTGGCATTTTATTCAGAATCTCGAATGAGGAAATAGGACAAAGAATTGAAAGGTACGTGAGCTCGCATCATTGCAACGGAATTTGGGAAATTGGAGAAGAATCTATGTAAGCTCTAAGACGGTTGGCCACTTGTCTCACTCCGTGTTGCACCGTTCCTTTAAAGCAGCGGTGACCAAAGCGGGTGTCGTGATTACATCGTGTAATCACAGACATTCAAACGGGTACGAAAAGTTTCCTGTATATTGCTGTGTGTTTCACTCACGTACATGAAGGCAAGCTGTGGCGGTATCATGTCGCTCTACAAACTCTTTCTCTACAAGTTGTAAGAGGTGGTTTCATAAAGAATGAGAAGGAGAACTTTTTGTTGTTCTGTTGGACTGTGCTCAACGGTTCAATTAGGAGTATACAGAAACATTAATTACCACGCTGAATAATGTATTATTATTATTATTATTACTGACCACTAAGTATGTGTTTCTATATTTCTTCTGTATGTGCATGAATATTAATATTTTTAGATCTTCTCCCTAGAAGGATAAAATTATTAGGTTTTATCTCAATTTTAATCGTCTTAATCTTTAGATGAGGGTAACTATTTATTAGTTATTCATTTCATAATAATATTGTAGAAAAACTGATTCAATATTATGTGCCAACGAACTGTTAAACGCCAGGAATTGACATATATTAAATCATAGCCAGGAAGAGAAAGATGAGATAAACAAATGTAAGGTAGTCAGCCACCTAATGGGGTTTGAAATATCTCATGCTTTAAAGCCTTTTAATAGAACAGAATTTCTCAAAAGAGTAATGATTAAAATAGCTTAAATAACTTCTCCATAAGAAGTTTTTAATTTTGAAAAATTGTGAATTTCTCGATCAAGTATCGAGAGAAGAATTTAGAAAATTCCTGATTATATTCAAGAGGAAGGTTAAAAGAAGAAGCAAGAAAAATCGTATATTATTCACTGGCTCTTTATGACAGCAGTGACATTACTGATACAGCAAAGCTTGAGATTTTTATCCGCGGGATTGATCAAGATGTTAGTACAGGAACCACCACTGGTTGTAGTTTTCATGCCAAGTACCTTTCCTCCGTCTCCTTACTTCATAGGCTGTCTGTCGCATGTAATCACTGCAGCTCGAGTTTTGGTCACCGCTGCTTTAAAGGAAGTTAGAGAAATTATGAAAGGAAAAATGATGAAAATGGACGTAACTATTTTGTATTAATGATTGTTTAGAATTTTCTGTGCCGAAATATGTTGCCCTCGTATTGTTTTTGTCTTATATACTTCCATTATCTCTAAATTCTCTAACAAGATCATACATTGCAAGACGAATGAAAACTTGGAAAAAATTCTCTGCAAACTTCTTTTGAACTTGTAAGGCAAATATAGTGAATACTATATTTAGAAACATAAATATGTTTCCCTCGCCTCTTTTGCGGAGGATGGGTCCGAATTCTTTCACCTTAGTGTGAGGTTATTGTGCTTACCACTTCCATCATCGGGATGCATTCTTGTAAGTATCGTGGTCCACTGTTTGGTGTCATATATCGATTCAGCACACAACGCTCACTTTCCACGGAGTCCGCAATAACGTCACTCCTTCCCCTGATAATTCTTCTACAACCTCATGGGATCGATATCATCTGTATGCAAGTCAACAGTACTATACTATTGTATAGTAAACCCCTTTCCAGTCACACTATCCCCACAAAAGAAATTCCCTCTCGTATCGATGCCAGATACGGCAGAAAATAATATAACTCCCTTTTACAGGGGCTAGGTGACTCTAATTGTTTCGTTTTTGTCCTGGGGTTGTTATTTTTTTGACGTGGACACATCTGTAAGTTCCGTCCAGTACTACGGTACCATCCCAAGGAAGTCAACCGATATAATATTTTCAAGCTATTTTTTTTCGCGCCTATAATTTCTAAATTACACGACATATTCCAGTGAAGTAAACGACGATCAACAGACGAAGGATCAATGTAATTTAATTTTATATTTTATTTAACGACGCTCGCACTGCAGAGGTTATACCAGCGTCGCCGGTGTGCCGGAATTTTGTCCCATAGGTGTTCTTTAACATGCCACTAATTCTAGTGACATGAACCTATCGCATTTAAGCAAACTTAAATGCCATCGACCTGGGCCGGGATCGAACTCGCAACCTCGGGCACAGAACGCCAGCGCTATACCAACTCCGCCACTCAGGGAGACGGATCAATGTATCCAACATGATCTTGAGTTGGAGAGGGTATCGTCATCTAACGATACGCGGAAGAAAGGACTTTGAGGTAGAAATTGGTGAGTCGTGCAGCAGCCGAGGCATGGTAACTCGAGAATTCGAAGCGATAGGACGTTCGCAGTAGTGTGAAACGATTCGTAACGAAGAAGACTATAACCTCAACTGAGGAACAGTTAGCTGTCGACAAGTTAATTAAAAAAATTCGCGATTGAAATTGAGAAAAAATTAGACAAGAGAAAATTCACAATGTCGAGGTATATGCAGCAGATACCTGATATTCAGCATTCTTTATCGAGAGACGTATTCACGCATTTTACTTACGGTTGTCTCTCTGATACAGCGTACTCCGATTTTTTTTTATCTCAGGTCTTGGTAGAATAATACAGCTTGAGTCGAATAAGGGGAACTCCAAACACAGAAACAGACACATTGAGTATAGGCTACCCATAGTGGACGTCCACTTTAGCACTTAGCAATTCAGTTTGTACAATCTTCTAGAGAAGAAGCATGTTCTGTGGACAGGTCTCCTCCGCGTACTAGACGGTCTTCAGCGTCCAGCGTCAGCAGTAGCGGCGGCGGTCTGCCCGTGACGACCCGCAATAGGAGTCGCTCCCCCAGCGTCTCGCTGCAGGCGCCGCGCTCCAACCACGGGGGCAGCACCACAGGCCTAGATTCCCTCAACGTGAACAGTGGGCGCCGCAGCATCACCCCCACCAGGAGTCGATCCCCGACGCCTAGGCTGAGCGTGACGAAGGCGCCATCCACCACCAGCAGGAACAGGAGCCGCTCCCCCACCCCACGGCCGCCGTCACGCAACAAGAACACTCCCGCCCCCGCGGACAACAACAACAACGAGGGTACAACCACCGCGCCGCCACCCGACCAGCAGTCCCTGAACGACTCGGGCTCGGAGGTGTCTGACGAGGGCTACCGCAGCCTGGGGATCGTAGCCAGCTCCGCCGTGGATGGCGCCGCAGGCAAGGAACAGGGCAAGGTGGAGCCGGAGGACGCGCAACAAACAGGTAGGCGATGCTTCTACATCTCAACAGTTGTTATTTATAAAATCAGAGATGCCAACCATCAGGTCTACGAATTGTCCCTAATTATTACGGCATTGCGGGCAGAAGAAAATTATTATGGAAAAGTAAAATTATCTCGGCAAAAAAGTACAGGACGACCCATATTTACATCCATCTTTTCATCGCACTGTAGTAGCGTAAAAAACCGGATTAAGTGACCCATTTCACCGCTAAAATATACTGTGTTGGTGACAACATGTTTTAGTTTCGTGTTAGCTTTCAGTTTATTGTATTGCTTGTTTTTAGTTTTGAAGAATTTTAGATAAGGGCGGAAATAGCCAGAGTAGCTGTCGCGCCCTTTTTAAACTCCACTAACTAACTAACTAACTACACTAACTAACTAACTACACTAACTAACTAACTACACTAACTAACTGTACTATGTTCCATACCATTTTAAGAACAAATGAAGCTTTAATTTAATTTTATTCTCAGTGCGGTCCGAAACATGTGCACTCAATCAGAAAATTTACTGGAAATTGTTTTATGTAAAGAAATAAATCTTGAAGGAGTAACCATGGCGACAAGACTGTCTGTGTATGATCCTATCAAAATTGCTGCTCGAATGGAACTGGAGTGACGCTGACGTTGTGCACTTCATGCATGACGGTGTACCGCCCCATTTTGTATTGATAACACGGGGATGGGTTACCAATGCGTTTCCTGGATGAATCATCGGGCGCCGTAGTAATGTCGAGTGGCCTGCAAGGAGCCCAGACTTAACACTGTTGGACTTTTTTTCTGTGGGGATAACTTAAAGAAAAGGTATACGCCAGAAAACCTCGGGATGTAATTACTTTGGAAGGTCCACTCCTGTGGAGTAAGGGTTAGCGCGTCTGGCCGCGAAACCAGGTGGCCCGGGTTCGATTCCCGGTCGGGGAAAGTTGCCTGGTTGAGGTTTTTCCGGAGTTTTCCCTCAACCCAACATGAGCAAATGCTGGGTAACTTTCTGTGTTGGACCCCGGACTCATTTCACCGGCATTATCACCTGCATCTCATTCAGATGCTAAATAACCTTAGATGTTGATAAAGCGTCGTAAAATAACCTACTAAAATAAAAAAAAACTTTGGAAGCGGTAATTCGAGAGAAGTGTGGTCGGGAGCCAAATGATATGTTTGTGAGGGGAGTACGGAACGTTCAGCCACATCTGAAAAATGTGCAGGAAATGCTGGTGCTTACGTTTAATTTAATGTAATCCTAATGAATGTACTACTGTTTCATTATAACTTGATCCTCTCATATAATGACATTTATGTGTAATAAATGTATGAAAAGTTGGATATAAATATGGATCATCTATAGGCCTATATACAGTATATCTTCCTAAAAAATTACTAAAATGTGAAGAAATTTCCAATAATTGTCGATTAATTTCTTAAGCATGCAGAAATTGCAGATATTTCACATAAAATACTTTACTAAAAGATTTCCAAATTTGATTAATGAAAGTAAACATGACGACTTTAGGAGGAATTTACAGCGTACCAATGCGATACTTTTCCGGGATAGACGTAGGCCTACATGACAACTGGATCAAGAATAGATGGTGATCGAGGTATCATGTATGTAATTTGCTTTATATCTGTGATTTTGTCAGGGGGAGGGCACGCACACTACTGAATTACTTGAAAAGTTGACACCTCTGTTTTGTTATTATTATTATTATTATTATTATTATTATTATTATTATTATTGATGCATTATCACATTTACTTCTTAACTTTTCTCTAGAATATGCATTAGGAAAGTGCAAGATAACAGGGAGGGTTTGGAATTGAACGGTTACATCAGCTGCTTGTCTATGTGGATGACGTGAATAATTATATTAGAAAAAAATCCACAAACTATTAGGAAAAACACGGGAATTTTACTTGAAGCAAGTAAAGAGATAGGTTTGGAAGTAAATTCCGAAAAGACGAAGTATATGATTATATCTCGTGACCAGAACATAGTACGAAATGGAAATATAATAAAAAATTTACGGTTGTAAAAAATTATACAAATTTGATATTATTTTTACAGGTAATTATTAGCTATTTTAATATTCTGAATAGTGTTTTATAAAGTATAATCTATGTATATTAAGCGTGAAAAGTTTAGTTTATTTAGCTTTTATAGTAGCTCAGACATAAAGAAAATGAATGTCACTAATTTTTTGCAGGCCAATGGTGTACCTCCCCCTTAAGCTTCTTTCTTTTTAATATAATACAGTAGAATTCCTCGTATCCGGCAACTGTGGGACAAAGCCAGTGCCGGATAACTGATTTTGCCGGATAATTGGAAAATACGTTTATATGTTATGTAAAGATTTGCTGTACTGCACAAACATTTTTTTCCATGTTGAAATTTATTTATTTTGATATAGATATTTAAAAATAAAGTTTTGAAATACGTACAATGTTTATTTTTAGTACTGATTACGGTAATGTACATTCATCAATTCATAATTTATTGTAATGCATAATAACGTAAAAAATACTAAACGTTTTCGTAACCTTATGACAATTTTAAATAGCGGTCATGTGACGTGAAGAGCAGTGTAGCCAACGTTGCAACTATGAAGATGAAGTAGCGGTCGATGATTTGAACGTCTTTAACATATCTCTAATATCTTCTTGTTTATATATACTAGACCTATCTATCACTCGAATGAAACTTTTACGCGCTGTAGGAACAGAGAATTTCACACTTTCCTATTTAGACTCGTCCAACACCCCTGCGAACGGGCGAGTTCAAGTGGTAAATTAAAAGTTGTTTGCAAGGCGCAAGTGGCAGCTTACTGATCTCCAGGGACATAACAGGATTTTCTATCTATGTTTTCACGCGTGAACAATGTAAAGAGTAAACAATATGCGGCATGTGCTATCCACGAAAACCACTCACATCTTCGTCCGAATCTTCCCTTTCCCGTGAATGACTTTTTATTTTGGCCTAGCTAAAAGTGCCGTTGTTTTGGTATTGCCTGTTATTTGGGTGCCGGATACGAGGGATTTTACTGTAGTTGGCTTTACCTCTCATTGAGGTTCTGACTGATATATACATCTATTATTAGGGAGTACATCTCACTTGACGATATGTATCAGACGAAGAACAATTGTTTGTATACATCTGAAGTCTGATTAGTGTAATAAGTGCGTACTGTCCATTACTCAGGAGAAGACAAGCGGAAAGAATGTGACCTTCTTGACTATCGCTGTTGATTATTATAAACATCGCTCAGATAAGCATCCCAGTAGCCAGGTTATTACTCGTGCAGGAAACATGAGTAACAATGCGTATGGAAATTAAACAGAAGGAGACCTAATGTTTCCGCTTACTGCAGTACAAATATTGCACGTGTTGTCGTACGTTATCTGTCCACATCCCTTCCTCTTCAGTCCGCTCTCGTCTTCTCCTGAGTCACCGACAGTAGCTAATCGGCGATGTATGTAATAGAGGGCGAAAGGAACTGGCCACCATACTCCATTATCTCCTGGCCTAGTTGCCTCATAAGTGGTGCCATGTTGGTATCACTTGTCAGATTCAGACCTGTCTTCGGACAGTTGACTAAACAACAACACTAGTTGACTTTTGACAGCGAGTATATTCCTCTTGCAGGTTGAGAATATCGTAATACTCGTAGGATGAGTTTAGTAATTCTTTACGTAATGGGCTATGTGACAGGAATACAGGAATAACCATATCATACCTGTATCTTATACTGCTGTTGAGATGTCTGTTTGCTAGAAACCGGTTGGTGTAGACAGACTCGGGCAAATGAAAACGTGCGTCGTGCACTCAGGAAGTCGGTGTCATGTGAGGGAGGACCCGAAACTATGTTAAATTAGCGTTACTTCAAACAGACTTGACCGAAACGCAGAGGGTCACATGTTGCTACGAAGCGGCACGTGTGTGCAAGGAACAAGTCATCTGTGTTCATTTATATTAAATCAAACGAAACAGGAAACTTAAGTACACTAATGCATTATAATAAAATTGTTTTAATCTAATTAGACCTACTTTTTCAGTGAGATATGTGCATAAAATATAATTTCAGAGTCAAATCAATGATTTCAGTTATGTTCATCAGACGTGCACATCAAATAAACTCAGAAATATACATAGTGAATCGTAAGTAATGTCATTAATGTCAGGGAGTTATTCTTTGAGATATTTCAAACAAAACAGTTTAAAACTTTTTTTTTTTTGTGAAACATTTCATAGCATGTTTTGGGAAGGCCTTTGATTTAATTCGTAATATGCTCAGTCAGTTAAAGAGAGCAGTGTTTTATGATAATGTGTACCGTATATGATTGAAAGAATTTTAGTTTTGTCTTTTAAGCGTGCATAAATGTGATCCGAACAAATGTAACATTGTCATTTCTTTGCAGAACGAAAAACTGACTGCAGTATATAATAACATACGGATATTAATTACACTAACCAGACTTCAGATGTATACAAACCATCCCATCGCACCTCCTCATACTCATCCTCTTTCACAATAGCCCTGCCAAGACTCTGGAATTGTTATCTGCTAGCATCAGGGACTGTCGAAATAAAATTTAATTCAAACGCAAAATTACTGGGCACTTGGACAGTAGTTGAGACTCGTTCAGACATGGTTTCTTGTAAATAGTTCTCTTAATCTATCACAGAATATTTCAATATCCTGTAATTTGATCACTATAGAATTTTGTTATTCTAGGTTTAATTTGTAATTCAGTAAATACAAAAATATTCTTTGTTCTTAACTTCTATGATAAATTGTCTAGCTTTCATTAATCAGGTAATCCTGTCGTACTTTAATTTTTATTGTAATTGTAATTGTGAATTTAATATTAATTGTAATTTTATTGTTCATATTATAGTTGTAATCCCCTGATAGAGGGACAGAGAAGGCTTGACGGCATTATCTCTACCAGGTTAAATAAATAAATACTAATACTACTATAGTCCCGACGCTGTTATTTCCGGGTGACTCCTCCTCTTTGCTTACGTCTTAGAAAGTGAAGGCTCTATAAAGTCTAGGTAGGTAGTATCGTTCGCCATTTTTGTTCTTAAGTTGCCGAGCTACCATACGAGGAATCTAGTTGCCACACCGTTAAACATTATCATGTCGTAGCTGCTATGATAATAAATCAAACGCACTGTAATTCAGCAAATAATTGAGCGACAAATGTCTTCGTATGCTTTCTGCGAACGCCAACGAAAGAGCTAAAATGGCGGGCGATTATATTAAGTATTTATCGAGCCTCTTAAGAAATGAATCTGCGAATTACAAGACGCATACGTTTAAATGTAGCCGACTTGCAACGCGATTGGCTGCCGGAAATTAGAGCGACGGGACTTTAGTACTGTATTTTCAGGTGTGTATCTAGGGACCGAACGACAACTGTCATTTGTGTTCGCAGAGCGTCCCATCCCACCCATCACAACACACCGTCCTCCGTCGGAGTGCAGTTCTTGTGAGGAAGTGGCCCCTGCCGCCACCAGACACAAGCGGACCCCCAGCGACGTGCAGCAGCGTCGCAGACTTTCCGACGGGGCCGCCAGCGACGGCAAGATGACGCGCAGCAGGTCGACCGGCGGCGACCCCGGCCTCTTCGACCCCGGCTCCCCCGCCAGGAGGGCGGGCGTGTACCGCAGCGTGCGGGCGGACCCTCGGACGGCGCAGCAGAACAACACGTGGAGCGGGCGCCAAGGCAAGGGCAAGCCGCGGCCCTCGCTCAACGGCGTCGGCGTGGGGTTCGAGCGGAACACGGCGCAGCGCCGCAGCCTGGGGTCCGCCAGCTCGACGCCCACCGCGCCTCGCAGACACAAGGGCTCCCTGCCCGCCTCCCTGCAGGGCTCGCCCACCAAGCACATCTCGCCGCTCCTCGAGCAGATCCTGCAGGTGAAGGACCTGGACAACGACGTGACGGTCCTCAACAAGATGAAGGAGATCATCCAGCACTACGCCGACATCGTGGACGAGAAGCTTGTGGAGGAGAGGCGGCACGAGCAGGCGCTGCCCCAGGAGGAGCTGGACCTGACGTCCGCGTGGGTGCACGGCAACGGGAGGATCAGGAAGGTGAGCCCCAGCCCCAGGAAGGACTCGAAGGTGGAGGGCTCCGTGAGCAGGATCCCCGCGCCCATCTTCTACAGGCCCACGGCGTCCGCCACGGCCGAGCTGACGACGCAGGGCGACAGTTGACAGCCGCACCACAGATCTGACCAATAGCTTTACACTATCTCAGCAGCAGCAATCATTTGTGTACATACTTTCTGTTTTGTCTGCTAAACTCGTAGTCTGACGACATGTTGTCTACTAACGTTTCTTTGCTCTCCCTTCTTCCAATAATAATTTATTTATTTAATGACCGTGTATAGTTAGTTGAGCTAGACATTATTTTGTACTTGAAGCATTGTTAAATAACGTCCATTGTTGTATCCATCCGCTTCTTCTTTACATTGTTGTGAAGCAATTTTTTGGTGACTAAGAAAGGATGCACATGATGGAACTTTGTGCAGGTTATATTAAGAATATGGAATAACGATAATCTTAACAACTCTACGCACATTAATGCAGTTTTCTGCAACATTTAAACCTTTATTCATTATTATTGCTACAATATTTTTTTTACCTGGCAATAATATGTTGCTATGTGTTAGGCAGACCGTGATATAGAGTAGAACATGTTAATGTATAGATTTATTACGCCCATAGTTTATATACATATATTTATAAGTGTTTCAAACTTTGAAGGACATAAGATTGTAGGGTGCAGTTGATTTGGGCCGTTATATTTCAGAACATTCTAAGAACGTTGTATAATTTGAATTGAATATCATTTATAGTTTATTTCATTCTAATATGTTACGTTATTAGAAAAAAAAGAGAGTCTCAATTTATAGATATTGTTTAAGTATTGTGAGGAGCTATCGAAGCACAAAATAAATGCCCAAATCAACAAGAGGGTGGGTGGACGAAGTCTGAGTTGAAACAAGAGCTGACTGAACTTGGTGCCTAGTTTCCTGGTAATAATCTAGCGAATGCCTAAGTCCTGCTTCCCTGCGTGGGGGCAGGCCAGCGCTGAGCGCTAGAATGCTCAACAATGAAATATCATCACATCATTCCAAGTTTGTAGAAACATTCCTATTTTGGAAGTCATGTATTTTGGAAAGTCTTTTTGTTTTTGGAAGAAAATGTTGTCATGTGTGGATGTTGCACTGTTCTTCACAATGGCAGGACTGTCTTCGAGAAGACGCGAACTAAATTGTAATGTGTATTTTCTTTGGGTTGTGGTAATCGACTTTGTGTCCTGTTAAAACAAATTAATGTAACATTTAACATTTTTCTTTCTTGTAAAGAGAAGAAAAAAGAGTTTTTAATTATCTCATTCTGATTAATAATTTTAAACAATTTGTGCATTAATAATGCAGAAGGAACTCACCACAACTGTAATAAATATTAACACCGCCCCCTGAATTAATTTAATGATTTATACAAATTCAGTTGTCAACTATCATGTAACTGAAACATAAATAAACAACTAAAAGTACTAAAATGGTTTCTTCCTTTTTTTCGTTGTAGATTAACCTGATTCAGTTCCAGCCTCCTTCAGCCATCGTTTTCAAGACCGTCCTACATCCTTCCTTCCTTTTGAACTAATATGTCATGCTTATTTTTTCGCATCTGTATTATCCTTGTCATATGAGAATACCTTTTTACGTGGTGTATGAGAAGTGCGGAAGGGATAATAGCTGTGGATAGCCTAATAAAAGGAGACCAGTAGTTAGTTTCCACTTTCCGTCAGGTCTCATGTCCATGCTCCCTAAAAGTAATTCCTCTAAAAAAACTGTATCGGACTATAAGCCAGACTCATTTTGAACATATCTGCTAGTTTCGGTCCAAGAGTTTATAATAAAAATACAAACCATTTTCCAAATCTGAAATATTTTAAAATTGAAGCTTTTAAAAAGGAAATTTATAAAATTATTCATGATATTATATAATATTAACAAATGTGTGTATTTTTTTACTTTTATTTCTGTCGACTATATTAATGTTTTTATTGAATATCACTGGCTCCTGTCAATTTATATTAAATGTTTTTTTTTCTCTCTTTTTGTCTTTCTTCTTTTTTTTTCTTTTTGCTCTTGTGTGTTATTTGTTGACTTGAATTAAGTTACTTACTGTATTTAGTAACTTGTCCTTATACAGTTTATGTTATATTATTGGCTAAGACCACACAGTACTCTTACGGTAATGGCTAGAAACATTTTTGTTTTATAATTTTAAATTGTACATTAGCTAGCTAGTTAAATAAATAAACAAATAAATATCTGTAAAAATATTACAGGGAGTAAGAAAGAGTAATCTGAATTAGTATCTTATTTGTGGTAAGTATAGGCCTCTAATGAAACTCTAATGTTTCTGTAAGCCTATATTATGTTTCCTTGTTTTATTCCATATTATTGTTATTATTATTATTATTATTATTATTATTATTATTATTATTATTATTATTATTATTATTATTCGTTTACTGCTCCTGCATTGCTGTCATTTTTATATTTGCTGTTGTTCTTATACTGGTTGAGTGGAAGAGAAGATCTTGTGGCCTTAACTCTGCCAGTAGAAATAAATAATTCTGAAGTTTGTGGGTAAGGTAATTTTGTCCCCCATGTAGGGACATTTACATATGGACTATACTGTTTAAAGATCCGCTCAGAGCTTTTCATCTGTTTCCCAGCTGCTTTTGTGGTTTGTCCAGTGAGCTCTAGATTTCACTAGGTTTGTCAGAAGCAGGTAAAACATCTTCGAGATACGTAGATCAAAACTTGTGTTCTGAAAGCGTAAAAATATGTTCTAATAGAGGAAAAATAGAGTACGTAAAGAGTATAATATATACGTAGTTAGATCTTGGTAACATCATACGTCAGTTTGTATCGAAAATACAAAAAGTTAGTAACAAAGTGTAAGTGAAACAGCTATTGATTTAACTAGTAAGGAACTTGTGATTCCATATTGATCAAGAAGAATGCTCGTGTTTAATTCTAAGGTGCACAGTGAGAGTTTTAAAAGTAATGATGCTGAACACAGAGTAACAAGAGCAAACACAGTAAGTTTACTGTCAGTATCGTGAGTAATTTGATATGCGTAGCTTGGCAAACGTAAAAACAAGTCGCGCAGGGAGTCGACAGGCACACGTCTGACATAAAGACGCGAAAACGCAGTATGAGGAAGACTTTTTATGTAAATTTTGTGATGCTCATGTCAGTGTAGTGTGTTTTGAAACGATAAAGAAGAAATGTAGGTGTCGTTAGTAGTTCACAAGGCACAAGTTTGTAACACGGAGCTTGTACACTATAAACATGAGGACAGAATAAGATTTCTAGTAATGCGATCTGAACTAGGCTACGTGAAACCAGGTTTTTTATTTTATGCGTTTCTAAGTTCGAGTGATAACATTTAATTAACAATCCAGGTGTCAATATGTTGAATATTTTGTCAAGAAATTAACTTTATAAAGCAGTTGTGGATGTTCGAAATATTAAAAAAAATACAAATGGAGCTTCAAGGAACAAGAATGGTCCAGAGAGGATGACGAAGGCCCTGATAACCCTGGGATGCATTAAGGTATTGTTTTATCATTATTTCAGTACTTTTTCATAATTAATTTTCTGATCATATTGGTACATGTAACTCATATATTTATACATTATATTATAAGCCTAAAAGATAATTATATTGCCTGTCATGACAACGCCGATGAAATATGCAAAAATCATATTTTCGAAGTTAAGTCCGTTTGAGCGCATTTAATTAGGGTTAAGAAGAGGCGGTCAAGCAATAAAAAAGTTTGTGTTTATTTGATTTTTTTTATCTGTTTCGTGATAGAATATGACTCTCTTGTAATCAGAGGTTCGTATGCTTCTAAGATTCTGAAGTTACTGTTGCAATGTTTTTTCGTCATGTATGACAGTTTATGGATTTCCGGTAGTTGGCGTTCGTGTAGATGGTAGTTTTGATTATATTTCGCGAAGTTAGTTCGTATCGTTTAGGCCGTGTCTCAAAGCTACATTTTCAGCTGAAGTGAACTAGATTGTTGACTAAATAGCCGGATGTGACGTCAGAAGTTATGATCCAAAGCTACATAGTGCATAGCAATTAAGTCCGTAGTAGCTAGTAAACGAAAATGCTTGCTCGATTGTTGACTTGTTCACTAAACAAACATGGATACCTCATCAGCAATTGGGGTTATGAAATCTGAATATGCTTTGGAAGTGAAATAATGTAAATATAATGTAGAATAACGCGTTAACTTTGAACACTGATATTGCAGGTACCTTCTGTACAATGTTTTAAACATTATTGTAATACATTAAGCCCTTATCTTTTCCACATAATTCGTAATGAAACTGCATTAGGAAACTGCCTTCTTAATTCAGTGCTGCACCGTGATGTCATGGTTTTTAGAAAAATTGTGTATGAAGAAGGCCATGTTTCAAGCATACATTTCCAAAGCTCTCTAGTGTGTAGTTTACAAGTCACCTAGTTGCTAGTCACTAGTATGTAGTATGGACTTGAGCTTTGAGACACGGCCTTAGTCTTGGTTAACGATCATGGAGTCAGGACCCAAAGTGGACTGTTGTCAATGGATTTCTTTTTTTCACAGGAGGTCATTGTTGAGTATTGAAGTGCAATATTTTTTTAGTTGGTTATTTAACGACGCTGTATCAAATACTAGGTTATTTAGCGTCGATGAGATTGGTGATAGTGAGATGGTATTTGGCGAGATGAGGCCAAGGATTCGCCATAGATTACCTGACATTCATCTTACGGTTGGGAAAGACCTCGGAAAAAACCCAACCAGGTATTCAGCCCAAACGGGTATCGATCCCGCGCCCGAGCGCAACTTCTGAACGGCAGGTAAGGGCCTTAACCAACTGAGCCACGCCGGTGCGATCTTTTTTTTTAGAAAAAAAAATGGCGCATTATGCTATAAATGTCCGTTCATATGGAAAACAGCTGTCAGAAAAGTGCCATTTTCTTAACAAATGTTCGTCGTTTCCACATTCCCTTACAGCAAATTCAGACAATTCCATCCGCCTATCAGGGTCATCACAACCTGATTACAAGTGTTCCATATTTCAAGTGGAAATTTTTCTGACATGCTCTTTTCTTTCCTCGCGAAGATGTTCCTCTTATTTGAGCTTTTTCTGTGTATAACCACAGTCTAGTAGGCCTATATACAGTCACGATGCTCAATACGTAGTAAATATGCAACCATAGGTAGTTGCTAGCCACTAGGTTCGCTACTATCGCCTTATTACAGACAATGCGAAACAGTACCGGCTCAGTCTATTGTTCCTAGCACCCTCACAACTCAAGCTTCGTGACTGTATATACTAGACTATGGTATAACGCTAAAGCGAATATAAAATAAAATTAGACATAAGTGTGTGTGTGGACATAGTTCATATGGGCCCGAAAAGCGGACATAAATAATTGTGGACAAAAATAAAAGTGGACGTAAATCCGTGTGGACAGAGGTTACATGGACATGGTATCAATGGACGTATCGTCCTGGAAGCGAATTGTAAGTAGGTAATCTGTATAATGTCATTTCTAAAAAACTTCAATTTTGCCATATTGTAACTCCAAGAACAGAGAGGATATGAAGTCAGTCAGAAGTCTTATGTTATAACGGAGAGATTTGACGGCATCCAACGGTTGTCTGGCAAGTTCGTTGTGTCACTTTTCCAGGACGAACCGATGTTGATTGATGCTAGTCTGTCGCAGAAGTTCCTTGTCTGCTTCTGGTAGGAATACGAACTGCTATTGTATGCAAATGAGACAAATAAACACGTACAGTCCAATTAGAAATTCATTCGTACAGAACTGGGAAGCCTCCGGTATCGTAAAATAAAGGGATCTATTAACTTGATTTTTATATTACTACGTGTAATTTGGTCAGGGACTCGACCTATATGCTCCAAGGTACAATAAACCACGTAACCTATAAAATGTTTTTAATTCAACTCTCGTCTGTACTACTGAAGATCAAAGGGGGGGGGGGGAATTGCATAACAAGATGAAGAAGCAACCTGCAGGAATGAAGAAGACATATGGTGGATTGCGATTGAAAATGGAGATAAAAAGCTAGATTCAAATGAGAGGAGAAGTAAGTTTACTTTCTATTTGATCTCCCTTTCGTTTGAGAATCGCCTTGTAGCAGCCAAGTTTGCCAAGTATATACATACAAAAAAAAGAACAGGCAACAATTCCATGCCCATATGCGGCATGGAACTGGTTGGTCGGCAACCAAGGTCAATGTCACACAGTACTACTTTTTATGTAAGGCCCGAGTTTTACCTATTCGCTATATCTATAGACTGCGATGAAAAAAAGACCCGTGGTTATAAATACAGACGGCGAAATTCAAGAATGCTGTCGTCAGTCTGAATTAAAACAGTTGCGAAGCTCAAGTCATCTAGAATACATATGATTGTAAATGTTGTACTTATGTAACCCCTATTCACTTACCTGGGATACCAGTTAACAAATGGAAGTTACAATTCCATATATTTTCAGACGAAATAATAATTTATCAAGGATATTAAAAATGTTAATAAGATTATTAAGAAATGCGAGAATGGCAACTATTCGACTATCAACAATAATATCACAAGTGGTGATAGTTTTCTGATAATTTCATTCAATTTATCGAAAGTTTCTTATCATGATCTTCGGTCTCGAAATAATTACCATTACAAGAAACATGAGATTTAAGCGAAATTAAATTATCACAGAACATTATCATCACCAGTGCTATTCGGGTAGATAATATTCCTACGCGAAAAATTAATCTTATTGTATGATGAGCGTATTCCATTATTTTTCCATGAAAGCAGAGGTTATAAATACATATCTAAATCTTACGGAATATGAAATTTGTTGATAAATATTTTAGAAAATTAAGTCCTTCGCCTCCTTGTAATAAACAAGTGAACATTTAAGATTAATATATTATTAATTTATTATACTATAATTTAAATTTTAAGTTACTTACTTTAATTGTATGATTGTCATTACTTCCATGATAACTACTGTGCACTGCCCTTTAGGATGAGCCGTTGTGCCTTTCGGGCCTTGAGTGCAATAAAAAGTAAAGGCTGGTTCACAATAAACCGGAAACGCAAACGACAACAAAAACGAGAACGGAAATAATGTTGAAATGAATGTATTTATATGTGAGCATTCACAATAGTTAATTGTGAATACCCACATTTAAATGCATTTATTTTAACAATATTTCCGTTCTCGTTCACGTTGTCGTTTTTGTTCCCGATTTATTGTGAACCAGCCTTAAAATGAAATAAAATGAATAACGTTATATCGTGAAATGCGTAAGTTGTTGTGTATCTGCTTCGAAAATTATTGTAAATATACGGTATCGAACTCTTTATTTTGAAGTAGATGTTACTTGTACTTGAAAATTATATATTATCGCCTATAATTTATTGCGAATTTACTTTAATTGTATTTAATAGTACAATAATTGTTATAATTAATGACAGTTTCATTTTCACTTGGTGTACTTGTTCTAAGCGTTTTGATGACTAACATTTCCTCTCAAATCTCCCACCATGTTGGAATTAAACAATTGAACTTGCTGGAAATAATTTACCACATAATAGTTTAAGCAGTAGGTATAAAACTAACAATGCAGGTCGATTCATTCACAGTTATCTTCCCAATAGAAGGTTCTTCACTGTAAACCCAAAATTCTCCAATCTTCCCTTTTTTTTCGCGTTCTTCTTAGTCCCTTCATGATCCATATATCTTAATATTGTCTATCATCAGATATCTTCTTCTTTCCCGAGCTTTTCTCCCGTTCAACATTCCTTCCAGTGCATCCTCCTTAGTCAGTGTACCGGCCAATTTAATTTTTCATCCTCATCAGTTTCAGCATTATTCTTTCTTCACCCACTTTTTTATAGCACAACTTAATTTCTTATTTCGTCTGTCCATTTCACATGCTCCATTCTTCTCCATACCCAATTTCAAATGTTTCCAGTTGTTTCTCTTAACTTCGTCGTAATGTCCGTGTTTCTGCTCCATACAACACTCTACACAAAGCACTTCTTCCTTAGTTCTTTTGCTGAAGGTCCGCAGTAGATGTTCCTTTTTTTTTTATTAAAAACTTCGTTTGTCATTGCTATAATCCTTTTGACTTACTTAAAGCAGCTCTTGTTACTGCTTATAGTACACCGCAAGTATCTGAAGCTGACCACTTGCTCTACTGCCTCGTTTAGAATTGCAAGTTTACCATCTTAATTTTTCTTCCGATAACCATGGTCTTCGTGTTATTTGTATTTATCTTTATACCATGCTGCTCACAGCTGTCATTTAGCTCCAGTAGCATATCCCATCTGCTAACAACGTCTTATTATCAGTAAATCGTAAGCACTTTATTCTTATTCCTCCTACTCTCACCCTTCCCATGTTCTGAAAACAGTTCTTCGCTAAATCCTCGAGCAATTGGATTGTCACTGGTAAATTGAATATCAGTAGGGTTAGTAAATGGCTAAAAACGTTAGTGTGGAATTACCAGATAAGATCAGGAATGCAGATATTATAGAACTACGATACGACGATACTGTAAAAAAGCTGTGAAGAAAATTGTCATATTTTGAAACGATGGTCGAAACATACCTGCAGAATAGATATGGAAATTTCCAGTAAGCCTGAAGAGAATCCCTGCGGTGGCTGAGTGGTCTGACCTTGAGCCTGTCACGCAGACGGTCTGGGTTCGAGTACCTGTAAGGCCCAGGATTTTTCATTAAAAAATTAATATTGGCAATTGTGGCGGACAAGGTCGCAGTTGGAATTTTTCTCAGGGTTTTCCAGTTTTTTCTTCAAAATTCCTCCATTTCGTCATCATTCCATAGTATTCCCCGATCGCCGGCTGGGGACGCACGGTGGGGGCTGGCCTAAGGACGTGTGGGGTGGCTTGTTCGAAACCTGGATACACAGCTAATCTTAGTGTAGTCAGCCAGTGTGGGTTTGGGAATGCGCGCCTAGCTTGAGGATTGGCGCAATAAATCGTAGAAGGTCGCAGTGCTGGACCATAGTACCCTCTTTCCGAAAATTCCATTCCAAGCCTGAAGAGTAAGAACTATAGATTGACCAACGAAAAGACGAAGTGGACTACTGGAGCTATAACAGGTTTCATTAAGCCTAAAAGATTGGAGTATTGGAAGATAGCAGCAAAAGAGTATGGCTTAAAAATTAACATGGAAAAAACAGTAGTTTTGAAAATGTCAAGAACACATAGTGTAGACTCGGTAATGAGTTTTTAAATAATATTCTGAGGAAATTGTACAGATAGTAACGGTATGTTCCTACTACAAAAGAAATAACCAGAATAATAGTAAGTGTCAAATTTAGAAAATCGTGTAGGGCCATTAAAAAACTGCAAATTATGCCCATGGCTTGTCAGTATATTTTTTCAGTAATAAACTTCCTCGCATGTAATCGTGAAAACTTTGTAACTAATTCGTCAGTTCATAGTTTAAATACACGCCAAAAATGACTTTCATACTCCATCGGCAAATCAGTCGTGCTATCAGAAAGGGGTGCGTTATGTGGCAGTAAAAATTTTAATAGTCTTCCTATGGATATAAAAAATCAAACTCAAAACATAAGATTATTAAGGGCCAAATTAAAGACATAACTAATTTCTCACGTCTTCTATTCTGTAGGTGAATTTATGACATTCAACAACACTGCATGAATATTTCTTATATGTTCCATATTCAAGCTGTGAAGCGATGTATGAATATCATGGATTGTAAATAAATACAATACAATATAGTAGAGCAATATGTCTTTTATTTTTTTTATTTTACGGTTTACTTTTACATTGTTGTCGATGTAGTATGAAAAACTCGTATTTATTAACGTTATTTCACTCCATTGTATCCTGATCTAGTTTAACAGTTTACTCGTAGAAAGTGATTGAAAGTCTCCCGTTCACCATTCCTTCCAGTGAATCCTTCAATAGGCAGTTTCTTCTTTGACCCAGCCAATTTCTTCTTCTCTTCCTGACCAGTTTAAACATTATTCTTTCTTCACCCTCTCTTTCTAGCAAAGCTTCGTTTCTTATTCTGTTTCTCCATTTCACACTCTATTCTTCTCCATATCCACATTTTAAATGCTTCCAGTCATTTCTCTTCATTTCATAATATCCATGTTTCTGCCCTCATACAACCACACTCCACACAAAGCACTGCTCTTTTAGTTCATTTTTCAGAGGTACGCAGAAGATGCTTCTTTTTATGTTAAAAGCTTCCTTTGTCATTGCTATCCTCCTTTTGAATTCCTGGCAGCAGCTCATATTACTACCACAAATATTTGAAGCTGTTCATTTGCTCCGCTGCCTCATTTAGAATTCGCAAGTTTACCTTCTTTACTTTTCTTCCGATAACCATGGTCTTCGTCTTGTTGGCATTTATCTTCATCCCATACTGCTCACAGCTGTCATTTAGCTCCAGTAGCATATCCCTTAGTATCATCTCCTCTTCTGCTAATAACGCCATATCATCAGCCAGTCTTATACACTTTATTCTTCTTCCTTCTACTATCACCCTTTCCATGTTCTGAAAACAATCCTTCGAGATGTTGAACAGGGCAGGTGATAAACGGCATCCTTATCGTACCCCTCTCCTTATTCCACTTCTCTCTCACAATTCTGCTCCTATCCTGACTGACTCGTTCCATAGAAAGATAACTTAATATAGATGAGGAGGCGAGACCTGGCATGTGAGCTATGCGAGTGGAGAAATAATAAGCTGCTAGAAAGTGGGTTTGTTTCTTGATGGTTAATATTATTTTAATCTACCGACACTAAAGTTCATCTCAGAGTAAAAATCTATCTTCCGCCTCCATACTCATTGGTGATATAACTGTGGCACATTATATGGTCACAGGACAGGTCTTGCCTGCCTTATTGTACTCTCTTCTCTTTCCAATCCACACTACTTCAGGATCCCCATAAGTTTTTTTTTTTTTGCAATCAGCTCTGTCAAAAGCTTTTTCTAAGTCAAAAAAAATACTAACTTATATACACTTTTATTTTTCTCTAAGTATCTTTCTTATAATATCTGCTCGAAAAATATGTTTCTTATCTTTTTTGGTATTATATTTTCTGGTATACAGAAATTTTCTTTGTACATATTATGTCTCAGTTCCTGACATAATACAGTCTCGATGTTCTTACCTATAAACATATGAACTTGCTTTCGCGGGAAAATGAAGGGTTCAGAGCCATAGTGGGCCAAGGGCCATATATATATAAAAGCGGAGAAAACCAGGGTTAAAATTAAGTGAATACCATAATTCAATGAAACATATAGCAAGTAATATAAAATATGCACATTAAAACTAAGTGATATGTCAATTTTCATTAAACTATATTATTCACTTAACTTTAACCCTTGTTTTCTCCGATTTTAATAAATGGCGCTTGGCCCACTATGGCTCTGAACCCTTCAAATGGTATAGCTTTTATCTCCATAAGATAGATTAGTACCTTTAGATACTATGTACGTTGAAGATGTTTTTCGTAAGCTAGTTATTGTGGAGTACAAATGTAGGCCAAAGATCGTTGCTCGGGACTGATGGACGATTAAGTTCGAGTTCAACTTTGGCGCCAGAAGCAATAATTTATTTTGCAAAGAATGCAATCCGGTCATTCCGTAATACTTGACCATCGAATGGGTAGGTGTCTTACGACAGCGCAACAGCTGTAGTTCTTTCATTCGCAGGTAACAGCAAATGCCTTCCGCGTAGGAGTTGGGTCACCGAAGAAAACAAGTGACTGCTATTTTATTGCACTTATTATTCGCTATGACAGCGTTAGCTGTCAGATCTGAGTCAAGGTGGCTATCTCTTTATGGACAATTTATGACGAAGGTCGGGTCATGACCATATTAATCCTTTCATTGCTTTTCGCGCATAATGCTCTGGAGTGGTATGGGTGCGTTTTATATGTCGTAAAGTTCGAGAGTTCTGAAGCAAAAGTGAACTAACTTTCGAACAGCAATACAGGAGAAACTTCAGACTCTGCATCTGATGAAAGGGAAAGTTTTCAGTGTTTCTAACACAAATGTTTCAATCGTACGGCGTTCCATAAATAGGAAATTTTGGCATGAAATTATGTTTGTTCATTGAAAACGTAATAGAACGGTGAGGTTTTAAATTTCGTCTACTGCGCTGTGGTGTTCCTCAAAGCCTAGCGCTGGGACCTATTCTGTTTTTAATAAAGGCCAATGATTTGAAATGCAGCGTTTCTGGATTAATATAGAGTAAAATATAGACAGCATGTAATAATATATACAGATATAGAAAATACAAAAGTACATGCATATTAGACTTAAATTTTAAACTCAATTAGCTTAAGAAAAGAAAAAAAAACAAATGATTAATCTAATTTGTTTAAGGCACAGTTCTAGGCCCTATTCTATTTTTAATATATATTAATGACTTATTAAAAATTGACTTACAACGATACAATGGTGTTCACTATTCTTATGCAGACGACACAGTTTTACTTTTTGGTGGAAAAACCTGGTATGATGCATATAATAATTCAAATAATGGACTTAAATTAATAAGAAAATGGTTTGACATAAATTATCTTTCTATCAACGAAAATAAAACCATCATTATTCCATTCTCATTATCTGAAAAATGTAACAAACCTCCTACATCTATATTAAGCATTAAATTACATAATTCTGATTGTTGTCTTATACAGTGTAAATGTCCGATTATTATTAAAGAGTCCTCTGAAGTTATTTAGGCATAATTTTTGATAATCATTTAAAATGGAACCAACACATTAATTACCTTTGTAATAAATTACGTAAAATAATATATTATTTTGCTTTATTGAAGAATTACTCGTCAATAAGTTTATTACGTACAATATATTTAACTTTATTTCAATCGGTAATTCTGTATGGAATTATAGGATGGGGTAGCTCATTTAAATCCAATTTTAATCCACTTTATTTATTACAGAAGAAAATAATTAAAATATGTCTTCATAAACCTACTGATTTTCCATCTCAAAATTTGTTTCTAGACTTTAATGTGCTTAACGTAAGACAAATTTATTATATTGTATTAATGAAATTCCTGGTTGGATGATCGTCCACCTCTGCTTCGGCATGTGGGCGTGAGGCCAACAGCAGGCTGGTAGGTCTTGGCCCTTCATGGGCTGTAGCGCCACGGATTATTTATTAATAAAATTCATACATAAAAATCGAAATAATTTTGAATTGTATTCTCATAGTTATGAAATAAAAGGTATGAATTCTTTAAGATTGTTTGAACCAAAATGCAACACTGTTACAGTATTTAATCATAGTAGTAATTTAGGCCCAAGAATATATAACAAATTTATATTTAAATATCCTAATCTTGTCAATTCTAATAGTTCTAGTATTAAATTTAAAAAGTTATGCATGGATTTTATAAAAATTGAAACATTTTAAATTTAAATTTATATACTATAATTCCAAATTGTATTTATAATTATTAATTATAATTGTATTGTATAATTATTAATTTCAATTCAGGAATCCGCCCCTGAGCACGAGTTCTACTCTTTCAGGGGCGAGCTAAAGTTTCTCTGTATATTTTATAATTTATGTTACAATTATTAGCAAAATAATAAATAAATACATAAATAAATAAATAAATAAATAAATAAATAAACCTATGTATGTTAATTATACTTAATTCAGGGTAAGCTCTAATTAATACATTACATTCTGGATCCAAAATTTCTGCTGAAATTGCTGATGTGAAACTGATTTTAATTTTTAATTAGTATTTTCTGATGTAATACACAAAGTACGTAATATTGTAATGAAATAAGAGAGTATTTAGCTTACCATAATCGGGCTAAAGATTCCAGTTTTGGATATTGGATGATAACCGACAATAATCATAAAGGGAAAGAAGGAAATTATTATTGAAGAATTGAAATCAGTTAGTATACAAAAAAAAAATAATTCAGTTACTGCTAGAGTTAAAAATATAGCACAAGTCAATGCTATTTTGCATTCCTCGTCTTCTACTAAACCTGTTTCCAGGCATGGGTTAAACCTCTTTCGATTTTTCTATCAAGTTAAAGGAAGTGTGGCCTGAACACCTGGTACAAGTGCGATCCATATTTCACATAGTAGTGCCGTTAAATTAAGTACCAAAGTAACATATACTTTGTCTTTCTTTGAATTTTTCAGTGCACTGTTTTCCCTATTTCGAATGTCTCTCTTCTCTTATTAATTAACTTTCTTCTTTTCTTTGCAATGAATTTTTATTTTCTACTTGCCGTGCAATAAAATATTTCATACTGCTGTTCTGATTGGTTTATCCAAGGACTTTTTCACTTATTATTGCTGAAGA
This sequence comes from Periplaneta americana, assembly GCF_040183065.1. Taxonomy (NCBI): domain Eukaryota; kingdom Metazoa; phylum Arthropoda; class Insecta; order Blattodea; family Blattidae; genus Periplaneta; species Periplaneta americana. Next base: position 147,883,638 of record NC_091122.1, read on the forward strand.
CTTAAATTCTTCTCCAGCCAGTTTTATGTGGTTGTATAAAAATAAATTGGATCACCTCCTGCTGCTGGACCAATTTTACATCAACACTTATTTTGATCCTTTGGACATCCAGAAATATATGTTCTAATTCTACCAAGATTTCGTATTAAGTGCTAATTTTCAACTTAAAAAACTTCATTGTGGTGTACCGAAGTAGCCTACATATGATATTTCGTGCAGGAATTCTGCATTACCATATGATGAAGGATGAGTGGAGAGGAGAAAAATTCTCTCCGGCACCGGGATTCGAACCCGGGTTTTCAGCTCTACGTTATGACTCTTTATCCACTAAGCCCTTCCATCCATCCTTCATCATATGGTAATGCAGAATTCCTGCACGGAAATGTCATACGTACTTCGGTACATCACAATGATATGATATACGTAAATAATCACTTAGTGATTTAAGACGGCGCTCATTCCGTCGGATCCCGGCCACTTAGTCACTTGCAATGAGTGTACCTCTGCACATAGTGTGTTGGACATTGTGCCACTGTCACACATCTGTGACACAGTGCATGAGGGTTGGCCACTAAAGGGAAACTAAGAGAAGGACCTTAAACTGAGAGGATTTAATCCGACATCGGAACTGAAATCCGGTGTGGCTTAGTGGATAAAGCGTCAGCACGTAGAGCTGAAAACCCGGGTTCGAGCCCGGTGCCGGAGATAATTTTTCTTTGCTCCACCCATCCTTCATCATATTAAAAAAACATTGTTTTAAGTGCTAACTTACGAAATCTATAATATAGGTATTAATTGCCGTTTTGTGAAAAGAATATCAGAAGTTACGGTTTCCTTTCAGGGAAAATACATTTTGAAAACGACTGGAGATGACCTAAATTTATGAAAAAATGCAAATAATTGGGATATGGATAATTATAATATTAGCATCAGGATCAGTTAAACTCTGTGAACACTGTTCATACCGTATGTTAAACTTCCCCAAAATTGTCAGGAGAGTGTGATTTACAGAAAGTGTCTTAAATAAAAAAAAACTGAAAATTACGTCATTTAAATAACATTAAAGTAATAATTTTTTATCCACACATTAATAACAAGAAGAGATGTTTCTGATAATCATGAGAGAATATCAGTTGTCTAATATTTTTAAACAATTACACATCAAAATTTAAAAATAACTATACGAATAAAGCCAAAAATAATATAGAAATATTAAAAGAGTCATAGCATAAATAAATGAAATTAGTGGTACTTGACTTCGGTTATTCACTCAAGCGCCACATCTACGAGTGACGCGCCAAAACTGTAGCTTTTTTCGTCGCTGTAGGCGTTCCCCTTGCTGTACCATGTGAGGTAAGCCACCGGCGTAGCTCAGGCGGTAGCAAGAAGTATAAAAATCGTTAGATAAGCAAATTTACAACAATTCCACAGACTACAGATAACGGCGATGTTTATACACCGTGACTAACGCAACCACAGCGTAATATTAAAATAATTATTTTGTTATCCACGCATTAATAACAAGAAGAGATGTTTCTGATAAACACGAGAGAATATCAGTTCTTGTCTAATATTTTTAAACAATTGAATAGTTTAATATCAAAGACGGACATCTGTCGTCTCCTTAGTTTTGATCTAGAGGCAATTTTTTAATTCACAGTGTTCTTTGTAATATTTAACACAATTTATTTTATAAATGTAGTGTTAGAGTTTGCATATGGTTTCACTAAAACTGGAAAGAGAATGAAAAATTGTATAAAAAACCACAGCTATCTAAATTTCGATTGAGGTCAGATGTCCGTCTTTGATATGAAGCGATTACACAACAAAATTTAAAAATAAATATACCAATAAAGCCAAAAATAATATAGAAATATTAAAAGAGTGATAACATAAATAAAGGAAATTAGTGGTATTTGACTTTGGTCATTCACTCAAGCGCCACATCTACGAGTGACGCGCCGAAGCTGTAACTGTTTTCGTCGCCGTAGGCGTCGCCCTCGGTGCACTATTTGAGGTAAGCCACCGGCGTAGCTCAGGCGGTAGCAAGAAATATAAAAATCGTTAGAAAAGCAGATTTATAGCGATGTTGACACAGCGTCACAGACTGACGCAACCACAGAAAGGTATAGCTATTACAGTATTAACCCATTAAACTTGACTACACAATATTCGGGTTGCAGTTCCCCCGATTGACCTTGCTATAAAACCAGGGAGACCAGTTTTGAACTAACCTAAACTTTGTGCAATAGGAATAGGCCCTGCAGTTTATGGTAGTATTGATATAGTTAGTTAACTGTAAACTGCTGCTGCTATATCGGTGTTGCAGATCTTCTTGCCTCTTTTATTATACAGAATTACACCTGAATAACAATCCAGCCACAGCCATACTGGGCGTTTCAAATTGAGTCCACTACTTCTAAGGAGCTTCGTGTAATGTGACACATGCTGAGTATTACCGCCTTTTGTATCTTCACCTATGGTCAGTATTCAATACTCGGAGATCGCTTTGTTTACGATGTATGCTGCTAATATGATGGTCGATATGATCAGTATAAACAGTACAAATGTTGTTCGTAACAAAATAAGAGGATTCATTTGTTGCCAGTCACGTAAAATGTAGAAAAAGAAAGTATATGCCAACTTCTTGACATTTACTTACTTACTTACAAATGGCTTTTAAGGAACCCGAAGGTTCATTGCCGCCCTCACATAAGCCCGCCATCGATCCCTATCCTGTACAAGATTAATCCACTCTCTATCATCATATCCCACCTCCCTCAAATCCATTTTAATATTATCCTCCCATCTACGTCTCGGCTTCCCAAAGGTCTATTTACCTCCGGTCTCCCAACTAACACTCTACATCGATTTCTGGATTCGCCCATACTTGCTACATGCCCTGCCCATCTCAAAAGTCTGGATTTAATGTTCCTAATTGTGTCAGGTGAAGAATACAATGCGTGCAGTTCTGCGTGGTGTAACTTTCTCCATTCTCCTGTAACTTCATCCCTCTTAGCCCTAAATATTTTTGTAAGAACCATATTCTCAAACACCCTTAATCTCTGTTCCTCTCTCAAAATGAGAATCCAAGTTTCACAACCATACAGAACAACCGGTAATATAACTGTTTTATAAATTCTAACTTTCAGATTTTTTTTGACAGCAGACTAGATAACAAAAGCTTCTCAACCGAATAATAACAGGCATTTCCCATATTTATTCTACATTTAATTTCCTCCCGAGTGCCATTTATATTTCTTACCGTTGCTCCAAGATATTTGAATTTTTCTACTTCTTCGAAAGATAAATCTCCAATTTTTATATTTCCATTTCGTAGAATATTCTGGCCACGAGACATAATCATATACTTTGTCTTTTCGGGATTTACTTCCAGACCTATCGCTTTACTTGCTTCATATTCCTGTGTTTTCCCTAATCGTTTGTGGATTTTCTCCTAACATATTCACGTCATCCGCATAGACAAGAAGCTGATGTAACCCATTCAATTCCAAACCCTCTCTGCTATCCTGAACTTTCCTATTGGCATATTCTAGAGTGAAGTTAAAAAGTAAAGGTGATAGTGCATCTCCTTGCTTTAGCCCGCAGTGAATTGGAAAAGCATCAGGTAGAAACTGGCTTATACGGACTCTGCTGTACGTTTCACTGAGACACATTTTAATTAGGGATTCGTAACAAGCTGTTTTTTACGGTGATAGGTTGTTAGTCCTTCGCCCAACCTCCAAGCTGGAGGACCACCCCTTATCGGCTGTCCACGACTGCTAATTCAATGTATCCGCAGCTACTCTCCATACCTGGAAACCGTCTCCCCTGTCCGCAACCTGAGGACGCGCCAAGCCGTGGTGATAATTCTTAATATTATCTGATATATACTATATTTATACTAGAGTTCGGTCTTCAATACTTCCGATAACGTCCACCGCTGTGGAGTAACGGTTAGCATACCTGACCATGGAACGAGAGGGCCGGAGTTTAAATCCTGGTTGGGATAACTTACCTGCTTGAGTTGTTATTAAAGGAGAAAAATTCGCTCCAGCGCCGGGAATCGAATCCGGGTCCTTGATTCTACGTACCAAGCGCTCTAACCACTGAGCTACGCCGAAGTTCAATCCACATCACCGGATCGAACCCCTCTTCTGCAGTGTTCTTCCCTTTGTGGCTTTACTCCATGTTCGACATATAGTATGTTGACATATTATATTAAGTCAATTGCCGTTATAAAAGGAGCGCACTCAATTGAGTGACTTGGTGGCAGGGATTCCACAGTATCTGCACTGTTGGGCGAAGAATCTACGTTAAGATTAATTGAGATCTCGGAAGTATTTTTAATAGACTAATCTTTACCTAGATTCTTCGCTACTACTACTAGTTCGTAGAATACTGAAGATGACGCAACATCGGCGTCGAAACGGGGCGTCTGTCTAAGGTACATAACCTATTTTAAATTTTATGCATAGACATTTCGCTAGCCTGCGCTACGAGCGTGCTAAACTAGCCCCGGCTATCGACTGATTACTTGTACAGGATTTATATCATATCGCTAATACTGGTTTATGAATACGAAAAACGTTAGTTCGCTGATCATCCACCAGAAGTCCGCGCTAAGAATGTCTATGAATAAGGACTTTTAACGTATCGATTAATACAATTTTAAGTTTTTAAACAAGTGTTAACGTGAACTGGAATAAATTAAAAGCTTCCTTTTCCATTGCTACCCTCCTTTTGACTTCCTGGAGGCAGAAGAATAAAGTTGATAAGATTTGCTGATGATTTGGCGTTGTTAGCAGAAGAGGAGACAATACTAAGGGATGTGCTACTGGAGCTAAATGACAGCTGTGAGCAGTATGGGATGAAGATAAATGCTAACAAAACCAAGACCATGGTTGTTACAAGAAAGAAAAAGAAGGTAAACTTGCGATTCTAAATGAGGCAGTAGAGCAAGTGAGCAGCTTCAAATACTTGGGACGTACTATAAGCAGTAACATGAGCTGCATCCTACTTTTACCCCTCCCATATTCTGAAAACAGTTCTTCACCAAATCCTCCAAGTAGATGTTGAACAGGGTGGATGATAAAGGGCATCCTCGTAGTACTCCTCTCCCTATTTCACTTCCTTCGGGCATTTCTTCTCCTATCCTGACTCTGACTTGTTTTTGTTTAGGTATATATTTAACTTACCTTTTGGTATGAAATTATACATTCAAGATACTGTAGTTAAATGTGTTATTTGCTCAATTATTTTGTCATTTATTGCAGTTTTACTTCCAATTGAGTCACTTTCTTTGAAAACATTGATTCTGACTTACAATTTGAACTTTGTAAACCATACATGCATATTATTGTTTTTAAATGTGTGTTGATCTTAGCAATGTTCTGAGTCTACTATTCGAACTGGTCATGTGCAAATAAAATGGTCTGGACTTATCATTAATTTTATTATTATTATTATTATTATTATTATTATTATTATTATTATTATTATTATTGCTGTTACTATTACTACCATTATTAAGGCTCATTCGCAATGAAAATTAAACATAACGTAAGCGTTAACTTAACGTTACCGGTAGAGTAAAATCAAGAAGTCATACCATCATTCACGATGGGAACATAAACATAACAGCAAACATACTTGGTAACCATGGAAACATAACAACGACGCCACTTCTACATATTCTGTCGTATACTTCAGCGCTTCACGATTGTGTTCTGTTTGCAAATCACGTAAGCATAAGCATGAAAGTTTGGAGTTTGCAAACTTTCATGTTAACGTTTTACGGTAATGTTTATGTCAGTACTTATGTGAATCATTGTGAATGATCCCATTTGGTAGCCTGGGCGCAAACTTCTGTGTTTATGTTACGGTTATGTTTAATTTTCATTGTGAACTCGATGTTCGACATATATTATGTTGACATATTAAGTCAACTGCCGTTATACAAGGCCCGCACTCAATTGAGTGACTTGGTGGCCGGGATTCCACAGTATATGCACTGTTGGGCGAAGAATCTACGTAGGGATTAATCGAGGACTCGGAATTATTTTAATAGATTAATGTGTTGATCATAGCACTGTTCTGAGTCTGCTATTAGAACTGATCGTATGCGTACAAAATGGTTTGGATTTGTCATTAATTTTATTATGGTTATTATTATTATTATTATTATTATTATTATTATTATTATTATTGCTGTTACTATTACTACCACTATTACTCTTACTACTACTATTTAAGTGGTGGTGATGGTGAAGATCTGCTCAGAGTGTTATCGACCCACCGAATGGTTGGTACGCCTAGGGTGGAATAACACGTTGTTTTGAGGTTCTTTACAATAGATTATATCGACTGCAGAGCTGGGGCGTGCGCGTAGCTCCGCCGAGCCCCAGTATTTGCATATAGACAGACGTATATATGCTTCTGACAAGATACACATTTTCATTTAACACTATTCACGTCAGACACAGCTTTCCGTTGCCGTGGATAGCGATAGCGGCTTGCTGAAATTTCGAGCTTCCGTTTCACACTCTGGCACACTGTTAGCCGAACGCATAGACCGTCGGATTTCCATGCTGGAAACGCGAATTCAGAATCATGGCAGTACAACTACATTTTTTTATGAACACAATAGTGTTATTTGATGTAAAACTAAGTGTCCCTCCTCAGTAGGTATGGGGAGCTAGTTTAGGAATTTACTGTCACATAAAAATGAAACACTTCCTTTTCTCCTTGCATTTCTCTTGTTCTCCTTGCATTCTCCTTATTCTCCTTGTATTTCCCTTGTTCTCTTTGTATTTCTCTTGTTCTCATTGCATTCCCCTTGTTCTCATTGCATTCCCCTTGTTCTCATTGCATGTCCCTTGTTCTCCTTGCATTTCTTTTGTTGTCCTTGCATTTCCCTTGCTCTCATTGCATTTCCCTTGCTCTCATTGCATTCCCCTTGTTCTCATTGCATTCCCCTTGTTCTCATTGGATTCCCCTTGTTCTCATTGCATTCCCCTTGTTCTCCTTGCATTTCTCTTGTTCTCCTTGCATTTGCCTTGTTCTCCTTGCATTTCCCTTTTTCTCATTGCATTCCCCTTGTTCTCAATACATTCTCTTTGCACTTCTTGCATTTCCCTTGTTCTCACTGTACTTTCCTTGTTCTCCTTGCATTTCTCTTGTTCTCCTTGCATTTGCCTTGTTCTCCTTGCATTTCCCTTTTTCTCATTGCATTCCCCTTGTTCTCAATACATTCTCCTTGCACTTCTTGCATTTCTCTTGTTCTCCTTGCATTTGTCTTGTTCTCCTTGCATTTCCCTTTTTCTCATTGCATTCCCCTTGTTCTCCTTTATTTCTCTTGTTCACCTTGCATTTCCCTTGTTCTCACTGTACTCTCCTTGTTCTCCTTGCATTCCTCTTGTTCTCCTTGCATTTCCCTTGTTCTCCTTTCATTCCCTTGTTGTTCTTGTACTCCCCTCGTTCTCCTTGTATCACCTCTTGTTCCTTTGTTCCCCTTGTATCCCCTAGTTCTCCTTGCATTCCCCTTTTATTCTTATATTCCCTTTGTTCTCCTTGTATCCCCTTGTTTTCCTTGTCTTTCCCTTATTCTCCTTGTCTTTCCATTGTTCTCATTGTCTCCTTATTGTATCGTATTACATTATTAATTTGACAATTTTGATTTAGTATTACCGTATTTGGAAATGAAATACAGCCCTCCTTTACCGACCGATGGTCGGTCGTGCAGTTACTCGTTATAGAAATTAATGCTCCAGACTTGCCGAACAATATTTGGCCTATGCATTAGTGTTGAATGTAATTGTAACTCGAGCGGAAGGCTTAGGTAATTTTTTTACTTGTTACACGGCTGCGACTTAAGAGAACTAGGCAACGTCGCAGGATTGATGTCCGGCCACGCCTCGAACTCAGAGCTGTGGCACTCACTTCAATTGCAGCTCGTGCGACAGGCGTTGATAGGAACTGGATGAAGTCATTTATGGTATGGGCAGGTTGTGTCCAGACACAACTGCACATTACTAAGTGATTTACATTTCGCAGCATCATAACCGAGACACCTACTTCCATTCTGAAGTGCAGACGCGCTGCGGGAAGCTTGCTTACATCCAGATCAGAGATAAGCAAGTGCTAATTCATTTCACGTTGAGTAGGATCCACACGGAAGTACGGCCTCTTTCCTTCACAGCATCTGATATTAGCTCTTTATGGTTATGCTGGAGATAAATCCACTAATGGTGCAAGTTGTAACAGTAGGCTAAATATTGCAAAAAACTTGTAATGTCTATTTTATTGCAGTTCGAGTCTACCTAACACATGTGCATATTTCCATTATTTTTTGCTTTCTCATTGTACGATATATAGTGTAGTTCTTCTCACTTTGTACTCTAAAACCTAACTATTATTCTTCCTTTATTACATGCTATTGAACTGTAGTGATTCTCTAGTTGTCAGGTCGAATTTCGGTACTGGTACTCCAAAATACTAAAATTGGTAACTACTCTTTGTTATGTTAACAGCATCGTTTGCCTTCGAAAAGAACTGCCAATGTTCATTAAACAAAAGTTACTAGCGAATATTATTTGAGATTTTAACATAATGAATACTATTAATAAATAATTCAGGAAGGAAAAGGACTGCTACGGACAATCAGTGAAAGATACCTAGAGAAGAATAAAGAAGTGTAGGCTATGTAGTATTTGTGGATTTAGAAAAGGCTTTTGACAGAGTGAATTGGAATAAACTGATGGAGATTCTGAAGAAAATTGGTGTGGATTGGAAAGAGAGAAGACTGTTCAGTAATCTTTATATGAAACAACGAGTCAGTCAGGATAGGAGAAGAAATGTCTGAAGGAAGTGAAATTGGGCGAGGAGTACGTCAGGGATGTCCTTTATCACCTACCCTGTTCAACATCTACTTGGAGGATTTAGTAAAGAACTGTTTTCAGAACATGGGAGGAGTGATAGTAGCAGGAAGAAGAATAAAGTGCATAAGATTTGCTGATGATATGGGGTTGTTAGCAGAAGAGAAAATGATACTAAAAGATATGCTACTGGAGCTAAATGACAGCTGTGAGCAGTATGGGATGAAGATAAATGCAAGTAAGACGAAGAGCATCGTCTTAGGAAGAAAAATATACAAGATAAACTTGCGAATTGTAAATGAGGCAGTAGACCAAATGGACAGCTTCAAATACTTGGGGTGTACTGTAAGCAGTAACATACAGTAAGTTGCTGTCAGGAAGTCAAAAGGAGAATAGCAATGGCAAAGGAAACTTTTAATAGAAAAAGGAACATTTTCTGGTGACGTCAGGAGAAACAATAAGGAAGAGTCTAGTGAAGTGCTTTGTATGGAGTGTGGAATTGTATGGGGCAGAAACATGGCTATTGCGACGAAGTGAAGAGAAGGGAATAGAAACATTTGAAATGTGGATATGGAGAAGAATGGATCGCATGAAGTGGACAGACATAATAAGAAATGAAGCTGTGTTGGAAAGAGGAGGTGAAGAAAGAATGATGCTGAAACTGATCAGGAAGAGGAAAAGGAATTGGTTGAGTCACTGGCTGAGAAGAAACTGCCTACTGGAGGATGCACTGGAAGAAATGGTGAACGGGAGAAAATTTCGGGATAGAAAAAGATATCATCTCATAGACGACATGAAAATATATAGATCATGTGAGGAACCTAAGAGGAATGCAGAAAATAGGAAAGTTTGGAGAAAGCTGGGTTTGCAGTGAAAGACCTGCCCATGGACAAAACACTGTTATATATATGTAACCACATAGTAAGCTATACAAGGTGATTCACTATTAATGATCCGCACTTTAGGAATCAGTTCTTTGGGCCATTTTGGGCATAAAACGTAACATGAACATGAGTCCGATTAACAACCGTTAAGGAGTTACGGCTGACTGAATCCAACCAAAGTAGCAGTGGTTTTCAGCAGAACTAAGAGTTATTCAATTAAAATACACAAAAATATTAATTCAAAATAATGTATTAATCATAAAATATGGATACCTTAGCTTGCAAGCAGATTTTCAAATATCCCTCCTTCCACTTCAATGCACTTGTCCGCACAGATGTGAATGACCCTAGCGTTCCGTACCTCGTCACGACTGTCCCTGATAAGCGCAGCTGATAATCACCAGTCCTATCTTCTCCTTCACCCCCGTCCATCACGTCACAGCGCAACCCTCTGTTTAGTGTACGTTCCAATATTTGTGCAATGCGTTCGTAGCTCGTCCGGGACACTAAAATATTCAAATTTGACAATTGTACTTTCAATAATTGTTCGTTTTAAAATTATTAATGTTTATTTTTTATTTCATCGTCCTTAATTAAAAGTTTTCTTGTTTATTTCATCATCCCTAATTAAAATTTTTCTAACACTTGTTTATATTATTTAGGTTATGTTATAACGGTCCGGCCGAGCTACGAACGCGCTGTATTACGATGCAAGAAACCCCAAAGCCTGATTCACAGCATGACGTTTGGGTTTTTACGAATAACTTTTAAACTAATGATAATCGGACCCATGTTCATATCAGATTGTGTGCTCAAAATGACCCATAGAACTGATTCCTAAAACGCTGGTCATTAATCGTGAATCACTCTGTACAACTATCTTAAAATTTATACTCGTAAATAAAATAAAATCTTACTTTAGGAAATTATAAAAATTGAAGGGTTCAGAGCCATAGTGGGCCAAGCGCCAATTATTAAAAACGGAGAAAGCAAGGGTTAAAGTTAAGCAAATGCCATAGTTTAATGAATATTGATATATCATTTAGTTTTAATGTGTATACTTTATATTACTTGCTATATGTTTCAATTGAATTATGGTGATAACTTCATTTTAATCCTTGTTTTCTACGGTTTTAGTAAATGTCGCTTGGCCCAGTATGGTTTTGAACCCTTCAATTGTCTGTTGTATGTAATCCATCGAACGGCGTTCATACGCGGGAACGTAAAAAAGTAACCTTAACAATTGTTTTATTAATTAAATACGTACAATAAGACTACAAAGACTTCATTACTTTTCAACATAGTCCCCACTGTGTTCAATGTAAGTGTTCATGTTATACTATGTTGAAAAGTGATGAAGTGTTTGTAGTCTTATTGTACATATTCAATTAATAAAACAATTATTAAGGTTGCTTTTTTACTCTCCCTCGTAATTTTATTTGGGTGCAAAAAATGAAGTATAAATGTTAATGTTATTCCAAACGTGATAAAATATTTGAATTAGTGCTAACCACATATACCCTTTAATGGTACAGTAAAAATTAATTCAACGTTGGGGACAAAATAGCCGATACATTTTGCCTGTAATCCCCTATCAGGTTCAGGGTTCTTTGGCCCCAGAGCTTAATTTCTCTCTCTGAGAAATCCGAGCTAAGCATTTTATCTTCCTTTAAGATTCATGCCCTAGGCCTGGTTTTGAACCCGCGAATCTCAGATTCAACGGAAAGTATGATAACCGTTCGATTAACGAGACATTTTGAATATAATAGACTGTATATGGACTTATTCTTTGTTTACAGTAATGTGTAATTGTAGCCAGAGTCCACAGGATTGATTACAGAGGCGTAAAATACACGACCGTGCTAAAGTGGTGTTAAATGGGCATAATAAATTGAATCAGGCCTCTATTTAGGCACACCTTTGTGTGGTTAATTTGAATAAGGATATGTACCGCTCTCCCTAACTTATGCTTGTTGTCGACTTGCAGTAGATATCTCCCCCTTACTCGCAGGTGCTGAAGGAGTGCAGCTCAGAATTAAGGAGATAAGCCAACGAAGGGTCCGTTAAATTGTATATGAAGAAGGGGAATACAACAAGGGAGCTGTTTTGTTGACAATTTGACAGTGGCTGTTGCTTTACGGATTCGCTGCAGTCTTTATTATAGACTGAAGAACTTAACGAAGTAAATTCGTGGATCTTTGTTTCTATATTCTACACCGCGTTCTGGTTATGTAGCACAGCTGAGTTTCTAGAGGCAGAGTGTAATCAAATGGACTCCAATAAATATTATGTTGATTAACCTGATTGTGATTGGAGAATCCAGAGCGATTTCAGTGTTAGAAATTGTAGATTACAATACTAGGTATCCTAATTGCTTCATTGGAAATGTTTATTAATGTTATTTGTTGAGAAAAGAATGAACATATTATATCCATTATTTCAGAAGTAATTTCCGTTATAAAGATTTTGTAACGTTAATACAAGGTTGTGAAGTATAGTGTAAAGGTAATAATTGAAATAATGAAGTGATGTAAGAAGTAAAGTGAACTAAGAGTGGGAAGTAACCATGATACATGCCAATAAGATCCAATAAGTAGAAAAGAAAGGCTGAAACGGTTGCAATAGATGGTGTAGTAAAAATTGAGTCTGGAATAAATAGTAAACGTAGTGTGAGAGATAAGGAATTAGATTTAGATTTATATAGGGTTTGAGCGATAAATAGTGTAGGACGAGTAAAGTATGAAATAGACGAAGTGATAAGAGAAAAGAAATGATACGGAAGGACACAATATAGAACAATGGAAGATAATTGCATGAGTCGTTTAAATTATGTAAAGTGTAATAATATAGTGTAAAGGTAGTCAATTAATTAGTGAAGTGACGTAAATAGCAAAGTTGAGTAACGAGTATGAATTAACCATGTTAGATGTCAGTAAGTAAGTAAGTAAGGAATATAATATCAAATGAGATAGAGAATGTGAAAAATATTTTATGTCATATGAGTATAACAAGTAAGACATAGAAAAGGTAATGAAAAGTATGTATAGTGAAAATAGAATCTGAAATAAATAGTAAACGTAATGTTAGGGATTGTGAAATTAGTTTTAAATAGGTTTTAGAACGATATATATAGTGTCAGATGAATAAAGTGCGAAATAGATGAATAGTTTAAATTACATGTCTAAAACAATATGTATAGACAAGATCAGTTAAAATAGAAGAATTACAAAGAGATTGTACAATAAAAAAAATCGTCAAGATTATAAAACGGGATTTAAAATTAACCAACTAGAGGTGTAAAATTCGAGAGCAACTCTGCTTAAATTAAAAATATGTGATGGAAATTTATTTGCAACCTTCAATGATATTTGAAATTTTTTTTTTTTTTTTTTTTGCGATTTAGCAAATCTACAAATTATGATATTAAAATCATTTCCTTGTCTTGTGTCATAGGAATGAATATCATTTCTTAATGTTAAAATTGGTAAGTAAAAGAATGGACTCGGAAGGACACAGCGTTGAATAATGGAAGATAAGTGAATGAGTTGTCCATTAAGTTCAAAATTGATGTACTGTAAGTACATCAATTTTGAACTTATCTTATGTAAGAATGGGAATACTGACCCGAATACAGAAATGTGAAGGGCCAGCAGTACCAAACGGTTGAGTGACAGGAAATCATATATATCATATCATATATCATATCATATATCATATCATATATCATATCATATCATATATCATATCATTTCATATCATATCATACCATATATGATATGATATGATATCATATCATATATCATATCATATATATCATATCATATCATATATCATATCATACCATATCGTATCATATCACATCATATATTATATCATATCATGTATTATATCATACCATATATTATATATCATATATCACATCATATATCACACCATATCATATCATATCATATCATATCATATATCATATCATATCATACAATACCATATCATATATCATATCATACCATACCATACCATATCATATACCGTGCCATACCATATCATATATCATATATCATATCATATCATATCATATCATATCATATCATATATCACATCATATCATACCATATATCACATCATATCATACCATATATCATATCATATATCATATCATATCATATCGTATATTATATCATATCATATATCACATCATATCATATCATACCATATATCATATCATATCATATCATATCATATCATATCATATCATATCATATCACATCATATCATATCATATCATATCATATCATATCGTATCATATCACATCATATATTATATCATATCATATATCACATCATATCATATCACACCATATCATATCATACCATACCATATCATATATCATATCATACCATATCATACCATACCATACCATATCATATCATACCATACCATACCATATCATATCATACCATACCATATCATATCATATATCATATCATATCATATCATATATCATATCATATGATATATCATATATCACATCATATCATATTATATCATATATCACATCACATCATATCATATCATATCATATATCATATCATATCATATCATATCATATCATATCATATCATATATCATATATCATATCCATATTATCATATCAATATTAATACATTATTTTAAGCACTAAAACTATACTCATTTGTGATGCGTGCTAATCATAAGAAACTATGGATCATTAAAACAACGCCGTTGTTGTTTGACACAGCCTACTGCAATGAACAATTTTTCTTTGGAAAAATGCAAGGAAAAGAAAACCTATACGTTTGGTGCATTGGCAAGATCTGTTCTCCACCACTGGGAAATGGAACGAACAGGTAATTTCCCCCTTTTCATTTTACAATTCATATTGAAATTGTTCGAGTCCGGTAAGTCAAGTGACAAGTAATCAATAATGTTTGTAGGAAATTTACAATCTTACTGACTTATCTGAATGAGGCATGAACAAATTTACTGTTTTATTGACATACTATGATTAGAATTAAAGAAAAATTTTCACCACTTTGGCATCATCAGATTACATTGCTGGTTACAATAACTATATTGAGAGATCATTTGTATGGGAGTGATAATGGAAATTTCAAGTTATCTTAACCGATGGCTGTTGATTGGTTAAGATATCAATGCCAATCAATCCGTACTATTAGTTTTCTCGCGGTATATGGCATTCAAATCATTCTAACCTATCTGACGATATTCCCCCCCCCCCTTTCTTAACTGTAAATGAGCACAAACGCTACTTAGGTGTAAATTTTTCTGACATTTTGCATATTCGATTCCCTAACCGCTTCAGATGTATATCATTTTACCTTTTAGGTGTGTTTCCAAATTGTATGTAATATGCTTTGTCAAATCTGGCAACCTTTTCATAAGGGAAGCTAAATTTATAGTATTTATATGATGTGAAAATATGTAACAAAGTAAGTACATTTTACATATGCAAAGTTATATTTTATAAAATATCTAAAATGTTAATATCAAATCATGGATTGGTCATTAATTGTTTGTGAAGCCACATTTTAGATATTTTATAGAATATAACTATTTAAAAGTAAAATGTACTTAGATAATTTCACATCATATAGACCTATCGGATATTCTAACCACAAATAACAAAAATCCAGCTGTAACGGCTGAGAGGATCATCGTACTGGCCACATGATACCTCCGTTTTTGTAGGATGATCGTTCACTTCTGGTGAAGTATAAGGATGTAAAGCTAGCAGCAGGCCGATCGACCTTGGCCCTTCATGGGATGTCACGCCAGGGATTTTTATTAATCAGTTTAAGAGAGATTCGAACACACGCCCAAACGCAGTTTCGAAGAACGGTTCCCGTTCGCTGTCACTAGATTACGATGGAGGCTCTCTGCGTTTTAATGAGAAAGATGCAGTGTACTCATTGAAGATGAAGTATTAAGGACTGGCTTCAGAATTGAAGAGTTCAGAGCCATAGTAGGCCAAGCGCCATTTATTAAAAATGGAGAAAGTAAGGGTTAAAGTTAAGTGAATACCATAGTTTAATGAAGATTGACATATAATTTAGTTTTAATGTTTATACTTTATATTACTTGCTATATATTTCCATTGAATTATGGTAAAAAGTTCATTTTAACCCTTTTTTTCTACGGTTTTAGTAAATGGCGCTTGGCCCACTATGGTTCTGAACCCTTCAATTTACTGTCTTCCTTTTAGTTTTGTTATTGCATTTATTTGGAATTATTTTAGGATAGTTCCTTATTTTTTCAACTGTTTTAACAGAACATTACTTCCAAGAATTGAATCTTGCCTAATCCGCTTTTTAGATAAAGTGAACCATTCATTTTACTGATTAAATGCTTATTGAAAAATTGTATGCGATTTGCACCGCACTTTTAACTTGATATTTGGTAACAGCCAGCAAAATAAAGTACAGTGCAAAACATTTTCCAGAGCGAACGTGTGATGAATTCACTGGTTGCTATGGTTATGCTAAAATGGACTGTAAGAACTGTGTATTAAAACTCATGTTTAATTAAAAATGTGAGGGATACTCGAGAGTGCGTCAGAATCTACGGCTTCTTTATTTTGAAGAAGAAAAAATTGTCTGACGTGTAATAAAAGCTTCCCTCTGATGCTGTGTATCGATCACGAGGGGTTACATTCTGCAAAAATTACGTAGCCGTTACTACCTAATTAAAGTTGAGCTATCAGATGATATTAGAATATGCAAGTACTAGGGCTCAGAGAAACTCCTTTTAGAGCTCAGATTACCAACGAGATTATTTTTATTGCTCTTTTAAGCTAGATATTCTCGTATTTGTGTTTCACCACTGAAGTTTTATAGAGCAATCTGGTTTAAAGGAGTAACATCAAGATTGAAAATTAACTGCCCAGTTCTTGGCTATTTATCGAATTCAATCTGGATTTTATTTATGATTACGAATTAAACCAATGACCAAAGCGTTGAATGACATAGCACATGATGGCCTGGTATTGATTTGAGGAGAAAACAATAGAAAAGGCCCTGATGTTTTGGTAAACAAAACTCCTAATTTCGGTGCTATACATGTTCCTATTTAAGTGGTTATTTCGTGAAATAAATACTTAATTACAAATGCTTTTAAGGAACCCGCAGGTTCATTGCCACCCTCACATAAGCCAGCCATCGGTCCCTATCCTGTGCAAGATTAATCCAGTCTCTATCATCATATCCCACCTTCCTCAAATTCATTTTAATATTGTCCTCCCATTTACGTCTGGCCCCCCCCAAAGGTCTTTTTTCCCTCCGGTTTCCCAACTAACACTCTATATGCATTTCGCTGGGTAACTTTCGGCGTTGGACCCCAGACTCATTTCACCAGCATTATCACCTTCATCTCATTCAAACTTTAAATAACCTAAGCTGTTGATAAAGCGTCGTAAAATAACCGACTAAAAATATATGCATTTTTTGGATTCGCCCATACGTGCTACATGCCCTGCCCATCTCAAACGTCTGGATTTTGTGTTCCTAATTATGTCAGGTGAAAAATATAATGCGTGCAGTTCTGTGTTGTGTAACTTTCTCCATTCTTCTGTAACTTCATCCCTCTTATCCCCAAATATTTTCCTAAGAACCTTATTCTCAAACATCCTTAATCTGTGTGCCTCTCTCAAAGTGAGAGTCCAAGTTTCACAGCCATACAGAACAACCGGTAATATAACTGTTTTATAAATTCTAAGTTTAAGATATTTTGACAGCAGACTAGATGACAAAAGATTCTCAACCGAATAATAACAGGCATTTCCCATATTTATTCTGCATTTAATTTCCTCCCGAGTGTCATTTATATTTGTTACTGTTGCTCGAAAATATTTGAATTTTTCCACTTCTTAGAAGGATAAATTTCCAATTTTTATGTTTCCATTTCGTACAATATTCTGGTCACAGGACATAATCATATACTTTGTCTTTTCGGAATTTACTTCCAAACCAATCGCTTTACTTGCTTCAAGTAAAATTTTCGTGTTTTACCTAATCGTTTGTGAATTTTCTCAGGTCATCCGCATAGACAAGAAGCTGAGATAACACGTTCAATTCCAAACTCTCTCTGTTATCCTGAACTTTCCTAATGGCATATACTAAAGCGAAGTTAAAAAGCAAAGGTGATAGTGCATCTCCTTGCTTTAGCCCGCAGTGAATTGGAAAAGCATCAGATAGAAATTGGCCTAAATGGACTCCGCTGTAAGTTTCACTCAGACACATTTTAATTAATCGAACTAGTTTCTTGCGAATACCAAATTGAATAAGAATATTATATAAAACGTCTCTCTTAACCGAGTCATATGCCTTTTTGAAATCTATGAATAACTGATGCACTGTACCCTTATACTTCCGTTTTTTCTCCATTATCTGTCGAATAAAAAGTATCTGATCAGTAGTTGATCTAATACGCCTAAAACCACACTGATGATCTCCAATAATTTCATCTACATATCGAATTAATCTTCTCAAAAGAATATTGGACAAAATTTTGTACGACGTCAACAAAAGTGATAATCTTCGAAAGTTACTACAGTTAGTCTTGTCCCCCTTCTTAAAGATAGGTACGATTATGGACTCCTTCCATTGTTCTGGTACAATTTCCTTTTCCCAAACAGCAAGTACGAGCTTATAAATTTCGTTAGATAATGCACTTCCACCCTCTTGTATTAATTCTGCTGGAATTTGATCTATACCTGGAGACTTACAATTTTTCAGATTTTCTATCGCAATTTCGACTTCAGAAAGTGTGGGTTCGGGTATAAATGGCTCAGCAGTTTGTGTTTGAATTTCTTCCCGATCATTTCTATTTGGCCTATGTATATTTAGTAGTTGAAAGGCACATTCCTAGTGAGAGCAAAGATACCGAAGTTAAAATAATAGAGCATGTGAAACATTAAAAATATTCAGGATTTACCGGCATGTCTTAAATGAAAGGGGTAAAAATTTATATGTAAAGTTAAACAAGTTTAGAAATATAAGTTACGTAAAAGTAACCACAGAATTTAAAAAGTGAGATATACATAAATACACTCGTATAAAATTTTTCAATAGCATTGGAGTGCCAATTCTAATGTATTGAATTAAATTCAGAGTAAGAACAGGAAAAGTTAAAGTAATAATTTAGGCAGCTGAAACGAAATTTTTAAGAAGTATTTTGAGATATAGGTCTACACTATTTCATAGAAAAAGAAATGCGGAAGTGAGATAAGAATAATTATAAGTGGAATCAATGTTGGACAAGATGACGTCAAATGATAGAAGACGGAGTAAACATCTAGAAAGGATATCAGGAAATAGACTATCGGCAGCAGCTGTGAGATACTCTCCAAAGGGAAAATGAATTTAGGTAGGCCAAGAAAGAAATGAAAAGCTGAACAGACTAAATAGCCTAAACTTTTCAGATAAGAAGAATAAGAGGAAAATGTACATAATGAATTAAGTTTGGGTAAACCGACCCTACAAGACTGGAAGCTGTGTGTTAAAATAATTGTATCCTCTTAAATTGAAAGAGGTTATAACCAACATAATTCATCTCCAAATTCTTTTGTTATAAGATTCAAGAAAATAACAAGAATAAAACTCCTAAATTACACTTCAGGACAGAAGAAGGGCGGTGCGACAGAAAGCGGAAATGAGACTCTGAGGAAATTATTGACTGAAGTGCGGGGAAAATGGGACTTGACAGAAGCTGGAACACTGACGAGGGTCTGTTATAAAAGCAAAAATTAAGTTACATCATGATTGTTTAGCTTACACCGAGACAGAACTTTCCTTTCCTAAAGTTAATAGAAAGAAATTGGGAACAGTTAATTTATCATGGTCGAGATTATTGTGTTGTGGAAATGAAATCTGAATGAAAATCTGATTAATTTACAGCTTCTTTTAGTTTGGACAATGGAGTCATTGTACAGTACGTCATGTAGACATTTTCTTTTTTACATTTTGACTTTATTATTAGAAATATATTGTTATAATGTAAAAATAGATTTGATATTGTCACGGAAATACTCGTTCTTACAGATTTATGTTTCGACTCTCAACTGACTCATGCAGTCACGTGTTCGATTCTAAACACTAGTGAGGAGGGTCACACCATTAACTCCATCATAGCTAAAATCCTCAATTACTGCGAGGCTCTCTGCTGTTGTCGTTCCTCGTCTGTCATGTTTTGTATACCTCTTATTTTACAGGAGAACAACTTACAAAACTCCGTTGGTCTGCGGATGCGTCAAGAGTGACACAATATACTATTCACCTCCTCCTCTCTAATTGTCAACCAATAACGGGAGAAGGCGTTACTCACGTAGACTTTCAATGAAGTAAAATAGTTTTCCCATTTTTTATATTTAATAATAACTCAATAACTAGTAGTCAGATTCTAATAATGAAAAAAAGCAAGTTGAAGAGTATTGTTTGCAGATTTCTAAGATGTTTGAGTCGCCGCAATATAACAAATATGTAATACTTCTTAATTGAGGTTTGTTTTATACTATTGTAGTGTGGGAAAATATGTTTTTGAAGTAGAAAATCAATCTACGATAACTTTCTTTCTTGAAAAGATAATTGCGTAGTTACAATGTATGAAATCGTCTAAATACATGATATTTTATGTTGAAATAAAAACTATGTTAATAGAATGAGTCTACAAGATATCATCTGTCTGACTGCTCGCGGTCTTTCAAGCAGCGCCCGCGTACGTAAACATTATTTATCTTCTAAACCAACAGTGCTTTAAAAATAAGCATTTATTGTTTCGATTGGTTTCATTCACTACAAGCATGCTTTATTATTTAATTTCACGAAAACGTAATAGAACACAAAAATATTTATTTAAACTAATATTAACTCTTTGCTAGATATTTATTTATTTATTTATTTATTTATTTATTTATTTATTTATTTATTTATTTATTTATTTATTTATTTATTTATTTATTTATTTATTTATTTATTTATTTATTTATTCATTCATTCATTTGTTGTTGAATATAACAGGCAAAGCCCAATTACAATATTCACGACTAACAAATTAATTTATAAAACGTAAACAAGGAAAAGGAAACATAGATTAAAAACTGAAACAAAATAGAAATAAGAGAAATAAAAAAAGAGAAATTGAAATAAGGTGTGAAAATAGCTTCAAATTAACTAATAACAATATTCTGTAAAATATGATAACAAATATCCAGACGTTTGAGATGGGCAGGGCATGTATCACGTATGGGCGAATCCAGAAATGCATTTAGAGTGTTAGTTGGGAGGCCGGAGGGAAAAAGACCTTTAGGGAGGCCGAGACGTAGATGGGAAGATAATATTAAAATGGATTAGAGGGAGGTGGGATATGATGATAGAGAATGGATTAATTTTGCTCAGGATAGGGACCAATGGCGGGCTTATGTGAGGACGGCAATGAACCTCCGGGTTCCTGAAAAGCCAGTAAGTAAGTATGATAACAAATAATTCTGTATCTAGAGAAATGCATATTGAAAATATCAACATTCGGATGAGGATGTAATTTATTGTATAACTGTAACATTTGGATATACTGTACCTACTGATGTAATTGTTTTCGTAATTTTACTAACGATATAAGCAGTATAACCCAAATAAAATAAGGAAATAAGTATTTTTTCTGGGAGAACTATAAAGTTTTGATCCTATGTTGTTTGAACATTTTTTATCTTCTAGACCAGCGGTGACCAAAACTCGAACGGCAGCGAGAGACAGTCTATGAAGTAAGGAGACGGGAGAGAGGTACTTGGCATGAAAACTACAACCAGTGGTGGTTCGTGCACTAACATTGAGTTCATCAACCAGCTAATAAAAATCGCAAGCTTTGCTGTATCAATAATGTCACTACTGTCATCAAGAGCTAATTATACAAATTTTCTTGTTTTTTTTTTTTTTAATATTCATCAATGAACGCAATCAGAAATCTCCTGAATTCTCTTCTGGATATTTAGTCGAGAAATGCGCAGTTTTTCAAAATTAATTAACAATTTTCATTGGACAAATTATTTCAGTCACCTTGATCATTACGCTTTTATAAAACTCTCCTTCGTTGGAAGGCTTAAGAGAACGAGCTATTTCGTTCGCCACTAGATAGCTGGCTTCCTTACATTTATTTATGTCATCTTTCCCTTCAGGACGATGATTGAGGGCTGATTTCAGTTCCTGGAGTTTAATAGCTCGTTTCATTACTACACTAGCACGTAATATTCAATCAGTTTCTCTATATTATTATTATTATTATTATTATTATTATTATTATTATTATTATTATTATTATTACTGCTACTGGTAATGCTATCAGTATTGTTTTTAGTATTACCATTATTAGTATTACCATTAATATTATTATTATTAATATTATTATTATTATTATTATTATTATTATTATTATTAAATCAATAACAAGTAAATAGCTAATAATAGTCATCAAAAGATTTAAAAAAAATTAAAATGGAGATATAACGTAGTCTAGTAATTATTTTATCCTTCAGGGGAAGATGTAGTCCTATATATTCAGGCAGATATATAAGAATTATGGTAACAGTTGCTGATTAATAATAATAATAATAATAATAATAATATGTTATGCCTGTGTATTCACCGTAATGCCCTGTAATGTCGCTTCTATATACTATTACCAATTGAACCGTTGACAAAAGCAACATATTACATTTTCTCCGACAGAACAGCGAATAAATTCCTCTTCTCATTCTGTACGAAATCTTCTGTTCCTGCTAGAGACAGAGCGACATGGTACCGACACTGCTTGCCTTCAGTACGTGAGCGAGACAGAGAGCAATGTAGAGGAAACTCCCCTTACCAATATGAATGTCTTTGATTACACCAGTCGTGGCGAAAATGTAATCGTGCGCCGAGCCACTGTGTAACCTGCAATGTGCATAGCACCTATGGAAGGAGGCGGACACCCGAAGGGGAAGAGAAGCAACTGTCTGACTTATTAACGGATTATCATTTTCCTTATGTCAAGCACTTAAATATAATTTTATAGAGTATACGTTTACAAATTAATGTCCAGTACGTGTAACAAAGACAGAAATGAACAAGAAAACATAGGACACATTATCATAACTTAAAATTAACTGTCTTCAGAATGTGTCTGCGACAGAGTTTCAGAATCAGGAATTATGTCACTTACTGCCAGTCGTAGTTGATCACGAAGGTATTTGTCTCTCAGTCGTAATCTAAATTAGGTTTTTACTATTTTCATTGTTGAAAATAATTTTTCACAAACGTAAGTTGTAGCGAACATGACTTCAACAGAGCAAGCGAAAGAACGAAGCTTCGGATATTTATTTTTTGGCAAAGATTTGAAAAGTTTAACATTTGTCAAGTCCTTACATCTAGCTTTCATTGTAACATTAGGGCTGCATTGTAAATCTGTGAGTTTAAATTGAAGACCTAACCGCATTATTCGTACATCTGCTGAAAAAGGATCAAAATAATAATAATAATAATAATAATAATAATAATAATAATAATAATAATAATAATAATAATAATAACACAATCTTTTAATGTTTCATGAGTAACATGTAGTATAATGCCGTTTTATGTTATACAACTGTTTTCCTCGTAATAATTGTGAATAGATCATACATTTAATATTCTCACCATATTGACAGCAAAAAAATGCGTCCTCCCATCCTACTTGAAACTTTCGTTTTTGTAGAGGTACGCGGTTTCGAGAGAGACATTGCGACGATACGCCACTCGCAGGTCAGAGACAAATACAAATGGAACGGAGTTTGACTCCAGTGAGTGAGAGGGTGGGGGTTGGGGGAGTTAGGAAGCGCATAGCTATCATTGCGAGCCACAATGTGCTCGTGAGTCGCATTTTCGCCACGACTGGATTACACGATTTAATCACGATACCCAGTTTGGTCATCCCCGAAAACTGTGAAAAGGACGGCACTTATACCCCTTACACTCTATATACACATATAATATATTGCTAGAGCTTTTTTTGGGAGCAGAGGACAAATTTTTAACATTTTACGCTATATAAAATATTATACATTCAGGTGTTTTAACGTTCTTTTGGAGGATGTAGGCCTGTTTAGTTGTACAAGGTTTCACATTGAACTTAAGTCTTGTGAATCATAGACAGAATATAAGCGAAATATTATCTCGTCTGCAATACCATGTCAAGGCAAAGAAGAGCTTGATTGCTTTCCGCGCCCAAAACAAGGCAAGACTCTATAAAAGTAGTTGCAGGTTACAGGGACAGTCGCATGGCAGGGTCATGAAGTGCTCTCGACTTCTCATGCAATCTAAGAGAGTTGAAACCGAGACTGTCATGATCATCTTTACGCTGCTGTCTCTGTCAGAGAAACACGTCTCGGGGGGAGAGGGTTATGGCTTATAGAAATTGTCCATGCTTGATATTCGCTATGTGTATGGTCATTTGGAAAGCGAATTCCTTGGAAATATTTAACACGCCGTTTTCCAAGCTGCATTAGACCTGCGTTTCGCATATTGATTATGTTCATGTAGCAATGCGTGTACTTTGTGTATGCGTGTATTGCAACACCACTCCAGTACATCTTTCTGCATAGAAACTCGAACAGCTTTTCTTTTCTCATATAAAGTGTAAAGAGAAAATACTATGCTGCTGCGAAAAGGCAATTTCGAGGTTTATACGGAAATATACAGTGGATACAAAAAGTATTTGCACACCCTTGTTTTTCTTAATATTTAAATAAATATCAAGGAAAATTTTATAAACACAATTGTAACAGGTAACTGTAGTAATATTAAGAGCTATGTACTTGATAAGAATTGCGTACAGCTACAAATTGAAATAAGGATCTGAAAACTTTAATTTATTGTAGTAAAAAAAGTATTTGCACATTAAAACTCTCAATGCATAAGTCCTATTTTATTGGCTAAATCACATCAAATGAAATATTTGATGTTATATTGGGGATTAGTATGTGTATTGAAGGATAGAACACCAATAAGCGACATGAGTCCGAAAGCATAAGAGCTACCAGAGTCCATGCGGGGTAGAACTGTTTTTCAACTTTGGCAAGGCCAGAATTGCTGTAAACTTGGAAAAGATCTGTCCCTGCCTTTTTCTACTGTGTTATTTGTGTAAGAAGTACGAGGAGACTCGAACAACAGTCAATAAACCGCGAACAGGAAGACCAAAAATTCTTACACTTAGGGAGAGACGTCAAATAATTCACACTGTCATCAAAGATCCATTCTGAAGCGCTGTAACCTTAGCTGCTGACATTTCTACAACGTCGGTCAAACAGATTAGTCTTCAGACTATCAGGAATGTTTTGCATAGTACTAAGTTCCATGGCCGAACTCCGAGAAAAAAAAAACCCTACTTTAGTGAAACCAATAGGAAGAAACGGTTGGATTTCGCTAAAGAATACAAAGATAAGCCCCTGGAATTTTAGGAACAAGTTTATTTTTTCCGACGAGGGCAAGTACAATCTGTTTGGTTCTGATGAAAGAAAGTCAGTGTGGCGGAGACCTAATCAGGAACTGAAAAAGGAAAATCTTATAGTCACAGTAAAACACGATAGCGGTCATATCTTGGTTTGGGGTTGCATGGAATCCTCTGGGGTGGGAAATTTAGCAATAATTCATGGAATAATGAATTACAGAATGTATATCGAGCTGTTGCGCCATAATTTACTTAGCGCAGAAAAATTGAAAATTATTATTTCCAACAAGACAACGACCCCAACCACCCTGCTCAAATAATAAAGATGTGGTTGTTGTATAACACACCCAAAAGGCTTGTGACCCCACCTCAATCACCTGATCTAAATCCAATTGAGAATTTGTGGCACTTATTGGGCAAAGAAATCAGAAAACACCGTATATCAAACAATATAATTCTTCATAATGCTCTTATGGAAGAATGGACTAAAATTCCTCCCGATACAACAAAAAAGTTGGTACACTCCATGCCACAAAGACTAGAAGCCGTGGTTGAAGCTAATGGATTGCACACAAAGTACTGAAAGAGACTTCTCTAGTTTGCTTGAGTTTATTATTTAATTTACTGGCTGTGCAAATACTTTTTTTGACATCTAAAAATGCAGTTTTTAGTTTGTAATTTTATTTTGTAACTATATGCAATTTTTATTGATTATATAAGTTATTGTTTCCATGCTGCTACTTACTAAACTTGTATTCAGAAAATCATCGCTATTATTCCTTTGAACATTAAAAAAACAAGGGTGTGCAAATACGTTTTGTATCCACTGTACCTTTT
Organism: Periplaneta americana; assembly: GCF_040183065.1. Taxonomy (NCBI): domain Eukaryota; kingdom Metazoa; phylum Arthropoda; class Insecta; order Blattodea; family Blattidae; genus Periplaneta; species Periplaneta americana. The sequence continues at coordinate 147,909,725 of NC_091122.1, forward strand.
TACCATCTTTCATGCCACAGAAGTCGTTTTCGTTATACCGCCTGTCAGTCAGTTCATGTAAAGCGATTTTTCCTAACCTAAACTACTGGACAGATTTTGTTTGTATTTTTTATTTCTATTTCTTTTGTTGTAATTGTATTCTGTTTTCTGTCTACTTAAATAAATAAATAAATAAACATACAAATATATATATGAGTGAATAAATAAGTAAGTAAATAAGTAAATAAATAAATAAAGATTTTCAAAGAGTAAATATTCGAATATTTTAGTAATCCCCAAAGTAAGAAGAATGAGCCATTTATTTAGATAATAAAAATAAAAATTTTAAAATTTGTCAGTTAGGCTCTTTTTGACTAATATAATATTTCCTTAAGAAGAGAAATGCGCTAATATTTTAAAAATATATTAAATACCGGTATAACAAATAGCCTATTGGAATACTTTAATAAAACAAATACCAAATTAGTAGAAAGATCAATATATTCAAATAGATATTGGAAAAAAAAAAAAAAATCAATATTTTTAAGTTAGAAACTTTAAAATTGTCCTTAATATTGCCCAAAACATTCGTGTTATTTTTATTCTGAGCTCATTAAACTCTCTTGATCTCTGTCTCTTTTTTTAATGAGCGTCGCCCATGTAACTATTGTACTTCCTCTTCGCCTACGTGGAAACTTTTCGCTTCGTTTTGTGATCTCTGCATCGATGCAGACTCCTGTTCTGCCATTAGGACAAGACAAGACCCTCGCTTGAGTGAATTTCGTGTCTTAATTAACGTCAGAAATAATTTAACTCTAGATGTGACATTCTCTCTTATTAGAACCTAAGATCGTCGCTACCGGAAAGGTTCGAGGAACTGCTTCTGTTGTTAGCCTGCCAGTTGACGTTGTTTGCTACGTCACATTTTGATAATTTCTTAGAACCGATTCCTTCGTCACTTCAGGAATTTTAAAACGAATATGTTGTTAGCGAAAATTAACATGTAAACAACTACACGAGTTGGTTTTCTTTGTTTTATACGATAACTTTACGAAGTAGCCTACAACTTTAAAAAATATTCATCATTGACAGTCGATTCGATATCCTGCCCACCATGAGATCCGATGTTGATGATGCAAACCCGGCTGAAGGCTATAAAACGTCAGTTTCCCTCACTTTGGAAGGAGGTAGAGTGTAAGATACAGTGAAGCTTGATATGACTGAAAGCAAGTATTGGTCTTTCAAATCAATTCAGCAACTGAAAATAGTAATATGCGTTACAAGAGCGGTATGTTGATGTTTTCATGTTCGAGGAAAAGATTGAAAAAGCGAAACGTAGTTGAGCTTTTTTAATTTCCGAGAACATGAAAACAAATATACCGCTCGTGTATCGTACATTATTTTGTGCGAAGATCGTTCATTACATACCTGAAAGAGGAATTTCTAATTAGTTGCAATGAAATCTCCATCTGGGTTTCTATTCAATGACGACAACTTTTAAAAACAAAAAGATCTATCTTCAACATTGTTGTTTTAAAATATTTTCTGTGTTTACTATATTACAGCAGGCCGTGATATACGTCTGTCTTTTTTTTCCCCCAGTCTATAAATGCGAACTTAAAACAAACGGTAAGGTTATGTAATGATTTATTTTTCATTTTAATATTTTAACAATATTATTTATATAACATATTGCAGTAATAACATCGGCATCTGGAATCTTGTTGATTTTTTCACGGCTTCCTTAATGTTACTTGTATCAGGAATGCAATAAGTTTCGTGGAGTAGTAGACTTTACTTAATTTTTGCAAATATTTAAAAACAATAATTAAATTGCAATTTAGGTGAAATTGCAGTGGTAAGTTTCCAATTTATAATTAATACTATGTTAAACGTCTCTAAAAATAATATGTTAAAAGCCTAAAGCAGTAAAATGAATATGGCGCTTAAGCGGTAAGAAGAGGGAAATTGTTATGTGTGTTACGTTGGGAATACTGTATGTGGTATTTCACACTTACCGCGTATTGGTTTTGTGCGGAAAGCAAGCAAATACGCACGTCTCGCACAAAATATTATAAGTTACAAAAGTAAGTGACACGTGGGTGACCTATCGAATCTGTATAGGCTATTTGCGAGAAACGTATATGCCGTTTGTGATCTTTGTTGTAAGCATCACTGGGATTGTAAGGATCGGGTTTGAAATAAAAGTCCAATATTTCTTTTTACTCATGTCTTCATAATCCTTCCATTAAACCAGCGTTTCTCAAACTATGGTCCGCGGACCACCTGTGATCCTCGAGTTCTATCCTTGTGGTCCTTAAAAAAAAAACAGAAGGAAAAATAAAATTAAAACGAATTGCCTATCACACTATAGCTGAAAATCTCAGAGTTTGAAAATGACACATGGGAATTGCCTTTCAGTTTTTCTCCCAGTACTAATATTTTATTAAATTTCTTACCCTACCCGTCTACCTACTTCCCACTCTACTCTCAACAACAGAAGAGGGATTTAAAGCACTATGAACGTGGCGTTTCTCTCTGGTGCTGAGCTTGTAACCCAGCCAGGGACCACCCGAATTCATAACAGAGGATCAAAGTACCGAACCTTTTCATGTACTGATGACTTTGTTAATAGTTTTGCCGACACTCAGTCTGCACATTGAAATGGGCACGTACTGTACGTCGTACACCATTAATAGAACGTGCCAAATTGCATCTTCACTTGTTGAAAATCGGGCATGTTTCTGCATTCATTTTTTATTTGTTTTTCCAGATGACGATATAAGAAATTTTAGACTCCGCCTATTTTAAAATTCGACAGGTTTACTTTTTACACTTGCGTGTTTCATCTCGAAGTGCCGTTTCAATTTCGCGGGTTTCATACACTCGTTTGAAGCACTTCGTAACAAACAACGCACCGAAGTTTTGGTTCACTCTCAAATGCCGCACCAAGTAAATCCAAGTTTCAAATAACTCTTGTCATATTTACGAAAGTATTTTTTCTTTGAATAGCTACTAGATATTTCTTTAATGACACTATAATTAATATATCTCTTCACACACAGCTTCTGAACTATTAGCACTGCCTAAATGAAGCGCATCATCATGTTCCTTCCTTTTCAAAGATCCGGATCAAAGCCAGTTTTCCATTACTTATAATGGACACTATTTAACAGAGACATGGACAACTACTAGTGTGTACCATATAAGAAGGATTTCAAACAACTAACTGCTAACAGGCAAGCGATGAATCAACAATGCACAGAATTTGTTATAAGTTACTTGTGATTGACTACAAAAATATAATTACAAAAGTATTATAATTAATTAATTCTATTTTAAAATATGAGTATACTGGTATTAAAATATGCTACAAAAATGATAAATTTGCTTTCAAAAAGAACAAGGGTAAGGTGGTCCGCGGAACTGTTCTGACTTAAAAAAGGGGTCCCCTTTTCAAAAAAAGTTTGAGAAAAGCTGCATTAAACTGATGGCTTTCTAAATAAAATTGGCGTGGGTTGGAAAGAGAGGAGGCTGTTCAGTAACTTTTATATGAAATCACGAATCAAAGTCAGGATAGGAGAAGAAATGTCTGAAGGAAGTGAAATAGGGAGAGGAATACGACAAGGATGTTCTTTATCACCTTCCCTGTTCAACATCTGCTTGGAGGATTTAGTGAAGAACTATTTTCAGAACATGGGAAGAGTGACAGTAGGAGGAAGAAGAATAAAATTCATAAGATTTCCTGATGATATGACGTTATTAACAAAAGAAGAGACGATTACTAAACAGTTGTGAACAGTATAGAATGAAGATAGATGCAAACAATACGAAGACCATGGTCATAGAAAGAAAAACAAAGAAGGTAAACTTGCGAATTCTAAATAAGGCAGTAGAGCAAGTGGACAGCTTCAAATACTTGGAATGGACTATAAGCACAGTAACATGAGCTGCTGACAGGAAGTCAAAAGGAGGATAGCAATGGCAAAGGAAGCTTGTAATAGAAAGAGGACCATCTTCCGCGGACCTCTGGAGAAAGAACTAAGGAAGAGACTAGTGAAGTGCTGTGTGTGGAGTGTGGCATTGTAAGGGGCAGAAACATGGACATTACGACGAAGTAAAGAGAAGCGACTAGAAGCATTTGAAATGTGGATATGGAGAAGAATGGAGCGTGTAAAATGGAAAGACAGAATAAGAAACGAAGCTGTGTTGGAAAGAGTGGGTGAAGAAAGAATGATACTGAAACTGATCAGGAAGAGGAAAAGGAATTGGGTGGGTCACTGGTTGAGAAGAAACTGTCTTCTGAAGGATGCAGTGGAAGGAATGGTGAACGGGAGAAGAGGTCGGGGGACATAAGAAGATTTTCTTTATTTTAGAAGGTTATTTTACGACGCTTTATCACCAGCTTAGGTTATTTAGCGTCTGAATGAGATGAAGGTGATAATGGTGGTAAAATGAGTCCGGGGTCCAGCACCGAAAGTTACCCAGCATTTGCTCATTTTGGGTTGAGGGAAAACCCCGGAAAAAACCTCAACCAGGTAACTTGCCCCAACCGGGAATCGAACCCGGGCCACCTGGTTTCGCGGCCAGACGCGCTGACCGTTACTCCACAGGTGTGGACCAGAAGAAGATATTCACTTTCACTGTTAATTTACATTCATTTTTAATTTTGTTATATTGTCTGAGCTTATTTCGTACATCTTTTCTGTGTTACCTTCTTTTACAGTTCTTACTTTCATATGTTCTCTTGGAACGCCACACATTTTTTTTTCTTTTACTTAGCACTGTGACTGAAAAATTCTCAAGCTGATTCGCTACTGCAAACTGAGCATGGATAAAAATAATCTAAGGATAGTGGAGAGAACCTATTTTATACACAATGCCCTAAAAGAACTTTCCCTATAAATCGATAATGTAAGATAGCAACCGAATTTGTGGGGTATGTTATGATGGAGCGGATTTTTCTTAAGTAAAGAATGTATGTTAAAGCGATGCAAAAGTGTTTGTATTAAATTTTTGCGTGAAAAATGAAAAAGCTTTAAAAAGATTATTGATATTTTAATAAGGTCTTTTGAGTTTAGGTATACAGAAAAGTCGCAATTTTCATATGGTATAAGAGATTTAAAGAGGAGAGGGAATCTGTCTAAGACGGCCATCCTTCCTGGCGCCCTACAACTTGAAAAACTGACGGCTGTGTAGCCAGAGTAGGTGAACTTGTACACTCAAGCTATCGATTGACCATTAGAGACATGGCCAGTGAACTGAACTTGCTTTGAAGCGATTAAGGGAACAAGTGAGAAGAAAATGGCTTGCAGCGTGGAGCAACAAGTTCTGAATCAACACCATTAACGTCATTTCTAGTGGAATTCAATATTCCTGTTCTTCCATAATCACTCTATTCTCCCAATTTGGCTCCGATGAGCATTTTTGTCTCCCAAACTTAATTATTATCCTGTAAGAAAAAGGATTTGATTGCATAGCGACAAAAATAATTCAGAGAAAGTCCATAAGTGCTGAAGGAAATGAACTTGGAGGAATGTTTTCAATAAAGAAAACAGTCATTTAACATTTCTAAAACAAGGACATAACTATCCGCAATTCTACTTAATTTTCAGTCTGATCCGTTTGGGTATGGATAATATATTATTATAAAGATATTATGATAGTAGGAAAAATTCTTTGCTGGTTATATTATGATTAAAAAATGGGAGTTTCCATATATGACAATCAACTATGCATAATCTTAAAGGACAAATGAAAATCTTAAATGATTAAAATGGCTACTACAAATCAACATCGGGCACAATGTGTTCTTTGGTATGCTAAATTTGAGTGTGTTAAAAGAGTTCAAAGGGAATTTCGACGTGAGTATGGTGTGCGTAATGTACCTAAATACGATTCCATAATGTTGTTGTAGAAACAGGTTCTGTGTTAAAAAACATGTAGGTGGTCGCAGGCGAAACCCAGTACGAGAAGCAACTGTCTCTTGGCTTGGCCCCCAAATTCCCCAGATCTAACCCTGCTGACTTCTTCGTGTAGGGTTTTGTTAAAGACATTGTCTATTCACAGAAACCCAGAAACATTGATGATCTGAGAGTAAAAATTACTCAAGCTTTTCAACAAATCACCCTTCTTATGTTACAACGGACATGAACTGAATTGCATCACCGTTATGAGTTGTGCAGGGTGCGCAATGGGGGTCATGTTGAGATCTGAGGAATCTCCCATCTTTCAGTGTTGTATGCACAAAGTTTCAACAAATAAAGTTCAGTAGTAAATGTTTTACGGTGTTTTTATTTTAACCATACCCAAACTGATCACCCTATATTTCCTAGATAGTCGCTTCCAGTCTAAAACAGTAAAAGGACGATGACATTTACCTTAGCGAAATCTTTTTTCTGAGAAACGCTCTGTGGAAAAAGAGTCTCACTTCCAATATTTGGTTGTTAAAGACAACAGGATATTAATTAAGAATATTAAGGAATTTTAAGCAATTTGTAATAAAGTAAGATAAACTTTAAAAGCAAAATATAGAAAGAGACGCAATTATAATTTTACTGAACTGTGATATTACCAGTTATATAAGATTGAAGAGAAGACATAAGTGTTGCCAATTTAGCGACTTTATCGCTAGATCTGACTAATACTTCAGTCTTGAGAGTATATTATACTAAGCAATACTTCATACATGATTATCATATAAGATGTATGTGCAGAGACCCGAAGTATAGTATAATATACCTGCATTTGTGCCCTAACTGTAAACCTACAGAATTTTTTCAGAATTTTTCCTCATCTCAGTTACTTTTTTTTAAGTGTAGAATTATATTGAACTTTAAAACTAAAACAACAAATGACTCAGGACTAAGGAGGTTATAACAATTCCCATCGACAAAATTAGTCACTTTATGAAGTCCAATTAGCTACAGGAATGACATGTTCTCCATTGATAACATAGAAATTTAGCGACTATCTACTGCTGCTTACAGATTTTTCCACAAGTTCTGTTGGCAGTGCTGTGAGGCTACGCAAATGGATAGGAATAAGATGTAAGCTGATCACCTCTGGTGTAGGGGTCAGCATGCTGTTCTCTTACGCAGAGAGCCCGGGTCCGATTCCCGGTTGGGTTGAATTTCCTGGTTGAGGTTTTTCAGGGGTTTCCCTCAACCGTAAGGCAAATGGCAAGAAATTCGGGCCACAACATCCCTGAATATCACCGGCCTCATTCATCACCAAATCATATTCATAACAAATCAGTAATACATATACAGCCGCCATCTAGTTCACAACAATAGAACCAGTCTCAACAATAGTACACAGGCCTTGGGATTTCACACAGAAGATTAACTCGCGATATGACCAGAGATGTTAAAGCGAGTATAAATAACAGCGAGGAAAAAAAAAAGATGTAAGCTGATGATATGCTCTTTTATGTACAAAAATATATTATTTGAGAAATGAGAAAATTAGACAAGTGTAGGCATAAAACAAGTCGTACAACAAACGAGAGAGAGAGAGAGAGAGAGTGTGTGTGTGTGTATATATATATATATATATATATATATATATATATATATATATATGAAATTGGATGAGCCATCTACAATAAATGTCAGAAGAAATAATAATAATAATAATAATAATAATAATAATAATAATAATGATTTATTTTAGCTGGCAGAGTTAAGGCCGTAAGGCCTTCTCTTCCACTCAACCAGCAAAAAGTGTATATACATATGCATGAACTTACAAAGAATTCAACAGTTTGATTTAGGTGAGAGTTACATGTATACAAGGGTTATTTATGAATTAATCAACAAAATACTATGCACTATTAATTAAATACTGAAATAAACTGTGTAGCAGAATTAAACTAAAATACATAGAATGTTAATATATTTCAAATGATATTAGATAATAGAAAGAGATTATTATGAGACAATTTTGAGAATGCAGCACAATCAGGATGATGTCTAAAGAAAAAAGCAACAGTGTAGTCAGTAATATTTTAAATCAGTATGATTGGAGTGAAATGCTAATAAGTTTATCTTTTAAGCTGTTCTTAAAGGTGTTTGTTGTCTTGCAGCCCCTAATACTTTGTGACAAGGAATTCCATTGACGCGAGGTGGATATCTGACGCGAGGTGGATATAATGCCTACGCAAGATCTAAACTACAAACCTAAAAGATGACGATAAACTGGGCAATCTAGATAGACTGGAAAGGTGTGGGAATGGAACAGGCATCTACCTAAACCGTGACAGAAGAACAAGGAGAACAATAATAACTATGGATATCCTAGGAATTTCACTGTGAAATAGTACTACATACTAGGTTCAAAAAGTTCCCGGAATTTGCTAGCATCATAGAAACAACGTACCTTAAACACTATTCTACAGCATTCCCTTCAAAATAGTTGCCTTCCGCAACAACACACTTTTGCCAACGCGTGTAGAGTTCCTGGAAGCAGGCCTGGAAGCCATTTTGTGAAACCCGTCTTAGTGCTCTCGTCGCGTTTGCGATAACCTCTTCAGCATTGAATCTCCGTCCTTTCAGATGACTTTTCAGACGGGGAAACAGAAAGTAATCAGGTGGTGAGAGATCAGGAGAGTATGGTGAGTGATCCAAAGCAGTTATGTTGTGCCTGGCAAGAAAATTCTTTACAATAATTGCGCGATGAGCAGGTGCATTGTCATGCATAAGGAACCAGTTGTTTTCTACCCACTTTTCTGGACGTTTCCTTCTCACTGCGTCCCAGAGGCGACGGAGGGTTTCTACGTACAATTCTTTCGTTACAGTACGACCTTCTGGAATGAACTCATGGTGCATGAGACCCTGAGAGTCGAAGAAAACTTCCAAAATAACTTTGCTTTAAGTGTGCTTAAATGCGACAGGCTCATGTCAGTAGATTTACTGGCATATGAAAGAACTCCTGCGTGACAAAATTCCGGCACATCCGGCGATGCTGATATAACCTCTGCAGTTGCGAGCGTCGTTAAATAAAACATAACATTTAAAATAACTTTGCCTTTGGAAGTGTCCCTAGGAAATTTTTGCTTCCGAGGAGATGTTTTCGATTTCCACTCAGATGACTGTCGTTTAGGGACTGGGTCGTACAAGTAGCACCAGTTTCATTTTGTTTAAGAAATCACCATCTTCATCAGCCATACTGATCATGTACCCAGCAAAACACAGAACTTGATGTTTGTACTTTGCTCTGTGGACATAATTACAAAATGCGACGAACAAACAAAACACTATGATAAACAAATGCCTACAACTCAAAACCAATAATTGTCATTATCAACAAACTTTAAGGAAATGACATCATGAATGTTACCAACAAAACAAATGTATAATATCCCTTGTTATATATTAATACGAAAAATGGTAGTAAAATTCCGGGAACTTTTTGAACCTAGTAGTATATTCGTAAGCGTGTATTTAGGTCTACAATGTCTGTAACGATATGTAAATGTTATGGTAGCGTTTATACGTAACATTTTCCATACTCCTGCATTTAAAATATTAGGGTTTAGAGTTGATTTAAACATGTTTATTCGTACAATTTCCCATGTTCAGGATTTCGTGTAGAAACCTTTCAAAACCTTTAAAAGTCAGCAATCGTAAAATTCCTCCCATAGAATACAAAATTGCTTCATGCATACAGATAGACGAAGAATAAGCACGTTTTTTCGCATGTGTTGTGTGCGCAGACGAACCTATAAAAAGAGGAATAATTTTACGTAATGTTGTACCTCTTGTAACCTTTTTGTCTTTTCATGTTTCTTAATTATTGTTGTTAGTGTTTTACATCGGTACGAGAAAATTAGTAGTTTGAGGCCGGCAGAGGGTTTCAAAACAGGGTAACGATAAACAGGCCATCAAGATTATATTTGCAAATCAATTAAGTTGATGTTTCCCGTAAGGTCTGTCACGATGCAGGCGTACAAGTGGTCGCGAGACGCCAAATAAAAGTGATGTCGCTATCTGCTGTCATGTTGCAAGTCTTCTTGTACAGCAACCGACTTCCTTGTTACTGCGGAAGACTGACTTCATTTGTCTCTCAGACATGTGCATTATTACCATCACGTATTTCACCAGAATTTTATTTTTGCATTCTGAAATACGAGACCGAGTGGTGCAAGCGCACATATTTTAAATCTTTGCTAAAGATAGGTTTATTATTATTTTTTAATAATATTTTTTTTATTTGAAAGATAATAATAGTACACTTTTGGTTGGCACTTCCGATGAATCAAAAACGTGTGGCCGGGAGTGGAGTTTACATTAATACTACATTATGCAACGAGCCTATAATGATAGTAATTAAGATGCGAGTATGTTTGTTTATGAAACGAGCGCAAGCGAGTTTCATAATTTTCATACGAGCGTCTTAATTACCATTATAGGCAAGTTTCATACGGCTTTTTATGCTCGACCATATTTCTAATTCGAAATTATTCAGAATTATTCATGTTATGGTTATGTAAGTGAGGAGTGAACTGACCTGAATTGTGAGATGTGCGCAGACGCGAAATTATTGACTTTTTCCGAAACACGAATGTCATTGACCTTGATATAATGTAGAGAATAACATTAAGATTAGGCTTCATATAACCTGGAAATTGATTTATAATTGAAAAACGAGATGACAAATTGAATTTATTTGAATATTATTTACAATTAACGCTAATTATTATAGTAACAGAACATAACCTTCTGCGACAGTATTGGATTTCCAGCCTCCGTGACTTTTCGCTAATTGTCTTTCGATTGCATATCCGAGAATAATCGATACTTGCGGTTTTATAATGGTACAATCAGTACAAAGGTGATTTTTCATTGGCTAAACAGCTGAATTATAATGAATAGGTGTACTTTAATGAGGTGCATTAAAGGGCTACTACCAGGTGTATAATTACTACATTTCGGCATGGTCGAGCATAAATAATTAAAAAGTAATATTACACGCTTAATCCTACAATAAAATAATTATTTAATTGTTTAATTTAACTAATCAAATATAAGTAAGCAAAAGTAAAGTGAAAAATACGAAAATAATAACACAAGAAATACAATGAAATTATACCAGGTAATAAACAGAACAATAACAAATATAAATGACACTCGGGAGGAAATTAAACGCAGAATAAATATGGGAAATGCCTGTTATTATTCGGCTGTGAAGCTTTTATCATCCAGTCTGCTGTCAAAAAATCTGAAAGTTAGAATTCATAAAACAGTTATATTACCGGTTGTTCTGTATGGTTGTGAAACTTGAACTCTCACTTTGAGAGAGGAACAGAGATTAAGGTTGTTTGAGAATAAGGTTCTTAGGTAAATATTTGGGCCTAAGAGGGATGAAGCTACAGGAGAATGGAGAAAGTTACACAACGCAGAGCTGCACGCATTGTATTCTTCACCTGACATAACTAGGAACATTAAATCCAGACGTTTGAGATGGGCAGGCATGTAGCACGTATGGGCGAACCCAGAAGTGCATATAGAGTGTTAGTTGGGAACCGGAGGGTAAAAGATCTTTTGGGGAGGTCGAGACGTAGATGGGAGGATAATATTAAAATGGATTTGAGGGAGATGGGATATGATTATAGAGACTGGATTAATCTTGCATAGGATAGGAACCGATGGCGGGCTTATGTGAGGGCGGCAATGAACCTCCGGGTTTCTTAAAAGCCATTTGTAAGTAAGAAAGTAATAAACAGGAGAGTAGGTTAACTAGAAAGTACAAGGGGTAATGGCCCCTTTAAACAATAATAAAGTAAAATGAAAAAGTATTAAATAATACAATTGTAAAATGAAGACAAAAATTATGCAATAATATAATTGAATAATATTATATACATAAAGGATATTTTAGTTCTATTTCATTTATTGAATTTTGAAAGATTCATAACATAAAAAATATATACTTTTTTTTTTTCAAAATTGAATGTAAAAGAGAACTATAAAAAATGAAAGCATAAAAAAATGTATACATAAAACTTATTAGAATATTAATCACTATTTAAAATCAGTTGAAGTGCTTGATTTTTAAATAATTCTTTATTGGAAGATGCTAATTTTGAATGTTTTTAAATGAACTTATACAATCTCGGGCCGAAATTTGAGCCATGCCTTAGTCCTGCTTCAGAATTGCATTTGGGTTCAAACAAAAGACGTGATAAATAATATGTCTTCTTGTACTGTAACCATGGTCATGATAGTTATTATTTTTATGATAGTATTTTAATAGGGTATATATGTATATTTGTTTAGTATTTAGTACATTAAACTCCTTGCATATGAGGCGTGTATGATAATCCATTTTTTCCTTAATACATATTTTTATTATTCTCCTCTGTAATATTAATGGCATGAGTGAAGACTTCATTGCCTCACTCCATCCTATAATGCCATATTGTAGAATGGAATGAACTAAACCCAAATATATTTGTCTTAATGTTATTTTTCGCATAAAAAGCCTTAGTAAAACAAATTTATTAATTGTTTTACGTACTTTATTATTTTAAGATTGGTACCTAACATTATATGTAGCCCTTTATACGACTGCTCATTAGGAGATCTGAAAAAGTAGTTATCTGTTCCACTTTGCCACAGGATAATAACGCTATGTCCAAGTTTTTCTTTTGTACATTCAGGACTGTACAGTCACTAGTCTATGCTACTAACTTCTATATTGTCCCCGCCTATTACTACTATCACTATTATATGGGACTCACCTCACCGGCCTGTGAAGAATGCAGAAGAACGCATCAAATTTTATTCACTCTAAAGCTACTTGAAACCACACCCCTATTCGCCAGCTTTCGAATTGATGACGTCCGCAGTACAAGCTTCATAAACAGGGCTAGGAAGTTGGTATCAAAACTGTTAAGTTGTGTGAGCTTGGGATATATCTCTATCGAATGAAAAGTCTAGTAGCGCAGCTCTCAATGTCAGTGAACCAGAACGACAAACATGTAGTACAGCCGGGTGGTAAACCAAACATATTCTCCAATCGTCCACGGCCTTAGAACAGCGGTGACCAAAACTCGAGCTGCAGTGATTACATGTGACAGACAGTCTATGAAGTAATGATACGGAGGAAAGGTAGTTGGCATGAAAACTACAACCAGTGGTTGTTCCTGTACTAACATTTTGATCAATCCCACGGATAAAAATCTCAAGCTTTGCTGTATCAGTAATGTCACTGCTGTCATCAAGAGCCAGTGAATAATATACGATATTTCTTGTTTCTTTTTTTAACCTTTCTCTTGAATATAATCAGGAATTTTCTAAATTCTTCTCTCGATACTTGGTCGAGAAATTCGTAGTTTTTCAAAATTAAAAACTTCTTATGGACAAGTTATTTAAGCTATTTTAATCATTACTTTTTTGGGGGAATTATGTTGTATTAAAAGGCTTTAGAGCACGAGATATTTCAAAACCCATTAGGTAGCTGACTTCCTTACATTTATTTATCTCATCTTTCCCTTCCTGACTACGATTTAAGGTAGTCAATTCCAGGCGTTTAACATTTCGTCGGCACATAATATTGAATCAGTTTTCCTACAATATTATTATTATTATTATTATTATTATTATTATTATTATTATTATTATTATTATTATTATTAAATGAGTAACTAATAAATAGTTACCCTCATCTAAAGATTAAGAAGATTAAAATTCAGATAAATCCTAATAATTTTATCCTTCTAGGGAGAAGATCTAAAAATATCAATATTCATGCACGTACTGAAGAATTATAGAAACACATACTTAGTGATCAGTAATAATAATAATAATAATAATAATAATAATAATAATAATAATAATAATAATAATAATAATAATAATATAATAATAATATCAGAGTGGCAATTAATGTTTCTATATAGGCCTACTTCTAATTGAACCGTTGAGCAAAGCAAATATAGCCTATTACATTTTGTCCGACAGAACAACAAAAAAATTCTTCTCATTCTTTACGAAATCACCTCTTGCTGCTTTTAGAGACGAGTTTGTAGAGCGACATGATACCGCCACTACTTGTCTTCAGTACGTGAATGAAACACACAGCAATGTACAGGAAACTTCTCGTACCCGTTAGAATGTCTGTGATTACATGATGCAATCACGACATCCGCTTTGATCACCGCTGCCTCAGAACAAGAAAATAATAAACGGATATTAAAAGAAAACAAGTGAAGAAGAAGAAGAAGTATACTAAACTAGATTACTTAAGAAATTATCGTATTTGAAAAGAGATGTAAGATATTCAGAGATTGGTAAAACCAGAACATAAATTTTTCTGCTCTTACTTAATATTTGTTTTATATTTACTCAGGAAAGATAATGCACGCCTCATTATTTGAAACAGGAGCCCCAACGTATCAATTTGAACTAAATTAAAACCCTGATTCCCCGTCATAACAATTTCCTTTATTCAAGATCGCGAGTGAAGTACGCAGAACGGACGGACTCCATCTCCTCATAAGGCAATCTTCGATTACGTTAGAGCCCAACGCTATAAAATACAATCATTAAAACTACTATCACAGATAGTAATTTGACTTGTAACGGTGCAAGGTATAAACCAGAGCTGTAACAACCGATCGCAATTTGAAGCTGTTTAACGACTGCTTCATAGTATACATTACCGAAGGTTAACTTCATGCAAAACTAATAATTATAAAGTACATTAAAAAGAATCAAAAGTGAGGCTGAACTCTGATTTCATTACGAAGGAATAGAGTGTGTTAGACTTTTTTCATCATTGGAAGGGCGGACGAAAGTCCTCCTGAACTGCAAACACACGGACTTCTATGTCGCACTGTATTTTAATTTCATGAAACATAATGCAATGTTGTATGTGTTTTTATTTTCGCATGTTAGTGCGATGTTAAAATTCAAATTCAAATTTATTCATAATTTACATTTGAAATGGTACATTTGAATAGATACCCGAAATGAGCATATGTTCGTGCCTAATAATGTTGATGATAGAAATAATAATAATAATAATAATAGAATAACAGTGACGGAGATAATACGAAGATAGTAATACAAATTAATAAATTAATAATAATAATAAAACAAATATTAGCAATAATAAAAATAATAACCAAGACTAATAAATTAAAATATAAACCCACTTAGCGAGAGTTAACACAACTTATATAAGCATATAATAATTAGGAAAAAAAAATATCGAACTCGAAATCAACAAAAAAGTTCGTTGTATCGCAGACGGCAGCAACCGCCGTATTGATATTGTGTTATGCATTATTGGTTAGGAGGGGGAGCAGAAGGTCTACGTCCTGACGTTCTCTTCGAATCTTCTATAACATAAAATCATAAGAAGTTAATGCTGAAAAACAAAGGGTCTACGAGTCAAACTCTACATTATTACCAGGATAAATACAAATAATACTGAAATATATTAATCTGTTCGTAATATTCTTCCTTGGAGAACGGATGTGACGACAGAATTGCGAGTAGACATTTGGCGCGAAATATACCACAGAAATTTAAAATCTGTTATTTAATGGCTTTGTAACAACTGCCATGCCAACTAGTGTGGTGGGATTGGCGACAGCAAGATGGTAGCTAATCGAATGATTCATCAGTCAAATTACAGTTGGGGAAATCTTCAGAAAAAAATGTAGCGCTTATCAATCCTTATTTAATGTAAACAAGATGAAGTTCATGTTGATGGTGTAAATAACACTGGCCAACAAAGAAAAAAAATTGAATGTTTCCTGCACTTCATGATTCAGGTCTTACTAATTTTGGGTTGAGAAAAACGAATATGACAATGAAAAATTTTTCTTAGCTCTGGTTTCTGTGATACACAGTAGGTGGACGTATTTCAGTTTAACGGATTAAGAGAAAATGATAGGCTACATTTTAAGGGGAGGAAGAGGTGAATATTTCAAAATCCACAAAATTTATCCGATTTGTTTGAAATTGATCATGGATACTAAGTATGTTATTAGTAATGGACATACCAAGTTTCAACTTTCTAAGTGCAATAGTTCTGTAAATATTAATAATTTTATAAAACCTTATGTCGTTTCATATAAAATGCTCCATGCACCATATTGTAAGAAATTTTCAACGTTTCTTTTTATTTATATGTTCAGAGAAGGTATATAAATAATGATAAGTATTAGTTTATTAAGGGAATAATATAGTAATGCAGTTATCTTGGTTTTAATTTCATACTTTTAAAGGCACAAAATCAAAAACTAACATCGGAATATGAAAATAAAGATAATGAAAATGGAAAAAACAAAATTTTCATTTTTTTCTTCCATTTTGTTCGAAAATTTCACCTCTGCCTCCCCTTAACTACATATGCCAACAACATTGAAAGTGCATTTGAATTTTTTAAAATGGCAGTTACATTGTAAGAGTTTTAAATTGATGGAAGAATACCTGGCAGATGGTTGGGTCTGAAGAGAATCATGTGGTGGCTTCATGAGATCGTCGTCTTTTAGCTTGCCTCTTGTAAGTGAGTTCCGGAGCATCTCTACACAAAGACCAGCATTAATCCGCAAGCATTGTTTGATTCCAATGGCCCTGATATCTTGTTCCATAACAGAAATATCCTGATGGAATCTTTCTCCGTGTTCATCACTGACAGCTCCACAACTAGGAGGGAAAAAGCCTAGGTTGGAATAGAGAAAATGGATTTTAAGGGACATGTTGCATCCGAGTTGATGGTATTTTTGTAGGAGCACTGTCACCAACTGAGTGTAGTTATCATCTCTTTTGTTGCCTAAAAATCCATTAATAACTCCCCTGAAGGCTTCCCAAGCTTCCTTTTCTTTTCCCTCCAAAACATGATCAAATACAGGATCCTTTACAAGTTCTCGAATTTGTGACTCAACAAAAATACCTTCCTTAACTTTGGCATCACTTAATTTCTGAAATTTCTCTCTTACGTACTTAAAGGTCTATCCTTCTTGGTTCATAGTTTTGACAAAATTTTTCACCAAACCCAACTTAATATGCAGGGGTGGAAGAAGAACATCTTATGGGTCCACGAGAGGCTCGGCAACAACATTTTTCTCGCTAGGGTTAAGATTTCTTGCAGGCCAGTCTGCTCTAATATAATGTGATATTACAATTAGTAGTATGTAGAAAATATGTTTGTGCGAGATCGTGCGTATTCCTTGGTTTCCGCACAAAACCAATCCGCGGAAAGTGTGAAATTCCATATTCAGTATTTCCAACCTAACATACATACCAATTTCCCTCTTCTTACCGCTTAAGTGACATATTGATTTTACTGCTTTAGGCTTTTAACATATTATTTTTAGAGACGTTCAATATAGTAATAATTATAAATTGGAAACTTACCACTGCAATTTCACCTAAATTGCACTGTTGACTATTGTTTTTAAATATTTGCAAAAATTAAGTAAACTCTATAACTTCGCTAAAGTTAATGCATTCGTGATGCAAGTAACATTAAGGAAGCCGTGAAAAAATCAACAAGATTCCAGATGCCGATGTTATTACTGCAATATGTTATATAAATAATATTGTTAAAATATTAAAATGAAAAATAAATCATTACATAACCTTACCGTTTGTTTTAAGTTCGCATTTATAGACTGAGGGAAAAAAAGACAGACGTATATCACGGTCTGCTGGAGTATAGTAAACACAGAACAATTTAAAGCAACAATGTTGAAGATAGATATTTTTGTTTTGCAAATTTGCCGTCATTGAACAGAAACCAAGATAGAGATTTCATTGCAACTAATTAGAAATTCCTCTTTCAGGTATGTAATAAACGATCTTCGCACAAAATAATGTACGATACACGAGCGGTATGTTTTCTTTCAATTCTCGGACTACGTTTCGCTTTTTCAAACTTTTCCTCGAACATGAAAACTTCAGCATACCGCTCTTGTAACGCATATTACTATTTCCTGTTTCTATGTTCAGTAGATACGAACTGATCAGGGGCGGCTTTCGAAGAGGGGCTGCGGAGCTGCAGCACCTCCAGACATTTGTGGCTCTTGTCTCGTTTTATGTTGTGAAAAACATTTATTATACAGTCTCTATTTAGCGGCTCGAATTTTTTTTTTTAATTTCGCTCTCAATGACATGCACGCAATCGTTAGTGAAGTCACTTCCTCCCCTAGTGCTGCCAGAGCGAAACCAGAGACAAGGATTATAGGGTGAAGCCACTTCTTCCCCTGGAGCTGCCAGTCTCGTCTCGGATGCTTTGCGCGTTAGTTTTACCCCTCCTCCCTGCTGCCCCTTGCAGTGAATCCAGAGTTTCCAGGCGCTGCAGAATTTTCAGCAGTTTGTCAGTAGCGCGCAGTTTTAAATATATTTTCTTTAATGTTGTTAGTATAACAAGTGCAAAAATGTTTAATTCTGTACAATAATTATAGTTTATTCAGTTCAGTACCTTAACAATTCAGGAGAAATGTGAAATTAAGTGCCCATCAATTGAATCTCACAATGGAAAGAGCCGCTAAACATAATACAAAGGCTCGCATATTTTTTGATAATTTATCCAGTATCGCTGCTTTCGTCTCTCGATCTCCATACAGTCTGTGTTAGCTTAATGTGTTTCAAAGACAATTCCATCAGCTGGGGCAACAAGATGGATTTAAAATAAGAACAGTAAATGTTGTTAATGAGAAGGAGCCATTGCTAGAATGTTTTCAAACCATAATGGAATCTGAAACATCTAACATCACAATAAATGAGGCAAGCGCTCTGGTGCGTACTCTTGAATATCCTGAATTCAATTTCTGGCTCAGTTATTTTTTTTCATTTATTGATGTATCATGTAGATATATTATACAACCAACTACAACATCGCCAGTTAGAAGAGATTTCTAAGGTTCAAATCTGCATATAAAAATTAAATTATGGCTTATTTAACGACACTCACAACTGCAGGGGTTATATCAGCGTCGCCGGTGTGCCGGAATTTTGTCCGCAGGATTCTTTTAAATGCCATTAAATCTACTAACATGAGCCTGTCTCATTTAAACACAACTTACAAGATAAGGCGCATGGAACTAATCTTTAAATAAAGTAAGTTGCTTGGTTTATTTTTGTATGCAGCCCCCTTAATTCAATTCCCACGAGCCGCCACTGGAACTGATGTGTATTAAGAGTTTCCTGATTCAATATGGAAATTTTTAATTGTTTACACTTATTTTACACATTACAAGTTGCGCAAAACTGATTCTCTTTTTACTGAATAACCTTAATATCTCAGCATACATTGAAAGCGTGCCATGACTGTACTCCAGAGAGAACTGCGTAAATCTAGAAAGGGTCAATGCAATACCTTGGAAGTGCATGACTCACGTGAAGTTCATATATGGGATTTCGTATTCCCCCATTAGTCCTCATTGCACACTAAATTCAGTCCTGCGAACTCGCAGCGCTGTAGTTGAGTTGAGATGACTAACGCACATTCATATTGATTTTGTCCTCTACTCTCAGTTCGATTCCCGGGCAAGGTCGTAGTAAGATCATCATTGTTTTCTTGTTATAAATAATTTCGGTTTAATAATTAGACGTAATTTATTGGTATCAGTTAATTTCACTAGATTAGATAATCTTCTCTTGTACGAAAAAAGTAATTAATCGAACTGTGTCAAAGTGTGACACGATTACAAATTCTTATTCTCTTTTAGGAATTTTAGCCTTGTCAGAGTCTAACCTTTATGTCTTTCGTGCAATTTCAATGTTATACAATAGACATATAGCGGCACTCCATAGGATCTGTGCCTAACAATAAGATAAACGGGACGTATCATTGGCAACCACATCTCCCCGAGGCGGGAATCGATCCCAAGGCCATAATAACCACGCAGCATTGGAGCTGCGTCTTAAGTATTGCATAAATCACGTTCGGCTCCATGGCTTATCTCTCTCTTAATTAATTTTGCTTCAGTTTATTCTAACGTTATCTAATAAGATTATGAAGTTTTTCAACAACTAATAAATATACCAGTAAGTGATATTAAGCATGTGATATAATGAGAATGAATAAATCAATAAATAAATGACAGGGATGTAAGGGTAAAGAAACTGAAAGGTATGCGAGATCGCGTACTTGTAAGGATAGGCCTACTCTGTTTTCTTCTATCATTCCGTCCACAATCTCCACCTCCCACTCATTTCAACTATCATCTTACTTACTTACTGGCTTTTAAGGAAACCGCAGGTTCATTGCTGCCCTCACATAAGCCCGTCATTGGTCCCTATCCTGAGCAAGTTTAATCCAGTCTCTATCATCATATCCTACCTCCCTCAAATCCATTTTAATATTATCCTGCCATCTACGTTTCGGCCTCCCTCCCCAAAGGTCTTTTTTTCCCTCCGGCCTCCCAACTAACACTCTACATGCATTTCTGGATTCGCCCATATGTGCTACATGCCCTGCCCATCTCAAACGTCTGGATTTAATGTTCCTAATTATGTTAGGTAAAGAATACAATGCCTGCAGTTCTGTGTTGTGTAACTTTCTCCATTCTCCTGTAACTTCATCCCTCTTAGTCCCAAATATTTTCCTAAGCACCTTATTCTCAAACACCCTGAACCTATGTTCCTCTCTCAAAGTGAGAGTCCAAGTTTCACAACTATAAAGAACAACCGGTAATATAATTGTTTTATAAATTCTAACTTTCAGATTTTTTGACAGCAGACTGGATGATAAAAGCTTCTCAACCGAATAACAACAGGCTTTTCCCATATTTATTCTGTGTTTAATTTCCTCCCGAGTATCATTTATATTTGTTACTGTTGCTCCCAGGTATTTGAATTTTTCCACCTCTTCAAAGGAGAAATTTCCAATTTTAATATTTCCATTTCGTACAATATTCTCGTCACGAGACATAATTATATACTTTGTCTTTTCGGGATTTAATTCCATACCTATATCTTTACTTGCTTTAAGTAAAATTCCCGTGTTTTCCCTAATCGTTTGTGGATTTTCTCCTAACATATTCACGTCATCCGCATAGACATGTAGCTGATGTAATCCGTTCAATTCCAAATCATCTCTGTTATCCTGGACTTTCCTAATGGCATACTCTAGAGCAAAGTTAAAAAGTAAAGGTGATAGTGCATCTCCTTGCTTTAGCTCACAGTGAATTGGAAACGGATCTGACAGTCAACTATAAAGGAAAAAAATATTTGGTTGTCGGCCTGGGTGGCGCAGTCGGCAGAGTGCTGGCCTTCTGTGCCCGAGGTTGCGGGTTCGATTCCGGCTTAGGTCGATGACATTTAAGTGTGCGTAATAGTGTTTTTTTTTGCAACAGTACCAAGATATCCGAATATTTCTGTCATTCTAGTATCATAATGTCGTTGCACTGCCACTGAACTATCATAAAACTGTCTGTAAGACGATGACTTCGAAAATAATAGTAATAAAAATCAAAAAAAGGATTAATGTCATTGTCACGTAAGCCCACTGGACTTGATCCAGCCGAAATTCGTGACAAGCACGCTGAATAATTTGGACCGTGTGCAGGCTACGTGGGATATACAGCCCACTGCTCGCAATCCTTATGCGACGTTGCTGGCTTCGCCAAACTCGAAATTAGCAAACGTGTTTGTCGGACACAATCCCAGCAAGGGGCTCGCCTCGCTCCAACCATAATATCAATCATTAAATTTACACGCACGGTGGAAACAAGCCTGGGCACGCCCTCGCAACTTTAAATATTTAATCAAAGCTTAGAGTCTTGCAGGGGTAATCCAGAGCGATCACTTAATCCAAGTGGACTCAGGAGCTCTGCCTTATTTATCCCACGGGGTAAAACGAAGCCAGCCGCCTGCAAAGCCGTGTTTAGGCTACACGCATAACGTATTATAACTATCTGTTTAATATTACGGAGAAAACATTGACCTCTCCTTAACATGTGAACCGGATCGCGGGCGAGGCGTTGAAGAAAATCATATTATATGCTGTGTCATCAAGGTGGAATTTTAAATACACTGGATCGGTCGCTTCATTTAAGATGGGCAATTTGGCGTTATAAGACTCATGGGATTCAGAAACTAAATGAGTAACAAGCGGCTGGCAAACGACGCCTCCATTATCAGGGTTGTCGTGTTTGTGTTGTTAAAATCCGGCACGTATTCCAATAAGATTTAGTCTTGTTGCTTCGAAGACTTTAATAGTGCTGAACTGCATTCCAGTTCTTGAGTTTCGTTTAATGTAGGCCTAATTTCTGCATAATCCACTTATTCAACTGCCATTCCTTCGTTGAAAACTGCTGCAGAAGCAGACGTTAAGAGCATTTCTTTTTTTGGATGAAGAGAAAAATATATGGTATTGCCTTATTGAAATCAATATACAAAGTGGGTCAAAGTCACTTTTCTCAATATTCGTTCTTAGTTTTCATACTTGCACACACAATACATATGTCATAACCAGACATCGGATTCTAGGGCAAATGCCTATTTTGTTTCTTTAGGAGAAAAGTAAAAATTATTATTAATATTTGTGTTTCATGGAAATTGAAAGGTATTCAAAGAGTTTTATAGTGCCCTAAAATGCCCTAAAACGGTTATTAGAGCCTAATTTGTTAATATTCGCCTAAAAATGCCTAACTCACTGTAAAGTTTCGCATTTTACTCTTACTTTTTATAATTTATACATGCATTCACTGCGAATTTTAAGGCATTTAAAAAGTGGAAAGTTTGCTTCACACCGGCCATGAAACCATTGATAAAGGAAACAAAATGTTTTGAATCTCACGACACTCGCAATAGATTTCACCGAATTTAACATGTTTGGAGGCATAAATGCCGACAAAGAACCAACCTTAGTTTTGAAGCAGGCAACAATCACAACATGTGCTGCTACCGATTCAGAGATATACTATACTATAAAAATGACTGTTTTCGGTCTGAAACCGATTAGCTGTACTGCCCTTTAGAGCGTCATAAAATCACAATTTTTGGAGAAAGAGTGTTTTTGAAATATTTATGAAAAGTCGTAAAACTGCGAATTAGTAGGGTAAACCGTTACAAAATATTTAAAAGAATGGCCCTCCTAGTGTTAACACTACCAGGAAATGCAACAATAAGTGGAACTTTGTATTTTTGCGCCTGCTTTCAAAATGATTCTCAGTGACAAAAGGCAAAGGTTAACTGTGGAGAATTTAGAAAAAATTCTGGTGGTGTACTGTGCAGATAATTATAATAAAGTCTGAGCATGGAACTGAATTTCAATAACTTAAAATGAGTAATCTTGATATCAATAATCATTATTTCATTAGTTTCAATATATTAAATTTGTGCAGCTCTGTTTATAAATATAATATAGTATTCTTTTTTAATGTTTAAACATACTTTTTTGTGCGTATTTTAGTGTGTAACTAAAAATTTCAGTGAAAGAAATAAGTATGATACCTTGATATGCCTAAAATGCCTATTTTCATTAAAATAGAGCCTAATTTTACAAATTTTGAGCTTATTTTAGGCGCCTAAAACTGCAATTTTTAGTGCCTAAAAATCCGATGTCTAGTCATAACTTGAATAGCTGGTGCAGTAAGTGATGGGTTGGCAACCATGTTCGTGCGTCAACTGTTTTTCCATTGCCATGTCTTGAAAACAGCCGTCGTTTTGCCGATATGCAGTTGGTATGACAACAGAATGGGGCACCAGCTCATTTTTGTGTAGGAGTGAGGGACTTCTTGAATCAGTAATTCCATGAATGGATTGGCCGTCGTGGCACAACAGAATGGCCAGCCAGATCATTCGATCTGACAAAATGTGATTTTTTCGCTGAGGAGTATCCTGAAAAAATGGTGGTTTTGCTCAGAAACCGCTAGATCTGCGTCAGTTTCAACAGATGATCGAACAATCATTCATCAAAATCGATGAAAATCGTGAGTTATGTTCTTCCATCTGTATATAAGTGTCTAAACGTTGTGAATTGTGTATCGAAAAACAAATTTGTGAAGGAATGTGTTATTCATTCATAGTGTTCTGCCCAAGAGCAGGCATTCACTGCAAATCCAGCATTCTCCAGTCTTTCCTACTTTCTGCCCTCCTCTTTGTCTCCGCATATGATCCATATATCTTAATGTCGTCTATCATCTGATATCTTCTTCTGCCACGAACTCTTCTCCAGTTCACCATTCCTTACAGTGCATCCTTTAGTAGGCAGTTTCTTCTTAACCAGTGACCCAGTCAATTCCTTTTCCTCTTTCTGATCAGTTTCAGCATCATTCTTTCTTCACCCACTCTTTCCACCACAGCTTCTGTCTGTCCATTTCACACGCTCCATCCTTCTCCATATCCACATTTCAAATGCTTCGATTCGCTTCTCTTCACTTCGTCGTATTGTCCATGTTTCTGCCCCATACAATGCCACACTCCACACAAAGCACTTCACTAGTCTCTTCTTTAAGGAATGTGTAATCAAATGTAAATTGAATGTAATTAAATGTAAGAAAGTGTTTGGGGAAAGCGACTTTTAACCCACTCTGTATTGTACAAAGAAGATCTGCGCTATGTCATGGCACCTCTTTCAATTTCGGGAATGAAACTGCAGTTGTGTTAGTTTGAATGTTTTATTTTCGTTTCAGTTTACAAATGGAGGGTATGAATCTATGATAAGATAAGTAATTAATGACAAATATATATTTCCTCTTCGTATGATGCGACATTCCGGAATTAGTCCCAGCTCACAACAGATTCTTGACTGTGGTTCACTCAAAGTGTCTCGTACTTGTATATTATCGCTTTAATATTATAGAACTCGTGACTAAAAATCAAACGAGTGGTAGCACAGGCCTGTAGCTGCTGTCGATACCGAGGTATTACTGAGGGAGTCCGAGCGGCACGGCTATTTTTAAACGCAAATTCGACACTCTCATACCAGTAGCGAAGAAAGTTGGCGTCTCTGGTGGTCACATAAGTTACATTGGTTCATGAGCTAACCACTAATAATATAGCGTTCTGCTGTGGGTCATAGTATTGTTACAGTAAGCATTTGAAATTCCGGCCATTTTTGTTTCCCCACTGATCCTGAAACGGGTGTCCGGATTGGGAGCAGGAAAAGATACTCGAAGTATCTCTCTTATTTCACGTGCTCTCTGCTGAATATGAATTTCTTTTCCTTCATTTGCTGATATTTCCATGGAGGTATATTTTACATACTCAAATATTCTCACATATTTCACGTGCTACGTGCTGAATGTCAACTTGTTTTCCTTCATTGCTGATACTTGTATGGAGGTATATTTTAAATACTCGAAGTATCTCTTATTTCACATGCTAGCTGCTGAATGTGAACTTCTTTTCCTTCATTGCTGATACTTGTATGGAGGTATACTTTAAATAGTCAAAGTATCTCTTATTTCACGTGCTATTTGCTGAATGTGAACTTCTTTTCCTTCATTGCTGATATTTGCATGGATGTATATTTTAGATATACTACTAGAAGTATCTCTCTTATTTCACGTGTTATCTGCTGAATGTGAACTTCTTTTCCTTCATTGCTGATATTTGCATGGAGGTATATTTCAGATAGTCGAAGTATCTCTCTTTATTTAATGTGCTATCTGCTGAATGTGAACTTCCCTTCCTTCATTGCTGATATTTGCATGGAGGTATATTTCAGATAGTCGAAGTATCTCTCTTATTTAATGTGCTATCTGCTGAATGTGAACTTCTTTTCCTTCATTGCTGATATTTGCATGGAGGTATATTTCAGATAGTCGAAGTATCTCTCTTTATTTAATGTGCTATCTGCTGAATGTGAACTTCCCTTCCTTCATTGCTGATATTTGCATGGAGGTATATTTCAGATAGTCGAAGTATCTCTCTTATTTAATGTGCTATCTGCTGAATGTGAACTTCTTTTCCTTCATTGCTAATATTTGCATGGAGGTATATTTCAGATAGTCGAAGTATCTCTCTTATTTAATGTGCTATCTGCTGAATGTGAACTTCTTTTCCTTCATTGCTGATATTTGCATGGATGTATATTTTAGATAGACTACTAGAAGTATCTCTCATATTTCATATGCGACGTGCTGAATGTGAACTTCTTTTCCGTCATTGCTGATATTTGCATGGATGTATATTTTAGATAGACTACTAGAAGTATCTCTCATATTTCATGTGCGACGTGCTGAATGTGAACTTCTTTTCCGTCATTGCTGATATTTGCATGGATGTATATTTTAGATAGACTACTAGAAGTATCTCTCATATTTCATGTGCGACGTGCTGAATGTGAACTTCTTTTCCTTCATTGCTGATATTTGCATGGAGGTATATTTCAGATAGTCGAAGTATCTCTCTTATTTAATGTGCTATCTGCTGAATGTGAACTTCTTTTCCGTCATTGCTGATATTTGCATGGATGTATATTTTAGATAGACTACTAGAAGTATCTCTCATATTTCATATGCGACGTGCTGAATGTGAACTTCTTTTCCGTCATTGCTGATATTTGCATGGATGTATATTTTAGATAGACTACTAGAAGTATCTCTCATATTTCATGTGCTACGTGCTGAATGTGAACTTCTTTTCCGTCATTGCTGATATTTGCATGGATGTATATTTTAGATAGACTACTAGAAGTATCTCTCATATTTCATGTGCGACGTGCTGAATGTGAACTTCTTTTCCGTCATTGCTGATATTTGCATGGATGTATATTTTAGATAGACTACTAGAAGTATCTCTCATATTTCATGTGCTACGTGCTGAATGTGAACTTGTTTTCCGTCATTGCTGATACTTGTATGGAGGTATATTTTAAATACCCGAAGTATCTCTTATTTCACGAGCTATCTGCTGAATGTGAACTTCTTTTACTTCATATTTGTATGGATGTATATTTTAGATACTCGAAGTATCTCTCTTATTTCACGTGCTATCTGCTGAATGTGAACTTCTTTTCCTTCTTTGCTGATACTTGTATGGATGTATATTTTATATACTCGAAGTAGCCTATCTCTCTTATTTCACGTGCTATCTGCTGAATGTGAACTTCTTTTCCTCCATTGCTGATATTTGCTTCGATGTATATTTTAGATACTTGAAGTATCTTATTTCACGTGCTATCTGCTGAATGTGAACTTCTTTTCCTTCATTGCTGGTATTTGCGTAGAGGTGGAAAGGCGTGCGGTATCCCTGCAGCATTTTCATACTTGTATAATAATTGTGATCCCTGCTGTTTACCAACTGACGATCATCCCTGAGCGTTGTCCTCTGTTACGCCACGAGGAATTTTAAAGGAGTGTGTACTCGTGGGCGCGGTACTGTTAAGAACACAATCACAGCCTGTCTTAAGTTGACTTCGGGCGTCCCACAATAAAACACAGGGTAAAGTCGAGCGATATCTGGAAGAATATGTAATTTCAGACTGCGTTTTTATTAATAAAAGTTTTTGTAGATATATGATGTAGGAAGTTATTACAGAGGAGCCGAGCACTGTCCCAGGTATTGTTATTGGTAATAAAATATGTTAGATAAAGCGGGTTTATGGCATCCATTCAGTCACGACCAGCGAGTGCGTGTCACGGGAGATTAGCATCTAGAACTATGTCGCGAGTCTGCCTCCTTCCCTCCCCAGTGCACCGTTAGCTAAATTATTTCAGAACACACCCTTCTGCTCCCTCTGAGAACAGACTCACTTCCACGTTCTTCAGTCCTCCACAGCGTTGCACTTAACCAAAACGATATACAACAATAAAAACTCTTACTGTTAGCGTTTCTGCTGCCATTTCATCAATAATAATAATAATAATAATAATAATAATAATAATAATAATAATAATAATAATAACTCTGTTCTCTCGAATTTCCTGTAGTTAATCATAATAGTCCTATACATATTCATCGAATAAGATGTCCAGGATTTCATACTGAAATAACAAGCAACAAATGTTTAAAAACAACTGTTTTATCTTTAAAAAACAAGTAGAAAATCTGAAAATTTTTGTTTTCTACTTAGCAAGTCTGAGTGTGGGCACTATTTGTAGCTCTGCAAACATCAAGGTGATAGACTACTCGATTTCCCTCCAAGTGTGTTGAATCATGACATGCATAATCCATGCTGATTTTCCCTGTCAGATGATGCAGTTATGGATTTTCTTAGAGTAATCAGACGTATCGCTATAAATAGATAGACAAATGTCCAGAACCACTTTTTCCACATCAGTGATGCTGAAAACCCGAATTCTCGTGAAAATTTCGAAATATGATTTTTCAGCATCACAACATATACTCTTTTATTTAATGAGAAAATAAGTGAAAATAGGAATGACGACACTAGATCTGAGAAGTAAAATATAAGAAGAAATTATTGCCGCTCCAGGAAAAGATGGACATATTATGAATAAAATAGTATGCGAGGGAACCTTTCATATTAATATTATTATTATTATTATTATTATTATTGATTTTTTGTTGGCTATTATACTTTTACTACTTTTGATCAATAAAACGGTACGGAACGACGTGTTTCAATCATTCATGAGTGCTTATCCTACAATTTTTATCACCTCCCTAGCATTTGTTTTTACCACTTCCCTAGCATTTGTTTGTTTTATTACCTCCCTAGCATTATTTTTTTTGTTTGTACTTTCAATAATTGTATCTTTTTAAAATTATTCATGTTTATTTCATCATCAGTACTTAAGCATTTTATATCATTTATCTTATTTAGACTATATTATTTAGGTTATATTATAGCTTCTGTTGTATGAGATTATGGATAGTCACTTATCAGAGATTGTTTAATATATATTGATAATTGAGGTGGAATGCTACTTTTTTATTAAAAATGAAACTGAATCATGAAAGCCTTCTTGATTAGTAATCGTCCTTAGAGTTCAAGGAAGATTGTATAGTTGGCACAACTGGTAACAAGAGAACAGCTAATCATAACACACTACTGCCATCTATCGGATTATTTGTAATAATGAGATGATACAATAATATATTTTCAAGACAGTTTAGTATTTCAGTAAGCCAATTAATATTTTATTGTATTAGAGTACTTCATTTCTTTTAATCTTTATACCGTCGTTGTTCCTGCAATAACTCCTATGTGACATATTTATCGATTTTCAGATTTTTGCTCTAGTAAATAACTTAAATAGTGACACAGCAAATAATAAAAATCTCCTATATGTAATTATATTTCGTTTCGAAAATGTAAGAATTCACAATCTCCTATGTACGGCTGCTATAGGATGAATAAATGTGTTTTTTCTTCCTACTGAAAACTTTTATATTTTGCACATTGGAGTTATTGCAGGATCAACGACGATACACTTTCTTCTAATAGTGTAATAGTCAATTAAATTCCACTTGGGATTTCATTTTCTCTAGATAAATCAAAACCTCTAGCGAGATTACTATAGATAAAAATGGTAAGTGGAGGGGCTTGGGTACTGTCAATGAATCTATTTATATCTTTTCCGAAGTAACCAAACTGAAGACTTGTAACTCTCCAACGGACTCGCACCGACCATTTTACAAGTGCCGTACTTGTTATGACACTGATGCTTTATGTTCGGAGTGACCACAATACAAACTTGACTTGGAAACATCTGAACGCGTCTGCGCGTGTCTACTCTGCTGTCATTTCTTATTAGAATTGGAAATTCCCTTGACACCAAGTGCTCGCCTGCACTCCTGAGTGAAAGGGCGTCGTGCGATGATGCTCGGAATTAATCTCTTGAATCACACCCAGATAAGAGCTCAACAACTCTCCAGGGATGATGTCACGCCATGGGAGCGAGCAATTATTTATTATTGACTTCGATGTGGAATCCGGAGCCACATTTCAAAATTCGTCATCTTTATTAACCAGACTGAATATGTGTAGGTACATATAGGCTATATTCAAGTTTTCCAGTTTGATTGTTTTTTAATGACGCTGTATCAACTTTGAGCCTGTCTAGCTTCGGTGAAATTGGTGAGAGCGAAGTAGTGTTTTGGCAACTTGAGTTCGAATATTCGCCATGGATTTTTAAATAAATAATAAAATACACACTTTTACATGGAATTGTTTTGCGAGTGTGGGCTGATTTTTATAGGTCATCTTGTGTGATTGTATACATTTTCATTTAGATCTATTATAAAGTGGAATTTGAATGTAAATTATAATTACTTAATTATGTATCATGTTTAGTCAATATATCATTATATATTATGTAGGCTCGTTAATGTGTATGCCACCAGATTGTCTTTTCGACATTTTTGGTCTTCTCTCCTGGCAGTGGCATAGTTGTAACCCACTTCTGAGGTTGGGGCGCCTGTGGTGCCAGGAGAGGTCTTAAATCTGAACTGAACCTAAATTCCAGACCATGAAGGAACACAGAAATAATCCCCTTTAAGGAAAATTCCTGTGTTCTGACCGGGAATCGAACCCGGGATCTCATGAACTATAGCCAGAAGCTCTGACCACTAGACCATGAGACTGGTCCGATTTTATATTTAAGTATTACTATTAATATTACTACGTTTTATTGTTTCAAAGTATATTTCACTTCTAGTAGTGTGGAAAAGAAGGTCTCATGGCCTTAACTATGCCAGAATAAATGAATAAATAAATAAACAAACAAACAAACAAACAGTATATATAAATATATAAAGGACTGAACTGTTGACAAACACGTGATGGTAAAAGGACTGAACTGTTGAAAAACACGTGATGGTAAAAGGACTGAACTGTTGACAAACACGTGACTGTAAAACAACTGAACTGTTGACAAACACGTGACGGTAAAAGGACTAAACTGTTGACAGAACTGAACTATTGAAAAACACGTGATGGTAAAAGGACTGAACTGTTGACAAACACGTGACTGTAAAAGAACTGAACTGTTGACAAACACGTGATGGTAAAAGAACTGAACTGTTGAAAAATACGTGATGATGAAAGGACTGAACTGTTGAAAAAAACTTGATGGTAAAAGGACTAAACTATTGAAAAGCACGTGATGGTAAAAGGACTGAACTACTGAAAAATACGTGATGATAAAAGGACCAACTGTTGAAAAACACGTGATGGCAAAAGGACTGAACTATTGAAAAACACGCGATGGTAAAACGACTGATCTGTTGAAAAACACGCGATGGTAAAATGACTGAAATATTGAAAAAAAACGTGATGGTAAAAGGATTGATCTGTTGAAAAACACGTGATGGTAAAAGGACTGGACTATTGAAAAACACGTGATGGTAAAAGGACTGAACTATTGAAAAACAGTGATGGTAAAAGGACTGAACTGTTGAAAAACACGTGATGATAAAAGGACTGAACTGTTGAAAAACACGTGAAACTTGTAGCGTAAACGTGCAACGAAGAAGTGTGCATCATTTTCGTGAAATTAATTTCTTTCTCACTAACACTTGACATACTACAGACTCTGCATTTTTGTGAGAGAACCTGGCCTTCGGAAAGGTCTGTCCCGCTGTTCTGGTTAGTGAATCACGACCGTACGTTCCCCGCAGGTGATAGCAGCAGCTGGCGTCAGCCTGAGGGGCTCTTGTGCCGCCGTTAACTGCAGAGGTGGAGCAGTCCACTCCTTTCCATCAGACGTGATCCACGGTCTCCTCACGCTTGGGGCGGAACATAGAACACTCTTGACGAGAAGTGTTATGAATGAGTCACTCCAACAGATGCTGCCCATTGTTGGCGCCGGCGCGTGATATTATTGTTGCACAAGGTCCTAATCCGACCTCCAGCCCGCGCGACCCTGTGCTGCTGAACATTTTGACAAAACCCACACACCTGGATGTTGACGAATACGACTCGTCCATGTGCCTGGGGAAAACAGCGACGAGATGCCTCCCGTCTGTTGGAGTCACTACGAAAATATCTATCTCACAAAGAAAACATGTTTGTGTTTGTTTTCTTCTACCAGTTCTTAAAAATTTCCCTCCGGTGGGTGGGGATTAGAGGAAATACTAGCATTTTATTCAGGATGTATTGGCAGGTTTGCTGGGTCCTTCCTTGTCCCCGTTACTTTAATAACGAAATATGTTGTGCGGGTGGCCTTGGCCCCTGAGACTCTGCAACCTCGACCTCGGTCCATTTGGATGCCCTCCAACAATGGTAATAACAATGATGTAACGTGTAGTTCAGGGTCATTGTGTTGCAAAGATCACTTCCTATTATGGAAATGGTGTGAAGTTGTTAAATTCTATCAATTATTACACTAAAAAGTTACGCACAGAAGAGCAGCACAACAACAATGACGTATTCGTCGGGTGTCTCCTGTTTTCAACCAGTAGTCGTCGACGTTCGTGTGAGGTTATTTATAGGATTTTCATACGTCTCTGATTTTCTCGGGACACATAAATGTTCCGGTTTGCAGAGAAAGAAGAAAAACAAAAAAGAATGGAAATAGATTAGGAACAATTACAAGATTTTCAGCTGATGTTTTCAAACTTTTCGGCCTACACCTCATCTCACTACATCTCGTCAAAATATTATAAAAAATTGCACAAAATTGTAAAAATTGTAGAAAATTACTAAATTGTAAAACTGTAAAAATTTAAAAAAATTGTAATTGTAATATTGTAAAATTTTGACTTGTTCCACGTCTTAAAGCTTCAATGCTCATGTAAGATCTATGGAATAAAATGAATGAATGAATGAATGAATGAATGAATGAATGAATGAATGAAACACAGTTACCATCTC
Source organism: Periplaneta americana (assembly GCF_040183065.1). Lineage (NCBI taxonomy): Eukaryota > Metazoa > Arthropoda > Insecta > Blattodea > Blattidae > Periplaneta > Periplaneta americana. The sequence continues at coordinate 147,942,395 of NC_091122.1, forward strand.
GAGGACATCGAGCTGCAAGTCTTAAGAGAGACTTTATTTATAGTACCATAATAATTTACATTCTTAAAATTACGAGTAAAATTAAATAACTTATTGAAAGTGGCAGCTGCCCACTCAAAGTTACATAAACAAAACAAAAGCATTTATTGTACTAATGCATTAAAATGATTAACGTATACATAAATTAAAATATTAACTTGTTTGGATTGATCAATAGGCTGTATCTTAGTGATAACCCTTAAAGAAGGGCAATTATAATTTTTTTAAATTTATAATTTAATTTTTTTAATTTATAATTTAATTATTTTTTTACTTGGTTCTTTAACGACGCTCTCAACTACTGGGTTAGTTAGCATCGGTGGATTTAATAATAGCGAGATGGTATTTCGTGAAATGAGCCTAGGATTCGTTATTTATTACCTGGAATTCGCCTTACGGTTGTGGGTAACCTCATAAAGAAAACCAACCAAATAATCAGTCCAAGCGGCGATCGAACCCACGCTCGAGCGCAATGTCAGATCAGCAGGCAAAAACTTCGATAATAATATTTCTTTCCACTTAATGTATTGGTAATTTTAAAACCGTTGTCCGCAATATTACCTAGAAGAAAATTACATTTATTATTGATTATCAATTATACATGATACTCTACAATGGATATTGAGAAACACTGAATAGAAAATTATGAGGTGGAAATGTGTTATATGATATAGATAAATTTGTAAATTAATAAATACAGTAGCGTGCAATTAATCCGAACAACGTAATTACTTATGCAAAAACACTCAAACGGGATAAAAAAAAAAGGATCTAAGACATACCTCAGTAATCTATGTGGCCTCCCTTGTTCCTAATAACAGCTCTAAGACGATTTGGCATGGATTCCACTAATTTCCCACAAATATTCTTCATTTCTTCATCGCGAAACCATACACCAATGAGGGCAGAAATCATCTTCTCCTTTGTAGAACAATCCATTTTTTGCATTCTTCTTTTGCAAATTGACCACAAGTTCCCAATGGGGTTGATGTCGGTTGAGTTGCCTGGCCAGGGGAGTACCTGAATATTCTTCTTGTTGAAGAATTCTGTAGCTTTTCGAGACGTATGGCATGGTGCCAGGTCTTGTTGGAACACACCTCTGCCACCCGGAAATGATTCTGGGGTACGATTCTGGTTTCCAATAAGTGAATATATTTGTCAGAATTCATCATTCCCTTGATAGGTATTAATGCGCCAGGCCCTTCATGTGTAAAACAACCCCAAAACATTATTTTAGGGGGGTATTTGGGTGCTTGTTGGAGATGAGCTGCTGTTACTTTTTCGGATCCTTTCCGTACGTAAGAAACACGGTGGCCGTGGACCTCGAAATGAGACTCATCGGAAAAAAGTACATTCTTCCAGTCATTCACTGTCCAGCGTTGATGTAATTTTTCCCACATTAAGCGTTTTTTGCACATAACAGGGGTTAGCAGTTGCTTCTTAATAGGCTTACAAGCCCTTCGTCCAGCTTCCAAAAGCCTACGCCGCACTGTTGTGACGTGAATATTCGCCCCAGTGGTAGCCATTAACTCGCGGGTTAAGTCGACAGCAGTTAGTCTAGGATTTAATTTACTTCTCCCGACAATTAAATGATCATCTGCAGGTGAAGTCTTCCTTTTCCGGCCACAGTTTCCTTTTTTTCTGGGGTGTGATGGATCCAGTCTCTCTGTATCGTTTTATGATCGAATTAACAGTAGCCAAACCGATGTGACATTCTGCAGCAATTTGCCTCTGTGTCATAGAAGAATGCTCTGCTAATGTTATAATTTTAGACCGTTTTCGTGGAGTTGTATCCATTTGTGAAGACGACAGAATGTACACAGGATTGCAGTATTAAGTCTTCAACACAACTGAAATGCTTAAGTACAAAACGACAGGCAAAATGTCACATATTATAAAAAAAAAATAATGACAGACCTTCAACAATGGAATTACACGTACTACAGATGTCAATTAAAGCGGTATGAGCAGCTGTGAGGCCAACAATGACAGAAAATTTAAAAATATGTTGTGTTCGGATTAATTTGCACGCTACTGTAATTTTGATTTTAAAAATTTCAACTTCTCCCGTATGCCATGTGTTTTCGTTGCTCTCGAGCAGGGAATATTTTTAAAATTTCAGAATTCAGTATGGGTGCTGAGTGTTGAACTTGAAATAAATGTGTGTTTTTCCGTTTAGTTTTTTTAGTCAATGACACTAATAAGGGAACACTCGTGAGGCAACTAAGCCAGGAGATAATATGTATGATGGCTAGGTTTTTAAGATAATTAGAGTTCTAAATACATTAACGGCGGAATTTACCAATCATCACCAAAACAAACGATGACTGTTGTCGAGGAGATTATTTAAATTTCATAAGTTTCTCTAATCTACAACTTTTGTTAAAAAGATTATGAATTTTAAGATGGGATTTCACTTCTGTCAACTGAGTTGACAGTTCACTATCATCAAGTCATTGAATCAATTAATTATCCAGTTGGCTATATTAAGTATATTTAATGCTGTTAAGCAGCTTTCGTCTAACCTATTACAATTTCTTTTAATACCTATAATAAAAGTATACATACTTTTTACGCCTAAGTAGTAAACATGAAGTGTTCCCGCGATAGAACCCGAACGAGGCCATGAATCGTAAAGAGCGATAGAATAATTAGCATGGCTTCCTCTGAGAATCTAATAATTATTTATATTTGTAAACGTTGAAAACTTACCTCTATATATCTATTCTAGAGCAAGTCTCTCAAACTTTTTCTTATTTTGCTGCTGCTGCTGCTGCTGCTGCTGCTGCTTCTGATGATGATGATGATGATGATGATGATGATGATGCTGGTGCTGGCGTTAATGATTGAATCATAAATACTTTCATAGAAACGATTTCTGTCTGGACATATTGTAAGAATAACATTGAAAAATTATTTTTAAAGTCTACATGTATACCAAAATGGAGGATAAAAACTATGAATTTTGTAGGAGACTTTACAGTAATTATTTCCAGAAAATTGGAAAAGAGAGACAGAGAGTCAAGGAGGTAAGGAGAGAGCAGAGAGATTCTCGTTTAAATTTCTGGAGTGATGGGATTAGGCTTTAAACGAAATTAGTTTCCTGTAGAGGAGGTGGGTTCCTGAAGTCTTATAGTCTAGACTCTCTCGTACTCTCAGCATCTCCATGCAAATCTGAAAGCAAGCCATGTTGAATGTTTTCTTATCACACTTTCCTACTAGCGTTACGTAAGCGCTTCGACTATAATCGTTTCTTGTCTATTAGCAAAATGAAAAGTTTGCAGTTTTATTATTATTATTATTATTATTATTATTATTATTATTATTATTATTATTATACAGAACAACTTAATGTGCTTGCTAGCACGCCTCTATTCTGGAGGTCCGAGTGAAACGCCGGCTATCCTGAACTTGGTTTTTCGTTGTGTTCCAAGTCCTACAAGGCAAAAAGTTTTAGTTATTTGCTAGCCGTACCCGTGCGCTCCGCTGCACCCGTTAGAAATAAATATAAAGTAATTACATAATTAAAATAGGACATTTGATCCAAGGAACATTCGTGTTTGATAGAAGGATAAATCGTTGAATATGTTACTTAATTTAAATTGTATTTAAATAATTAAAATACGGTCATTTTGGTCCAGAAAGCACTCATTTGGTGCAATGACAATTCCTTTAACATGTTTCTTAATTGTTATTACATGCAACCATAGTTTAATGAAGATTGACATCATTTAGATTTAATGTGTATACTTTATTTTACTTGCTATATGTTTCCATTGAATTATGGTAATAACTTACTTTTAACCCTTGTTGTTTTCTACGTATTCAGTAAATGGCGCTTGGCCCACTATGGTTGTGAACCCTTCAAATAACTTATATTATATTATATTATATTATATTATATTATATTACATTATTATATCAGAAGTTACTGTAATAACATTATAGTATTATGTCCATATAGAGAAACTACACTTTCCAATGGTGAAATAATAATTAATTATACAAATCGGTTAATTTAGCTTCCGATATTACTTCATACAAACACAGAAACATTCTCTGTAGGCTATCTTTCATAGATTTCGATTGTTGTTGTCCAAGGTCCCTTATAGACCAAGTCATTTGTTTTTTATTTCGTTACACGGCCTTAGATGGCAGTTATTTTAATTTTAAAACTCATTTATCTCATTAAATATCAGTCCTATCAAAGTTTTTCAAAGAATAAAACTTATCGCAAATGACTTTTAAAGAAACTTTTGTTATGTAACATTTTTCACAAAAATCAATAATAAGCGAGATATTTCGATTTATTTAATTCAGGTCACCTTATAACCCCCCTTTTAAATAATGTATTTTGAATGCCATATAGCCTAAAATCTAAGTTACAACGAACTTAATTTATATTCCAATTTTCATCGAAATCCGTTCATCCATTATCGCGTGAAAAGGTAACAAACATACAGACAGACAGACATACAAACAAAAATTTGAAAAAAGCTATTTTCGGTTTCAGGGTGGTTAATTATATATGTTAGGACCAATTATTTTAGGAAAATCGAAAATTACCAGAAAAATTTCGGCTACAGATTTATTATTAGTATAGATTAAGAATAAAAGTGTCAGGCATATTGAAAACTGAGCTCAAGTATCAGGCTTAGAAAGCAGCACGGATTTCAGGCTGCCTTAAGGGTATGAGCTACTGAGTTTTAAAACTTCCACAATTTTCATCTGAGATCAATGAAATTTTGATCACTTATTCCTTTCATTAATGTCAGATAATGTTGAAATTTTCTTATTTTTTGTTTTGTAAATTTTGTCTATAAAATGAAAAAGTAAAGGGCATATCTCGCCAATAAATTAGATTGCACATGAATAAATAAAGACTTTTTTCTAGTTTCATATCTTAACATGACTGTAGCGAATAATTGAGTAACGAAACTGTTATTTGTTTTTTGTTATCATTTGTGATTTGGAATAAAGAATTATTGTTGGAGAGTTTTTCTGAAAATTTAAAGTCCTGCCTAAAAATTATACTGGCTGTATTTTAAATATAGAAAATATTTAAAACGTGTGGTAAAAATGTAATAGTATTATCTTTCTTAGTTTTTTAATATAATTTCCTAGGTTGAAAAATGTGAGAAATGTCATATCCGGGACCTAACCCTTGGGTTTGCTTACGGCCCTTTAAAATAATTAACATTTAGGTCAACTACAAGTATTCCAATAATTAAATGAAACTTTGCACAAATATTTCTTACAGACCAAATGATTTTTGATGGGAAATTTAAAAAAAAAAAAAAAAAGAAAAAAAAAAAAGTAAAAATTGTAATGTTTCACCAGAACTCAGTAATGTATGTAAGGGGACACTTGCATAAAAACGACAACTTTTTTCCTTATCATTTTTTTCAACCAAATTTTGAGAGCATTTTTACTGTGTAAAAGAGTAACAAAATCCAAATTTTGAACTCCCAAATGTTTTTGGCTTCTAATTTATTTTTTTTTCTATTTTTTTTAGAAATATTTTCAGACCAAAAATTTTTAGTAGATCTCAATTTTTAAGCTTCCTTTTTTATTACATCCACAAGACACAGAGAAAATTTCTATGCATTAATTTTATAAAATATCTCATTTATTCACTTTCAATTTTTTTTTTTGAAATTTTGAATACGTTATTCTTTATATAATTCATGAAAAAATAAAATAAACAACATTTCTTACAAAATAAATGCAGCTGCCTCATAAATACTTGCAGTGAAATTTTCATCCAGATTGATTAATATTTGGCATAAAAAAGTTAGTGTTGAATCAAGAAAAATAAACTTAGCCTATAAACTTACGGAAAAATGGATTTGAAAGTAAAATGAATATTTGTGTAACACATATTAAAATTCTTCTCCGCTATATTCATCTAGTAACTTCATGGAGCCAATTATAAACAAAAAATTATTAGATTTTTAATCAGAAATTAAAAAAAAGGAATTCTTTAATGAAAAAATAATTTTGACAGCTCTTTAAATGCCACGTCTGCTTATTTGTAGCCTTAATTTAAAAACATGTTTAAACACATTTGTAGTCAGAATTGAAGAATTGAACTACATCCATTTGGGATATGAAAATATATATTCTAAAGACGTGAAATAGCCAATGAAAAGTTTTTGGAAAATTTTCATGATTTTCAGTGGAATCGCCCTTTAATGATACAATATGGCATCACAGACATTTGAGGAAATAAATAAAAGTGTAAATTTACAAACTGCATATGCAGCTGAGACATGTGTTGACACTAGTAAAATTTTGCAAACTACTAAAATGAGCACCATAAGAAAAAACAGCCTGAGAAACCAGGCTTTATTACATAAAAAACTAGGGGCCATATTCATAGACATTCTTAGCGCGGGCTTCCGGTGGATGATCAGCGAACTAACGTTTTTCGTATTCATAAACCAGTGTTAGCGATATGATAATATGATATGAATACTGTACAAGTAATCGGTCGATAGCCGGGGCTAGTTTAGCACGCTTGTAGCGCGGGCTAACGAAATGTCTATGAATAGCACCCTAAGATATTATAGACCTAGAGCAGTATTGCATCGAATCAATAAAAGCGTGGGTCACCGGACGAAGATTGGAATGGAACGAATGTGTCTATAGAATTCCAGGCAACAGGACAGCCAGAATTATTAAAGACAAATACCAACAGGACGAAGGAGTCCGAAAAGGCCTCGTAAGAGATGCCTCGATCTTTACCATTATGAACAAGCTAAAGCCCCACTGAAAGGAAGGAGGAGAAGAAGATAAATTCTGAGATGTTTTTATAAGAGATAAAATTGAATTTCATAAAACCACCATCAAGGCAATGAGCGTCGTTATTTGATAGTAGGAATACATTACGATAAGGGAGCTTACACAAATCAATAAATATTTCACTGGGTACAACTAGGGAGAAGAAAATGAGGAAAGCAGTTTACGTATAGCCTACAGAAGGATAGACGAAAGTCCTCCTGCATAGAAACCTTAGAGACAGGTCCATTATGCATACAACCCCCAGGAGGTACGGGTGAGATGAATTAGAAATCATACGCCGGAAATGCCGGAGACATGACAGGTGCCTAACAGCCAGAAGGTAACAGAGATCATCCCTGAACACCAAGGGAGCCCCTTTATTACGTGTGTAGCCAGACTGGAGAGTATAAAAACTTAGGGTCTTGCGAGAAGAGAATGTAAAGAAAAACGTCTCAAGGAGCGTTACAGGTTGCAACACGTTGCATTTTGGTACTCTCCAAACTAATCGACAGAACTACACTATCTACCAGAAAGTAATTGGGCACTGTTTTTGCCCCTTTAGAACCTCGTGGTACCACCTCTTGTTGCTGTAACAGCAGCCACCCTGTCAGGCATGCTCTCCACTAGTTTGTGTAGGATATCCACTGGAATGCGTCGCCATTCCTCTTGCAACATGGCACTCAGTTGGACAATGGAAGTTGGCCCCATGTTTCGGCAGCTACTATGCAGTGGTATGCAGACAATAGTGTTCACCGGTTGAACAGGCCTGCACAGAGTCCTCATCTCAATCCCATTGAGCACCTTTAGGACGAATTGGACCGGTCATTGAGTTCTCGGAAGATGTGGCCAATTTCCATTGTCCAACTGAGTGACATTTTGCAAGAGGAATGGCGACGCATTTCAGTGGATATCCTACACAAACTAGTGGAGAGCATGCCTGATATAGCAACAAGAGGTGGTACCACGAGGTTCTAAATGGGCAAAAACAGTGCCCAATTACTTTTTGGTAGATAGTGCATTTAACAAAACTTGTTCTCCTTGACTTCATCTATTGCCTTTGTGAATTAATGTAATATAGAGGTTCCCTTCCATCCTGTAATACAGATTTGTGGATCATATACTTTGTGCGAGGATAGAAATTTTGAAAATACGCCATATTTTCCAAAAACAATACATAATTTTAAAAAATCACTTAATGGATGAAATTTTGTAGCATGTATACATATTATAAGAGGGCCATGTGTCCAAAAAATAAACCTTCAAGTAAAAAATTGTGCAAGTTAGAATTTTCATCCATTTCCTCCCTGAAAAAAAAATGAGAAGGAAGCGCACCCTGCAGCCCTGTCTGATGTGGTAATGCCAAGGGAGACCACTGCTGGACCGTGATCCATGCTGGCTCTGTAACCGCGCAGTTTTGAACGGGGAAGAGATTGTGTGGTGGAGAGAACTTTAATTGGGAACTCAGATGGTGAAGAGGAGTAGGTGGGGACTTCTGTTCTTTCTCCACTTCTTGTTAGCGCTCCTGTGAGATCAAAGAGATGAAATGGCAGGGATGGACAAAGTAACACAATTAGGATCCCATCACCAAATACAGTTTGAACTACCAAGTCAGGTGGCTGGAACGGGCGGGCACACGTGTGGACATCGAACCGCGGGGTTTCTTGGAAGCAGAGATTAAATGAGTTAGATTCAATCAGTTGCATTGTTAGGTTCGAAGGAACATTTCTTTCAATCCAGTTTGCATATGAACTGTCACATTAATTACTTTGGTAATTTATTCGTCTCGACATGAGAGTTTAATTGCGAGAAGTAAATCACTACATTCAGGTATGGGGGAGCTTCTGATGCGGTTGTCACGACGTTTGCAGCTGAGTTCACGCCCTAATTTGTTTGTATGTGGATGACTTTGAATAAGAGAGCAATTAAAATGAAAAAAAAAATGCTTGGAGCGTGTGAAAGTAGCTAGGTCCTCACTGGAATTTAATTAAAACGATTAGATAAACGTATTTTTAAAGAAAGATGGCTATGTTAGAACACAATTGTACTTCTAACTTAAAATTTCTTCTTCTTCTTCTTCTTCTTCTTCTTCTTCTTCTTCTTCTTCTCCCCGTTATAATAGGCCTACAACCTGTTCCATCCAGAAATTAGGAGTTTCTCCATCTCTTTTTCGGTCTTCCATGCTATCTCTTTCGCTCCACAGGTAAATTATCCCTTGCTATGCCCTAGCCCAGGAGTCGTCATCTCAGTGCACTGTGGTGCAGGGACAGTTTGCTCGCTAGAACAGTTCTATCCATTAGACATCAACTGTGCAGCAGGACGTGGGGGGGGGGGAAGGAATCGGGTGATGGCAGTGGCGTTCGATCACTTGTTTAACCCTTATAATCAGTTTCTAATAATTATAATAAACACGGACGAAGCATGTACTTAATTTATTTTAAGAGGAACTGTGTAATAAGTAAACCACTTTTCAGTTTAAGACAAGAAACAAGTTGTATTTTTCCGTTATGTATTGTATCGGTTTTGAAAGTAAATATTTATTTTTTTATATTAAAGCAATTGAGAACTTACAGACCTATAAGCCTAATGCATTTTCACTATTACGAAATATTAAACAAATCGAATCCATTAGTATATTTAAATCATGTCATCCTATTCCTTTGTCCAAGTGTCGTCAATAAAATAAACTTAATTATCCATTTTTTATCTGACACTATATATCAAAAACCAATTACTTGTTATTATATATAACATATGAAACATATTATCGTTTCTGTTACAAGGCGAAAGTAGGCTTAAATTATTTTATTACAATGTAAATAACAAATTATAAAATTTATTTTCGCTGTTCGTTAGCATTGGTTTTCCTGGATTTTTAAATCACTTTTTAGTTTAAGACAACAAGCAAGTTGTACTTTTTCGTTATGTATTGCAGCGGTTTTGAAAGCAAATATTTTTTTCATATTAAAGTAATTGAGAATTTACAGACCTATAACGCATTTTCACTGTTATAAAATATTAAACAAATCGAATCCATTACTAATACTTAAATCCTGTCATTCTATTCCTTTGTTCAAGTGTCTTCTATAAAATAAAATAAATTATCCATTTTTTATCTAACACTATATATAACTAAACCAATTATTTGTTATTTTGCATATCATATGAAACATACTGTCGTTTCTGTTACAAGACTGAAGTAGGCCTAAATTATTTTATTACAATGTAAATAACAAATGATAAAAATTATTTTCGCTGATCATTAGCATTGGTTTTCTTGGATTTTTGAATTCGTTTTTCCCTCACTAACTGGTTTATGTTAGGTGTCAATGCTCGTGTAGAACACAATCGAAGAAGACATTGTAAATTATGGTCAGAAAGTTGGCTTCTGTGATGGCTTGGCTCAACACACTGCACACTACTACCTCCTCAGCTAGCGTCTCGGTGCTCCGAACTAGTGTGCAGGCCAGTTGACGATGGCTGCCCTAGCCTTTACCCTAAGAATATGTCCCATTACAATTTTTGAATATGTCGATGATCTAGCCATTCACCAATAGTACGCCCTATGACAATTTGTGGATATGCCGATGATTTAGTCATTCGCCTAACAGTAATCTCTAAGACTATTACGTTTATATGACGTCATTCCATTTTCGGCCAATGAAGTGTAATGAAATTTTGAATTCCAACAAATGACAGTCATATATCGCGATAATTTCTGCAGCTCGATTTATCACTATCAATTTATCGCATGGTCGTTCTTTTATTTAGTCAGTGTCGTCAACTGTTTCCACGCAAATCGATGAGTATGAATCCAATGCACTAAATAAAGTGCGAAATCCTAATTCCGCATCTACATCTTCATCTTCTAATTCCATGTCCATCGTTTCTAAAGAAAATGATACTTCTTCATAACAATATTGTTCACTTAATTAATGTATTAATCAGGTTCTTTGTAATTATACTATAAAATGTTTAAAATGAATTATGATTTCAGCAGATAATGAAAACGTAGGCCCTATCTCTGTTTTAATAACAAGAGAAAAGCAGAGTACATGTAAATAAAATTTTTAAACCTGTATTTCGCTTTTCTCAATTGGCATTACTGAATAACATTCAATTTCTTTATCTCAGTAATCGTTATTCATCTATTTCAACTTCACAATGTCTGAATAGGTTAAGCATTCATAAATAAACAATTATTAACATTTTGTGAGCGAATTTTAGGGATATATTATTTACATTTTCATTTTATTCACGAAATAGTCCTAATAAATGTCACTCGAAGTCTGAGATTTCCCAAGCGAGTGGATTTATCGGAAAATCTCAGACCTCTTGTGACATTACTATAGATAATTTCTGGATATATCGATGACCTAGCCGTTCCCAACAGTATGCCGATAGCCTAACCGGTTGTCTAACATTATGCCCTACGACAATTTCTGGATATGCCGATGTTCTAGCTGTTCGTTTTTTAATAGTATGACCTTCCACAATTGAATAGGCATATGTTGATAGTCGTTCCCCTAACAATATTTCCTGATACAATTCTGAGTAAGCATTTAGTTTAAATGTTAGTCTAACACTGTACCATAGTCTAGTATATACAGTCACGAAGCTTGAGTTTATGGTGGTACAAGGAACAATAGACTGTGCAGGTGCTATTTCGCATTGTCTCTAATGGGGCGATAGTAGCGATCCTAGTGGTTAGCAACTATCTATGGATGCATATTTACTACGTATTGAGCTTCGTGACTGTATATACTAGACCAGGCCTGCACAAGGTTTGCGCTTTCCGAGCCGGCTCACAGCTCATGAGCGGAATGCAGATATTAGCTGCGCTCTGTATAATGGTGGACTGGAAGAAGGGGTGGATCTCGTACAAAATAAACACAAAAGGAAGTACTATTACGAGTGCTTATGAAATGAATTCCCGTTCAGTGTTTGCAAAACTATCTTGGACTATTATTAATTAATAAAGAAGTATTTATTTTACAGAAGTAATAGAAATTCTATAGCTACTTAAATGTACATATCATTTTGTTATATTTTTATTTATCAGTACATCAAAACGAAGTTTTATGCTGTTGGCAGCTGAAAGGAACAGTAGGCTACTGATCATAATGAAACATCAGTTACAGATGTTCGATGTCTGCCTTTATTAAAGTTGATTATAGAAAACAGTTGCTCACAAATATAAATGTTGAGCCAAACATAGCAATCATTTTCACAGCCAGCCTGTGTAGTCGTGGATATGATTGCTAATGTTTAGTCTTGTAAAACTCAACCAGGCTAGTAGTATTATTCAAACGATCTTCAGCCCTTTGGTCACAATGAAGATCAATAAGTTCGAGCTGTAAATCGTTAAATATTAAATGTTTCGTCTTTTAGATTCCTCCATACTGTACTGTAGCAGTAGGTAAGCAACGTGAAACAGTTACTGAGAACAGGCCTACAAACTGCACTCCACTAGATAACTGAGTGGTCGTTTCCCTCTCCTCTACCTATATCAAGTCTATGTCATTCTGACGTATTTTCCTCTCCGTTTCGGCGAGCGGTAAACACCGCTCTCCCGCTCCGAAGGAGCGCGCGCGCTCATTGAGCGCTGTTTGTGCAGGCCTGTACTAGACTATGACTGTACCCTGTACCCTACACAGTAATAGTCTAGTCTTCCTGTATGGCGTACAGAAAATATTAGCTTGACACCACGTTTTGCCCTTCACAACTCCCTACGAATTCCAACGGAGTGCGACCCACAGTTTTAGAACTAGTTCTGTGGGGGAGGGGATATACTTCATACACTACATGAAAGAGTACCGCGTTACATTTTAGGATTTTATTTCCCTGTGTCGACATGCTGAAGTATGTGTTTACTGATAAACTCGTCAAGTTATGGCACTAAAACGAAGTGCAGGGCAGTAAAATATTTCAATTGTGCACTGAGATTACAGCTAATTGTGTTCATTACTCACGTTTATGTGCGGATATTTTTGTAAACATCCATAAAGTTAGGTTTAAATTACACTGCTTGCATGTTTGCTTGTACAAAGTGACACATGAACATATTTGCTGCGATGACTACATACTCAAATATGAAAATTTAACCTAATTACCCAATCTATGTGCTTAAATTCATATGTGAAGCGCTACACTCCGTGTTCAGTTTAACTGCTGTTTTGAGAACAAAGACATCATATCAGACAAAAAAAAAAGGTGACACCGAACTCTCAAAATAAGATAGTGAATAATAATAATAATAATAATAATAATAATAATAATAATAATAATAATAATAATAATAATAATATAATACATATTATAGAAAAAGAATTTTGACCGTAGAAATGGATTATTTGAGACGAAGTGCTAGAGTCTCCGCTTGGACCACATTAAAAATGAAGAAATTAGACATAGAATGTATGCTGAAGAGACAGTGTTAAAAAGAATAGAAAGGGTGCTATTCATAGACATTTCCCTAGCCCGCGCTACGAGCGTGATAAACTAGACCCGGCTATCGACTGGTTACATGTACGGGATTGATATCATATCATATATCGCTAACACTGGTTTATGAATACGAAAAACGTTAGTTCGCTTATCATCCGCCGGAAGCCCGAGCTAAGAATATCTATGAATACGACTCTAAGGGTGCTATTCATAGACATTTCGCAGCACGCGCTACGAGCGTACTAAGCTAGCCCCGGCTATCCACTGGTTACTACTACAGAATTCAAATCATATCCTATCGCTAACACTGGTTTATGAATACGAAAAACGCTGATCATCCACCGGAAACCCGCGCTAAAAATGTCTATGAATACGGCCCTAAGTGTCTGAAGTGGTTTGGTCATCTGATGAGAATGGGCGAAGATAGATGGCCTAAACAAATTTACCGGTGGAAACCTCCAGGAAGAAGAGGAAGAGGTAGACCAAAAAGAACTTGGGACAACGAAGTAATGGAGGTCATGCACAAGAGGGGGTTGAGGACTGAAGACGCACAAGACAGAAGGCTTTGGAGGATTGGCACAGGAAGACGGTGGTAGCTGTAGAATCCTGAATAATAATAATAATAATAATAATAATAATAATAATAATAATAATAATAATGTACTTACAGTAACTTTTAGGTGGACTTAGCCCTTCATGCGACAAAATCGCTCACTCACTCACTCTTTTAGTTGGTTGTTTTATCGATGCTGTGTCAACTACTAGGTTATTTAGCGTCGATGGGATTCGTGATAGCGAGATGGTATTTGGCGAGATGAGGCCGAGGATTCGCCAAAGATTACCTGACATTTTCCTTATGGTTGGGATAAACCTCGGAAATAACCCAACCAGGTAATCAGCCCAAGCGGGAATCGAACCCACGCCCGAGCGCAAATCAGGATCAGCAAGTAAGCGCCTCTGCCGACTGAGCTACGCCGGTGACTTTCATTCATTCATTCATTCATTCATTGTAAATATTTTTCAGTAACAAAGTCTTAAATTTATAAAATCAATGGATCGAAATCTTTGCTATAGGTTGACAGTCTTAATGCATCTGAAGATAGGGAAAAGGATTTTAGAATATTTGTTACAGAAAAGATAGTGACTTCTCATTCCTTCCATAGGAACACGAGGGCTAACGTTTTTTTTATGAAAGACTCACCCTTTTTTTTCTTTCACTTGTGAAGTTCTGTAATAATGTTGAATGAAAATGGTGCATCTAGATATAAATTGTGATAATTAAAATATTCACATTTTTTCTCATGATTTATTCTTTAGTCATTTGACAGAAATGTAGCCTATACGAACATAAATACAGTACATGATGATTACTGTGATGAAATGATGATAGGTAGCCTATTTACTTACAAATGGCTTTTAGAGAATCTGGAGATTCATTGCCGCCCTCACATAAGCCCGCCATCGGTCCCTGTCCTGAGCAAGGTTAATACATTCCCTTGTATCATAATCCAGCTCCCTCAAATCTATTTTAATATTATCCTTCCATCTATGTCTCGGTCTCCCCAAAGGTCGTTTTACCTCAGGTTTTTCAACTAACACTCTGTATGCATTTCTGGAGTCACTAATTCGTGCTACATGCCCTGCCCATCTCAAACGTCTAGATTTAATGTTTCTAATTATGTTAGGTGAAGAATGATGATGATAATAATAATAATAATAATACTTAGTTACTGGCTTTTAAGGAACCCGAAGGTTCATTGCCGCCCTCACATAAGCCCGCCATTGGTCCCTATCCTGAGCATTATTAATCCATTCTCTATCATCATATCCCACCTCCCTCAAATCCATTTTAATATTATCTTCCCATCTACGTCTCGGCCTGCCTAAAGCTCTTTTTCCCTCCGGCCTCCCAACTAACACTCTATATGCATTTCTGTATTCGCCCATACGTACTACATGCCCTGCCCATCTCAAACGTCTGGATTTAATGTTCCTAATTATGTCAGGTGAAGAATACAATGCGCGCAGTTCTGTGTTGTGTAACTTTCTCCATTCTCCTGTAACTTCATCCCTCTTAGCCCCAAATATTTTCCTAAGCACCTTATTCTCAAACACCCTTAACCTACGTTCCTCTCTCAAAGTGAGAGTCCAAGTTTCATAACCATAAAGAACAACCGGTAATATAACTGTTTTATAAATTCTAACTTTCAGATTTTTTGACAACAGACTGGATGATAAAAGCTTCCCATTCCGAGGCTTATTTGAAGGTTTTGTAACAATCTGTTTTTTATGGTGATGGGTTGTTAGCCCTTCGCCCAACCCCCAAGCTGGAGGACCACCCCTCATCGGCTGTCCGCGACTGCTTATTCAATTATATTCGCAGCTACCCTCCATATCTGGAGGCCGTCTCCTCCATCCGCAACCTGAGAACGCGCCATGCCGTAATAATAATAATAATGATAATAATAATAATAATAATAATAATACATTCAAACAAAATTTTTATAGTATTTTGTCTTAATTTAATTCTTCTGGGAATTATGTCGCAGAAGAACTCCAGCATTCATTTCATAAACGCTGTAGAACATCTGTGAAGGTGTATTGTGGAGGTGAACCTCTCTGCTTTCCATATGACATCAGGCGGAGAGAAGCTCAGTATTTACGACAACAGAGCACAGTTCACACATAAAGATGGACTTGCCCGGCTGGGTGGAGTACCCGCTACATGTTCTGTACGTGGTTACAGGTGTTGCGCGCTGGAATTTCTCGGTTTGTAACAAGAAGAGCGTTATTTATATTCAGTTACCTATGACAAGGATTTTGTATTTGACACTTCAGAAAGAGAAATGTGCATGACGATATCTCCCGACAATCAGTGCGTTGTCATGGTGAAACGCAGCTGTACAAGCGTTTCAACATCTGGAGACGAGTGTGGAGTAATGAACTGCCACTGGCCCCCGTTACGTCGGTAAAAAGTCGATATGAAAGAAGGCTGTGGGTTTCAAACTCAGAGACGCACACATTTCCTCCTCAACCCACCCAGTAGCAAGGGGGATGTTTTGATTCATGCTACAGTATGTATGTAAATCCGTCAGTTCCTTCTATGTTACGATATATTCAGGAAAACGCATTAAATGAGTTCTTCATATGCCATACAGATCGTGTTATTTATTATCAAAAGCAGGGCTACTCTCAAGATTGAAATGACTTCGCTTATCGCGATGTTTTTCGATGAGACTTACTGATACTGAAGTGGACAAGATCGGCGAATGGAGGCTTTTCTCAGTTCTTCCTTTTCCTTCAGTAACACAAATTTCTTTCCATTTCACGTTGCTCTTCCCTTCACTGAATTTCATTAAATAATCGACAGGGACATATCTTTACTATGGACGGTTTTCGGGAGTTCCATGCGTGCAATTAACCTCAATCTGTGTAGGCGACTGAAGTGATTACTCATTCGTACGTAATGTAGCGTAAGCTATTATTTTTTTATAATAATGTTTGCCAAGACTAAAGAGATTACCCATTTGTGCGTAGCGTAATGTAAGCTATTGTTTTTTCTAATTGTTTGGTAACACTGAAGGGATTACTCATTTGTGCGTAGTGCA
Organism: Periplaneta americana; assembly: GCF_040183065.1. Lineage (NCBI taxonomy): Eukaryota > Metazoa > Arthropoda > Insecta > Blattodea > Blattidae > Periplaneta > Periplaneta americana. Next base: position 147,959,269 of record NC_091122.1, read on the forward strand.
GTCTATAATTTTGTAATACTTGTTTGAGAAGACAGACGAAATTACTCATTCGTTCGTAGTATAATGTAAGCTATTGGTTTTTTGTAATTGTTTGGTAACACTGAAGGGATTACTCATTTGTGCGTAGTGCAGTCTATAATTTTGTAATACTTGTTTGAGAAGACAGAAGAAATTACTCATTCGTTCGTAGTATAATGCAAGCTATTGGTTTTTTGTAATTGTTTGGTAACACTGAAAGGATTAGTCATTTGTGCGTAGTGCAGTCTATAATTTTGTAATACTTGTTTGAGAAGACAGAAGAAATTACTCATTCGTTCGTAGTATAATGCAAGCTATTGGTTTTTTGTAATTGTTTGGTAACACTGAAGGGATTACTCATTTGTGCGTGGTGCAGTCTATAATTTTGTAATACTTGTTTGAGAAGACAGAAGAAATTACTCATTCGTTCGTAGTATAATGCAAGCTATTGGTTTTTTGTAATTGTTTGGTAACACTGAAGGGATTACTCATTTGTGCGTGGTGCAGTCTATAATTTTGTAATACTTGTTTGAGAAGACAGAAGAAATTACTCATTCGTTCGTAGTATAATGCAAGCTATTGGTTTTTTGTAATTGTTTGGTAACACTGAAGGGATTAGTCATTTGTGCGTGGTGCAGTCTATAATTTTGTAATACTTGTTTGAGAAGACAGAAGAAATTACTCATTCGTTCGTAGTATAATGCAAGCTATTGGTTTTTTGTAATTGTTTGGTAACACTGAAGGGATTACTCATTTGTGCGTGGTGCAGTCTATAATTTTGTAATACTTGTTTGAGAAGACAGAAGAAATTACTCATTCGTTCGTAGTATAATGCAAGCTATTGGTTTTTTGTAATTGTTTGGTAACACTGAAGGGATTACTCATTTGTGCGTAGTGCAGTCTATAATTTTGTAATACTTGTTTGAGAAGACAGAAGAAATTACTCATTCATTCGTAGTATAATGCAAGCTATTGGTTTTTTTCTAATGGTTTGGGGGGAAAAAAGTATTTCATATTGCAGCGAGTTTTTGTAGTTTTAAGTTATACAAAATGTGGAAGAAAATATCAAAAAAGCTATTTCAAACATTCCGCAAGAAGAGATTAGTCCAGTATTTCAGAATAATTTTCGGAGATGTCAAAAATGTATTGAACATCTCTTGTGACGCAGACAGGATGAATTTGTATTCATTTTTAAGTTGTTTGTAAACATTTTTCCCACTACACAGATTTTAGAAACTAGAGTTATTGCCGTAGAAAAACGGCGGCCGATTTCGCGGTAACAGAAAATGCCACTGAGCTTGGGGTGTTAGGGGGGCATCATGTGGAGCACTCTGTATAAACACATCTGATAAAACAAATCTTCATTTATATTTTCAGAGCTGTAAAAGAAAGCCCATATCTTTACTTAAATCAGACTCTTCTAAAACTCAGGTTTGTTAAGGGAGTATGTACACATTTCGCTAGTATAAATGTAGTAAAATTTAAAATTTAATTTCTAGATATCCTGCATTAATTTTGTGCTGGAGTTTGGTATATTGGTTAGACAATACTCCAAGATTAACAAGTTTTTAAAATCCAAAAACCTAAGGTTAATTGTATTTTTATTTGAAGGACATGCAATTTGTCCAGGGAAAATCGGCTTCTCTGATATCTTGCACAATTTAGAATATTTTAATGCTTTCTTTTCTATTTTATTCCTAATAACTGTATTAACAAATCCTGCCTTTAGCACTGTTTTATCGTTCCAAGTTCTTTTTCAAATGTAAGAAAAATATATTTTTTGAAATTCATAGCAAAAGGATACACAAAAAAAAAATATTTATACATTCAACTATCAGGGACAGAATTTAACACACATATGAATAAAGAAGAGAAGAAAGCATTAAAAATATTCAAAATTGTATAAGATATCATAAAAGCCAATATTCCCTGAAAAAATTGAACCTCTTCAATTTAGAAATATAATTACGCTTAACAATAAAGTGTTTGGATTTAAAAAAATGTTTATTAATCTAGAAGTATTGCCTAATCACACTATTAAATTCTAGCCTAAAATTAATTTAGTAGTCTATACGTAGAAATTAAATCTTGAATTTACTAAATTTATACTAGCGATAGGTGTATAGATACGGAATTAAAATTTGGGGCGAGTCTTGATTGAAATCCACTTGTATGTAGGCAACAATTATTTTATACGACTGTCCACAAGTAGCATATATACAGGTGCTCTTGTTTACTGCACATGCGCAGTGTGTTGTAAGCGAAAGTTATACAATAAGGGAGCAACAAATGTTTTTCTCTATCTGTACAGATACGGAATTAAAATTTGGAGGGCATGCAATTTTTGCAAGTAAAATTGGTTTCTTGTTATCTTGTACAATTTAGAATATTTTAATGCTTTTCCCATCTGTACATGGAATTAAAATTTGGAGCGAGTCTTGATGGGAGTCCATCTATGCAACAATTACGGTACATATGCAGCTTGTTTTTTTGTTTTTTATTTTTTTACTTGGTTACTTAACGACGCTATATCAATTATTAGGTTATTTAGCGTCGATGGGATTGGTGATAGTGGGATGAGGCCGAGGATTCACCATAGATTACCTGACATTTGCCTTACGGTTGGGGAAAACCTCGAAAAAAACCCAAGCAGGTATCAGCCCAAGCGGTGATCGAATCCGCTCCCGAGCGCAACTCCGGATCGGCAGGCAAGAGCCTTAATCAATCGAATGACGCCGGTGGCTACAGCGTTTTGAGTGAAACTTACACAATAAGGGAGCTCCAAATTTTATTTCCTATCTGTAGGCCTACATATCGTCTGAAGAAATATTTCATTTTACGATATAGCTACTGGAAGAAAAACTGGAATAATTTTGTTGCTTATAGTGTACCTCTATTTCTGAAAGAAAAAAAAAACATGGCATCTGTGAAATGCAGTTTTGCTGATACGCGGTGTTGCCACTGCTCACTAACTGGTCTGACTATTAACTTTTTAGATTTTTTTCTTTTCATTTTGTAATATGAAGGATAAAATACACTATGTACTAAATTTATACTTAAACAGTTTTTGTTCTCAAAATAAATACAAACCATTAGAGTTTTTGCTAAAAACATTTCGTGTATTTGAGAAACAACACATGTCCACGCACTTTAGAACACTCTGACGCTCTGAAATATAATTAAAATGTTTTTTAATATGTCTAAAAATTGCTATATATATTAAAATTCACCCTAAAAAGATAAGAATGTACAGCCAATATTTATTAACTGCGGACGGATTTTTTGCAGTTTTCTCAAAACATACAGCCAAGGACATATGTTGCAGTAGACGTGTTACAGAACTCCAGTAAATGGTAAGCATCAACCTAAAAATTAAAGTAAAATATCATATATTAACTATGGACGGAAGTCACTGTGTATTTTGGATTCGAAATCAGTCTCATATCCTCTAGAGCAGAGGTGACCAAAACTCGAGCTGCAGTGATTACATACGACAGACAGCCTACGAAGTAAGGAAACGGAGGAAAGGTACTTGACATGAAAACTACAACCAGGGGTGGTTCCTCTACTAACATCTTGATCAATCCCGCGGATAAAAATAACAAGCTTTGCTGTATCAGTAATGTCACTGCTGTCATCAAGAGCCAGTGAATAATATACGATTTTTCTTGCTTCTTTTTTTAACCTTCCTCTTGAATATAATCAGGAGTTTTCTAAATTCTTCTCTCGATAGTTGTCACTTAAGCTATTTTAATCATTACTCTTTTGAGAAATTCTGTTCTATTAAAAGGCTTTAGAGCACGAGATATTTCAAACCCCATTAGGTAGCTGACTTCCTTACATTTATTTATCTCATCTTTCTCTTCCTGACTAGATTTAAGGCATGTCAATTCCTGGCGTTTAACAGTTATTAAATGAATAACTAATAAATAGTTACCCTCATCTAAAGATTAAGAAGATTAAAATTGACATACAACCTAATAATTTTATCCTTCTAGGGAGAAGATCTAAAAGTATCAGTATTCATGAACTTACAGAAGAATTATAGAAACACATACTTAGTGGTCAGTAATAATAATAATAATAATAATAATAATAATAATAATCATAATAATAATAATAATTTATTCAGCGTGGCAGTTAATGTTTCTATATAGGCCTACTTCTAATTGAACCATTGAGCAAAGCAAACATATTACATTTTGTCCGACAGAACAACAAAAAAGTTCTCCTTCTCATTCTTTACGAAACCATCTCTTACTGCTTGTAGAGACAGAGTTTGTAGAGCGACATGATACCGCCACTGCTTGCGTTCATGTACGTGATTTAAACACACAGAAATGTATAGGAAACTCCTCGTACTCGTTTGAATGTCTGTGATTACACGATGTAATCACGACACCCTATTTGGCCACTGCTGCTCCAGAGCTATTATCCGTTGCGTACATTGTTGTGGACTTTGTAAATTGCTATATTTATTATATTCGTATGTTTATGGAAATTGCTATATTTATGTGACAAACTGAAATTGAAAATCCAGAAAATAAATTTCGCAGCCTTACCACGCGTAACCGTTTAAGTTATGATTTTCGCCTTTCCACCTTCAGACATAAATACGTCTGTACCAAGGAAAGGTAAGGAAGAGGACAGAAAGTATGACATACGACTGCCTATTACTTCACTTTTGGAGTAGTTAATTGTGGGAGTAATGGACCGAGACAGATTGACAAATACTTTAAGATATAGAACATTAATTTAAGTGGGATGTTAAAGTGATTAAAACCTACGCAGGATCTGAGGAAATAACTTTTAAACAATAGCACCAAACTTTCGGAAGAATAGCAACTACCTTCCTAAAGGGAACTGTTAATGAGGTCATTCTGACATCTCCCCTCAAACTGAGCACATTTTTAGGTCTCTACAACAAATAGACAAAAATAAAAATTAGCTCTTCACACTAGCTGTAAGGTTTCAAAATGTATTACTGCATCTGGAGACTGAGAAAAGCGATTTAGAACTTCTGTTGTAATGAAGATTATGACTTCTCATAATTTCATCATTTTTTATTTCTATTTTATAATAATTATTCTTGTAACAAATGACAGGAAATTTATCGAATCCTTATAATTTCGTGAAATATTTGTTCTGTTCGTGATTGTTATTGTGAACATGGTTGGGATTGTAATGATGTCTGGGATTCGAAATAAAAGTTCGATATTTCTTTTTTTATTTCTGTTTACAAATTCCCAGCATTTAAATTTAACAAGGCAGAGCCTTCTCCTCAATTATTTCATTATTTCTTCGTTACCCAACGAAGCCCAATCTGTAGACGACAATGCAATTGATAATCGAAATGATTCACACATAAATATGACGTCAAAGATTTGTTTCAAACTGTAATGAATAAGTGCAGAGAATTGGATTCGTTTGGAAATTAATACCACTGTTAAGTACTTTAGAATTACATCATGTTAAACTATTTCTGTCTTTATATTCCTCGCATCTGTTAATTATCCACATTTGTGCACGAAAAATATTTAATTGAATTAAAACTGAATTGAGTGTTTTGTTAAGCTTTCATCTTGACGTTAAAATAATCAGTTCATAATGATGTCACATCCGTTTCCCCTTCATGTTTTATCACGATTAGACCCTACTTCGCTTTAAAAACATCATAATTTCAGTCATCCAAGGCTTACTTAATGATGTCACCGTAATAACAGAATATAACTAGAGTTCTCGAATGCCAAGCGCATAAATGTTCCACTTTAAAAAGTATTAATACAGTAATTATTTCACGCAATTTCAATTAAATCGCCAGTTTGTGCTGTTTTTTAATAAATCTCTTTTTCTTAATGAAAATCATTGTAATTAGTTCATGTGTCAGCCTGGGTAGTGTAGTCGGTATAGCACTGGCCTTCTATGCTCGAGGTTGCGGGTTCGATCCCGGCCTAGGTCGATGGCATTTAAGTGTGTTTAAATGCGACAGGATCATGTCAATAGATTTACTGGCATGTAAAAGAACTCCTGTGGGACAAAATTCCGTCACACCGGCGATGCTGATATGACCTCGGCAATTGCGAGCGTCGGTTAAATAAACCATAATTTTTTTATTGTAGTTCATGTACAGAACATAGGTATACTTCGCACGAAAACATGACGACCTTCCCTCATCCCCTTCACCAGTTAACTGCAGGCACGCGCAAGGGATAAACCCTTAGCCGAGTTGCCAATTCTTGAAGTCATTGTGATTTGCGAACGTTTTTCAAACTGTGTTCCGTGAAACCGCGATTTTCAGAAAGACTATATTATCTTTGTAAATATACCTTAATTTATAATTACTAAAACAAAATTGGTATAAAAATGAACAAACTTATTTTAAAAACACTTTATATTTATATTTTCACTAACATGTTTTGCCTAAATAAACAAAAAAAAAAAAATGCAGACTTCTATAATAAGTGTTAAATTCTCATGTTATTGAAGTTCCAGAATTTTATACTTAATTAAGAATGTTGCGGTGGTAAAATTTTCTGAAACTGTGATCATTGAATAGTTATAGAATTTATAGTACAAAAGAGTAAAGTTAGATTTTATCAGCTTCGCCTTGGGTGATAATTTCCACGAACACATACAATCTGTTTACTCTAGTATGCTATACAATATTTTATTCATTACTGGTATGTAAATTTAATTTTAAATTGTAGGGCTTTTCTTTGTACTGTGTTGTTGGCGAAGAAGTTCATATATATTCATTTTACTATTGCTAATATGTTGGTTGTCATGTAGAGTGATTTAAACACATTTAATTCACTGCTGTAAGTTAGAAAACTTTTAAGCACTGCTGTGAATAATGTCATTATTTAGGTTGCTAAGGACGGTGTTGCTGTTGGCGACATCTCTTTCGCGTACTGTTCACATACTGTTCGGCGAAGTAAATCACGTATAAAATCGTCTATCTCACCGAATTATGTTTTAATTTATTTACTTTCTCTTTAGTTGGTGAACCGTAATTCTTAATTCCTATGCCCATATATCCAACTCCGCCGGTTGCGTCCGATGTTAAGTGATTAAGATTTATACTTATTAAACTGCCTGAACTTTCGATTACTTTATGGATAGAATTTCTAACGTTAGACACAATTTTAACACTTTGTTTTCTTAGCTTACCTCCTCTGCAAATAAGATATTGTGTTTTCTTCGACGGTGTTATTTGTTGTTTTTGTCGTGATGGTCCTGGATCTTCAGGTGTATCAGGAGGCCTGACTGCGGATCATCTGCTCCAACACTCATTAATCATGGCCGGAATAAATGAGACATATTGAAGCGCACAACGGTATAAAACAACACGTCGACAAAGACACTGAGAATTGGTGAAACCCAACAGGTAGAGGCAATGACTACTAGATTTGGCAATGCTGGGATCTATTGTATTTCTGCCACGCGGCTAGGGGTTGAGTAGAGGATGGGGGTTTATGAGGGATTACCAATTCCAAGAACAGAGGCCGTCATGTTTCCGAGCCAACTATACCCATTTTCTTTCGAATAATATAGAGGGCAAGAGAAGGCCTAATGGCCTTATCTCTACCAGGTAGATAGATAGATATATAGATATATAGATGGATGGATGAATAGATAGATAGATAGATAGATAGATAGATAGATAGATAGATAGATAGATAGATAGATAGATAGATAGATAGATAGATAGATAGATAGATAGATAGATAGATAGGATTAGATAGATAGATAGGATTAGATTAGACTAGATTAGATTAGATTAGATTAGATTAGATGGATAGATAGATAGATAGATAGATAGATAGATAGATAGATAGATAGATAGATAGATAGATAGATAGATAGATAGATAGATAGATAGATAGATAGATAGATAGATAGATAGATTAGACAGATAGATAGATAGATTAGACAGATAGATAGATAGATTAGACAGATAGATATATAGATTAGACAGATAGATAGATAGATTAGACAGATAGATAGATAGATTAGACAGACAGATAGATAGATAGATTAGACAGACAGATAGATAGATAGATTAGACAGACAGATAGATAGATAGATTAGACAGACAGATAGATAGATAGATTAGACAGACAGATAGATAGATAGATAGATAGATTAGACAGACAGATAGATAGATAGATAGATTAGACAGACAGATAGATAGATAGATAGATAGATAGATAGATAGATAGATAGATAGATAGATAGATAGATTAGACAGACAGATAGATAGATAGATAGATTAGACAGACAGATAGATAGATAGATAGATAGATAGATTAGACAGACAGATAGATAGATAGATTAGACAGACAGATAGATAGATAGATAGATTAGACAGACAGATAGATAGATAGATAGATAGATAGATAGATAGATAGATAGATAGATAGATAGATAGATAGATAGATAGATAGATAGATAGATAGATAGATAGATAGATAGATAGATAGATAGATAGATAGATAGATAGATAGATAGATAGATAGATAGATAGATAGATTAGACAGACAGATAGATAGATAGATAGATAGATTAGACAGACAGATAGATAGATAGATTAGACAGACAGATAGATAGATAGATTAGACAGACAGATAGATAGATAGATAGATAGATAGATAGATAGATAGATAGATAGATAGATAGATAGATAGATAGATAGATAGATAGATAGATAGATAGATAGATAGATAGATAGATAGATAGATAGATAGATAGATAGATAGATAGATAGATAGATAGATAGATAGATTAGACAGACAGACAGATAGATAGATAGATAGATAGATAGATAGATAGATAGATAGATAGATAGATAGATAGATAGATAGATAGATAGATAGATAGATAGATAGATAGATAGATAGATAGATAGATAGATAGATAGATAGATAGATAGATAGATAGATAGATAGATAGATAGATAGATAGATAGATAGATAGACAGACAGACAGACAGACAGACAGACAGACAGACAGACAGACAGACAGACAGATAGATAGATAGATAGATAGATAGATAGATAGATTAGACAGACAGACAGATAGATAGATAGATTAGACAGACAGACAGATAGATAGATAGATAGATTAGACAGACAGACAGATAGATAGATAGATAGATTAGACAGACAGACAGATAGATAGATAGATAGATAGATTAGACAGACAGACAGATAGATAGATAGATAGATAGATAGATAGATAGATAGATAGATAGATAGATAGATAGATAGATAGATAGATAGATAGATAGATAGATAGATAGATAGATAGATTAGACAGACAGATAGATAGATAGATAGATAGATAGATAGATAGATAGATAGATAGATAGATAGATAGATAGATAGATAGATAGATAGATAGATAGATAGATAGATAGATAGATAGATAGATTAGACAGACAGATAGATAGATAGATAGATAGATAGATAGATAGATAGATAGATAGATAGATAGATAGATAGATAGATAGATAGATAGATAGATAGATAGATAGATAGATAGACAGACAGACAGACAGACAGACAGACAGACAGACAGACAGACAGACAGACAGACAGACAGATAAATAAAGAATAGAGTACTGACAAATACAACGACTGGCAGTTACTTTTTAACTGTTATGTTGGCAGCAATAATTTTTGGTCTATAGTAAAGGAAACTGATGAAATGGAAGTATAACTAAGCTTGTGAAATATGAACGTAATTAATATTTAATTAGTAATACCGGTATTAATACTATCAATACATAATTCAGTAGCGTTGCATTGTGACTGCAATTCAACACTATGTTCAGACAAGTGCAATTAAATAAGATATAACCCCAGATCACATATAGATTGCTCATTCCTATGTTAAAATCGGTTGCACTTTGAAGCGAACAACCACCAGGATCGCCACCCGTCCGCCGTAAACGAACACGAGATGGCAGTACAATCGCTAATGCAATTCAAATGGAAGTTATGACGTGACTCCTTATGTAACAACTAGATGGCAGCATAGTAAACAGGACAAAAGTTGTTACCGTCGAAGCCTATAACGCAGAGCAATCTGGGTATATATGATCTAGGATATAACTTATAGACCTACTTACTTGGTAAGAAACATGCACGTGACTAATGGACAGATTTTTAGTAAAATGTTCCAGAGGGGAAATAGCATGGTAGCGACTTAAGAGTATGTATTTTAAGTAATGTATATATTTCAAAGTGCTATTCTGTTAAGAATTCGTACTAATCATTTCACGTGAACAAACAAAATACATTTTTAGTTACGTCTCGTGAATCGTGTAGTGTTTAGTCAAAGGAATGAATTTCATGTTATCAGACAATACATTTTAATATTAGATCATATTAATCTATTAAATATTTTCAACATAGTGTTTGAGAGATCCAAGAGGAAAATATACTCTTTTACAAATTATTGAATCATTTAGAAAATCTCTCCTAACATAAAGATGAGATGTAGTAAACAAGTATTATTATTATTATTATTATTATTATTATTATTATTATTATCATCATCATCATCATCTTACGTTATTCTCACTTTAGTACAGAACTTATATATTTAGAATTTATATTTTAGCTAATGTAGTATGATTCACATGTAAAGGTATTAAAGATTATTGATAATTACTAATACAATTATGTCCATGTATTGTTTACATTTTGTTATTCATGAAATTTACTTAGACAATAATGCTCTTTTGCTAGTAAAATGTCAGATTTTAAATGTTTGGTGCAAAAACCAGGTAAGTCCAATTTTGTTTTCGTATTTACTCCAAAAGTTTTTTTTCTGGACTTGACTGATTCTTGCACCAAAGCTCACAATAGAAGATGGTTTTAGACATACCATCTGTCCCTGCAAACTTTCAGTCTTATCTCCGAAGATACTGGAAGGCTTTTGTGGATCTGCTATAGTTGGCTCGGAAACATGACGGCCTCTGTTCTTGGAATTGATAATCCCTCATAAACCCCCATCCTCTACTCAACCCCTAGCCGCGTGGCAGAAATACAATAGATCCCAGCATTGCCAAATCTAGTAGTCATTGCCTCTACCTGTTGGGTTTCACCAATTCTCAGTGTCTTTGTCGACGTGTTGTTTTATACCGTTGTGCGCTTCAATATGTCTCATTTATTCCGGCCATGATTAATGAGTGTTGGAGCAGATGATCCGCAGTCAGGCCTCCTGATACACCTGAAGATCCAGGACCATCACGACAAAAACAACAAATAACACCGTCGAAGAAAACACAATATCTTATTTGCAGAGGAGGTAAGCTAAGAAAAGAAAGTGTTAAAATTGTGTCTAACGTTAGAAATTCTATCCATAAAGTAATCGAAAGTTCAGGCAGTTTAATAAGTATAAATCTTAATCACTTAACATCGGACGCAACCGGCGGAGTTGGATATATGGGCATAGGAATTAAGAATTACGGTTCACCAACTAAAGAGAAAGTAAACAAATTAAAACATAATTCGGTGAGATAGACGATTTTATACGTGATTTACTTCGCCGAACAGTATGTGAACAGTACGCGAAAGAGATGTCGCCAACAGCAACACCGTCCTTAGCAACCTAAATAATGACATTATTCACAGCAGTGCTTAAAAGTTTTCTAACTTACAGCAGTGAATTAAATGTGTTTAAATCACTCTACATGACAACCAACATATTAGCAATAGTAAAATGAATATATATGAACTTCTTCGCCAACAACACAGTACAAAGAAAAGCCCTACAATTTAAAATTAAATTTACATACCAGTAATGAATAAAATATTGTATAGCATACTAGAGTAAACAGATTTTATGTGTTCGTGGAAATTATCACCCAAGGCGAAGCTGATAAAATCTAACTTTACTCTTTTGTACTATAAATTCTATAACTATTCAATGATCACAGTTTCAGAAAATTTTACCACCGCAACATTCTTAATTAAGTATAAAATTCTGGAACTTCAATAACATGAGAATTTAACACTTATTATAGAAGTCTGCATTTTTTTTTTTTTGTTTATTTAGGCAAAACATGTTAGTGAAAATATAAATATAAAGTGTTTTTAAAATAAGTTTGTTCATTTTTATACCAATTTTGTTTTAGTAATTATAAATTAAGGTATATTTACAAAGATAATATAGTCTTTCTGAAAATCGCGGTTTCACGGAACACAGTTTGAAAAACGTTCGCAAATCACAATGACTTCAAGAATTGGCAACTCGGCTAAGGGTTTATCCCTTGCGCGTGCCTGCAGTTAACTGGTGAAGGGGATGAGGGAAGGTCGTCATGTTTTCGTGAGAAGTATAAAAGAAAATTGAACTTGACGTCTAGAAAATCGCTATAGTCCACTAGCGTATGAAGACATTATTACAAAAAAATCCTTGTCAAAATTGCTATTTTTCAGAATAACAATAAAGCATACAGTAAAAGAATAACACATGTTAGCTATTTCCGTTCAACTGGCGTTTTATCCTTGTGTCTGTTGCACTTGACATGGACTGTTTTTGGTGTCTATAAACGTTTAAAATAGTAGCAAATGTGTCCTTAACTCAATTTCATTAAAAATGACTAGGGCTGTTTTTGTAATGTCGTCTTCATATGTAATAATAGGGGGAAAATGATTAGTTTTCACCCTTAGGCTATTAAGTATGCTGATCCAAACTATAGTCTAATTCTTTCTCCAAATACAACCAAAGTCTCTGTTGGTAACTAAGCATATTTCATTCAGGTAAGTGCACACAATTCTGGTTCTTGCACCAAAAGAAGCGCACTGTCATATTGTATAAGATGCATAATTTAACTCATTTTTTACCAAAAGTGGACTTACCTGGTTTTTGCACCAAACCCCTCAATTATTCTTTTAGTACCTATCAATACCTTCGCTATTCTTCATTTAATGAGAAATTGAAACTATGTAGACACTCTCGACGTCATTATTGTTACAACCGTCTGCTCGTTTCTTCAGTGGGGAATAGTTTAGCAAGGTCTCGGATTGTGTTTAATGAAAATTAATGATTTTGTTTATCGCCGCGGTTTGCAGGAGCCAAACTGACGCAGCGGATCCAATTCATTTGGTTGTAGAGCCTTATTTGAGATGGAATGTGCCGTCTGCCTCTGTGTTGACACAAACCGGCGCAGGAGAGGAGCACCTAACAAAGTCAGTTAATAGTACAACAGTCTGAGTCAGGTTTCAGGCCTTTAATAGCGAGAACGAGAGCATAAGTTGTTTATTGACACAAATTTAAATCTTACGGGAATGTAGGCTTGCTGAGTATTGGCTAATTTGGTAATTATTTTCAAATATGACACTAGAAGACGCGCTACTGACTTCGCAACTCCTACACTAGGAGGTCGGGATAATTTCGGTATAGTGGGGTAATTTAAATATAAGTTACAATTTATGGAATAAAACTTTACCTAATCTTCAAACACATGCCGATTTAATATATATTGTCTATTTCACAATTGTCTATCATGGAGTGTTAAAAAATTTGTGTTGATCACACTGATACTACCTGATAAAAAACCTTTTTTTTATTTACAAGTGTATGAAATTACACATCACATTCAAAGCAGTATTGTTGGGAAACCAGCTGTGATACAGTAACCGTATTCGTGCATGTGTACAATTCGTAATAAATGTAGTAATATGTCATTAATACTTAGTTAATAAATTACAATTTACAAAAGTGGGGTAATTCGGGTATAGGCCTAGTTGTAGGTTAATTGGTAACAAATATAGTTTTCGTTCCAGATCATGCCACGTACACAAATTATGGATTGGTGAAAGACAAAAATAAATATCTGATGTTTTTTCTGTTCCTCATTTTAATGGGAGAGATTCTAAGTTTACAAAATAAGCCTCATCAAGAACTTAAGTATTGGCTGAAGTATTTTTATCTTGTTAGGTCTAATTAAAATTTTTAAATGCCTACCTAATCTCTGCATTTTGTTTTGGGATACATACACTTACTGTCATTCTCTGAGGAGTTTAGTGCTGAGAGGAATGCGGTTCCAACTAGTCTAGCGCGGTAATGGAGTGGGAGGGAACAGGTTTTATCAGCCTGGAAGGAAGTACAGTCATACTGAAAACATTCGCCCGATTTACGAGAGCAGTATGCCTATTAGTTTAATAATGTATTTTTGGCGAGATAGAGATACAACCATTCGTATTCCGTGTTCAGAGAAGAAAAGCATTGTAATGCATTTTATTATTTATTTATTTATTTATTTATTTATTTATTTACTTATTCAGGTGAAGTTAAGGCCATCACACCACCAGAAATACAAATACAATAAAATAAGTAAAAATAAAAATCTTAATACAACTACAATAATATAAATGAAAAGGAGAATTATACTATACAATTTAGTGATTAGTAGAATTGAATTAAATTTGTAAAGTAATCAATTTAAATAATATACTGTACTGCTGAACTCACTTGAGAAGTAAAACTACCTTGATTTGTATTTTAAGATATCACCAACAAATGTTTTTCGCATGACATTATAGGAATCTGTTTTTCACGATACCAATCACACATATTCTAAAATTCCAATAGAATAAAACCAAAAACTTTTCCACAGCATGTTTCCTTAAAAATGACTTGAAACGGTGAAATATTTAATATGAGTAATTCATATAATATTAACATAGCTAACATCAGGGAGATGTTTGAGCAAAATTTGCAACAATATATTTAATATATTAATAACAAAACCATATAGGCCTAGATAAACAATATGTATATGAAAATTCACACACTACTACAAACTGAAGACTGCATGTTTTTGGACGATTGATACTTCCCACTCCGCTCGGCTCGGCTTGAATGTAGCAACAAAATAATCTACCTGCAACCCCCCCCCCGCACCGATGGCAAGAATACCTCAGGTCCCAGCGCTAAACTCATCGGAGGAAGACATTAGCTATGGTTGGGAAATTCGGTTTTATCAGAATTTTGAAGCACTTTCTACTTCAATAACACACATTATACCCAAATTTCCCCATACATGGGGTAAATTGAGTACAGTTAAACTTAGGACTATTATGATAAGAAGAGGCCACCATACTTGAAAATGCAATAGAATCATTCTAGATTGTTACTGATGATGAAAAATGGTGCCTTTACAGCAACATCAAGAACAAACAACGAAATCTCTAACAAAAAAGTAACTCTCCGCGCACAAACTGGAGTTCATCCACGTTATGTTCATGTAATGAAATACGATAAGTTAAGTTTAAATTTAACAATTTTATATTTAGGGTTGTCTAACAGGTCCGCGAGTTCAGGTGAGCAGACCACTATTTCAAACTGTGGACCAAGTAAATAACGCCAAATAACACACTCTTAAGCATAGGCAGATCTACAAAGATAGTCGGAGCTACTGATAAGCCACAGATGAAAGAATTTCGATTAATAATAATAATAATAATAATAATAATAATAATAATAATAATAATAATAATAATAATAAGTGTAAACACTTCAATATTCCAGAAATTTTAGACTCCTGAAGTTCCAATACTCCGGGTTTCCTGACAAGTGTTTGAATTCCCGGACTGTCCGGGAGAAACCCAGAGGGGTGGTAAGACTATATTCAGTACTCTTTAGAATTTAAAAATGAAACAATTAAGTTTATGATAGCTAGAATAATACACGAAAAATGAAGCAAACAAAACCAAATTGATTGTTTATCAATTGATTTTGAACTTTTTGGTTAGAACTTTTATTTTATTTAAAGTAATTACACTAATAAAAATTACCACAGTAGTGCCCATTTCGCTCATTAAGTATCGAATGTTAATAATAAAGATTTTGTACACACACTCTCCCATAAAGTCTGCTATATTTAGCTTAAGTAGTTTTAATACAGGATATTAATATCTACCATGTCAGGCCTGCAGAACCCGTAAGTAGGGGCAATATGACGTCAGCCTTACTCCATTTCTATTGGCGGTATCGACTTCTGCGCAGAGTTGTTTACATTCTTTGCGTGTGGAAAGTCCATCAGTGGCAGCACTGTAATTTTCAAAAAGGATTGTAATAAAGTTATTGTATTTATAATGCATTATCTCGTATCAAGGTTTACAATTATTATAGATTTTCTGTCTGTAGATTATTTGATTTAGATTTTCCAAAACTTTCATCCTCTCACCACCTACGGAAACATAAATTTATAGCATTTAAGTAATGAACTTTGAAAGTCACTATTCATTTCAATACAAAATGAACACAACGAGTGATGTCCTTAATTTAACAGTATATAACTAAATATTCAGTATACAGTTCGTAATAATGAACCTACCCGAAAGTTCTTCTATTCCATAATTCTTAATATGGGTTTTGTTGAAATGTCGTGTAATATTGAAATGAGTAGAAATAAATTGGATGGGACACAGTAAACAAGCAATTCTTTCTTCTTCTTCAACAACAAAATAATATTCCCATTTCTTTTCGAATAATATTTCTTCACGGGTTTAGATTTTGCCACGTTCCAGTTCTCTTCAAACTGCAGTACGCGTATTGTGTATTTATTTATTTATTTATTTATTCATTCACTCATTTACTTAGTTTATTTATTTATTTAATTATTTATTCACTCATTTATTTATTCACTCATTTACTTATTCACTCATTTACTTAGTTTATTTATTTGGCTGCAGTGCGTTACAATGTTGAATGACAGCATTAACCTCCGGTCATATAGCTATCACTCACTACAATTTATTTATATACATAGGTAGACTTCTTACATTATATGCACACATATATTTTAGAATTTATTTTACATGTCTTTCAACTTATTTATTTCCCTCATTCGTTTTTCTCTTACTTTCCAAAGGTATGTTCCTGAGGATTTTATTATCTGTTCATTTGTAATTCTTGATAGCGTATTGTGTACCTGCCGCCGCGAGAATGAATGTTGATATAACCGAGCGCAACTAGAATGCTATGACCGCACTGGTAGAAGAGGTGGGTGGGGTTGAAGGGGACGAAGGCAGTCGCTCTGAGGAGCCACAGTTCTGCAGGTCCTTACCATGTGAAAAACAAAATAAAAATTTTTACTTCCTTGGTTTAGTTATATCTAAATTATACTAATGATAGCTTATAAACGTATTTATTATTAGTAAGTACAAGATGTATGAAAACTCTGAGAACTGTTACTTTATTTGTTTCTCAGAAAACGAGACATACGTTAATAAAAATGTCAAGCAAAAATATTTACTTATAATTTTTACCTTAATATTTAAATGTGCGCGCGGCCTATTCGAAAGAAAATTTTAGGGCTTACAATAACAATAAAAACTTGTGTAATTTAAACTGTAGAATTTACAGTATTTTGAGGCTAAAAAGTCGAAAATAAGATTTTTGGTCATGTGTGTACACAATCAAGTTCCCTTAAGTTTACAATTAGGTTTATATTGTGAATTAGGCTTTAAAGTGGTTTACGTTTGAACCCCGCTTGAAAACCCAAACCCCTCGAACGATAGATTTGGCATGCCTGTCCCGACATTTGCGCGAAGGACCTCCGTAGGCAGACACCGTTATGACATTATGAGACCAGACTTCACACGATATCTGGACAATATATTTGCGTTCGGGCTTTCTGTGTTAGAAACAATAGTGTTATGTTTATCATCTTTGACGGTGGAATTACTTTTACATACCTAGTCAGACCGGTTCCAGCTTTCTGTATAAGGCGTTGTAAATCAAAATAGTTTATCCCTCATGTGGTTATCTGCTCCTGTTTTGAAAATACTAAGCTCTCTTTAAAAGGCTAGGGCGATAAACGCAAGGACCCATGACTCACAGCGTCTTATAACAATCAAATGATAGGATTAGGTAGACGAGAAGCGTGCAAGTTATGACCCTGTGAACAGATGTTCTGTTCTGTGGTCAATAAACTACAAAACACAATTACGTGCGGACAAACTCACTGAGGAAATTAGCCTATGTCCTGCTAGGAAAACTGTATTAAATCGAAGTTTTAATAACTGAATAAATTACATGTTAGCAAGGAACAAGGTGTTATTAATCAAATCGGCCTGGTTCAAGTGCGAAAATAGTAATTTAGAAGCGAGGATGAGTCACTGGGATCTACAAATCAGGTACAGGACTTAATTGTTAGTTCTCTGAAGTTTTACAGTCTTTATACAGAGTGATTATTATTCGGTTGAGAACAGAAATGTAAAGGGCCATTACGACCGATGTATGCTGGTGGAATAAAATATATCATATATCATATTCGGTTGTGAAGCTTTTGTCATCCAGTCTGCTTTCAAAAAATCTGAAAGTTAGAATTTATACTGTATGTCGAATATGGAGTAAGGACACAAAGGGAAAAAACCGAAGGAGAAATTCGATCCAGTGCTGTGGATTGAGCCTCGACGTAGCTCAGTGGTAGAGCACCCAGTGCATAGAACTGGGGGTCCTGGGTTCGATTCCCGGCGTCGGAGCGAATTTTTCTCAGTCATTAACAAATTATTTTTGTGACAATCGCCATACGTAGCTGAGATGTACCAAATATTTTGAACATAAGCTTAAATTTTCTTTGCAAATAATGCACCTTTTCTCAGTTTCTACCCGTCATAATTATTTCAAACTTTCAGGGAACATATATTACAGCGTAGTGCATGATTTAATACAGGCATATTACGAAATTTAAATTTACAAAGGAGTTAACTCCAAAAATGTAGCAAAAATAATCACTGGTAAACAATGATTTTGTTAAATATACTATTTCTGATGTTTCTTATGTAATGTCATCTGCTGATTCCAATAATAAAGTCAGAATTTTTCTACCACCCACAATTTTTTTAATTTTAGAAAAATTGATTTATTTTTATTGCTATATACACTCCTTAACATGCTAATGTAAAGAAAATATTTCAAATATTTCATTTTATTTCTTTAACAATTGACTTATAACTTTAGATCACTGTTGCCTGTGAAGTCAGAATTCATAAAAATGAATTTTATTCCTCATAAGACTGCGAGAGTTAGTATTAATTCTCAGTTGAGTTGGAACTTACAATTATGAAAGAAGTTTCATAACCCATGTTTTCTTTGTCCTAATTTTAAGTATGGTAAATGTGTCTTATAAAGTGAAACATACCTCGAAATACTGTGCAAATAATAAACAATTTTTGTTACGTTTGTAGTTAATTAACTTTGAAAGCACACAGGTGAATTTTAACTACACTAGTTAAAAGAGCTTACGCGTGTTCTTTAGATTTCAAAATAGATGAGGACAGGAACTGGGTCCCTGAAATCTGTTGTGCTCCATGTAATTCTATTAGACTAACTGGTTGGCTAAAAGGATCCCATCATATGCCTTTTCCAGTTCCAATGATATGCCGGGAACCTAAGGATCATTCAACAGACTGTTACTGTACTTTCTAGGAACCACAGATCAGAAGATTATAGAGAACTTGTCAGAGAGCTGATTCAGAACTATAACTATCTCTCAAAATTATTTCTTGGATTCTCATCTATTTTGTCTTCCATCAAAACCTTCGGGCAGTGAGCGACGAAAATGGGGAGCGTTTTCATCAGGATTTTTTTGAAATGGAAAGGCGCTACTAGGAAAAAACTGGGCCCAAACTGGACACTCAAAAGAGATGTTTCTCAAGCGAAGTATAGCCTAAAATCTATTTCACACACATTTTATGTAAATAAAAATATTAGGTAAAATGTTACAAGATATCAATACTAGAAAAGTCTGAAGTATATTTCATATAATTAGGCTACTCAAAAACACTGGGTGATGAAAAAATTTTGAAAACAGATCTGAAATCAGCACGAAAAATTCTGTAAGGATCACCCATTCTTTCTCTTTTAACAAAAAGTGCGTTTAATTTTGTTGACCAGTAATAATATTCAAATTTGCATTATTAAAAAAAACATAACTTAGAGATTAAATTATATTTCTCCAAAATCCCCTGTTAAATTAATACTAAAGTACCAGGAATTAGCTGTAAAAATTTCATTACTGTACTTCTAACAGTTTCTCAGAAAAGATGCATAAACATCATATAGGTTAAGATAGGAGGGTACGGGTTGCCTTAAGCATGGAACCATGTAAACCGCCGTAAGGGAATATGTTTATTGTACTGATGCAAGGCGAAACATGCAAAATAGCCGACGTAATCTGGCAAGGACCCTCTTAGCCTGAAGAGTCTTTATCTCAATTGCACTGGAGAGCAAACCTCTTCACAGGATTGCACATTGCGGCCGTTTAAATATGGAAGATGCGAAGAAAGCAACTCCGCCAAGCCCTCGCGTGCATAATGCCAGCTGGAGTCCAAATTAGGAGCCCCGCCTGGCGCACGCATGGCCATGTACGATCGCCACTCGCGAAACCAAGTTTAGTAGCGCGAAAACAAGAGATCTGCACACTACCGTTATTGCAAGCCACTCCTCTGTTCCTAGTTCAAGTTGAAAGTTTCTCGACCTGTGGAAAGTAGGTAAATAAACGTAAACACTAATAAGGCTTAAGTATTTATTTTAAACTGGTGTAAGCTGTGGGGGGAGACCCAACGTTAAACATACTCGGGTCGTGAATTGCGGAAACACCACAAGTCACATTTTCCCTCAAATTGACTTTTTTAAATGGTTGTAATATTCATACATAGGTACCGTAGTTTCCCCTAACTATGGTCCACATTTGTCACATTTTTTTTTTTGTATATTCAATACTATTCATCCAGATTAAGTGAAATTTTGGCTTAGGACTCTTGTAAGTGTATATTAAATAAATATTGACATATGTGTTTGAAATTATTTAATTACAAGTGTTGAAAAAATAATAAGCATTGGTACATAGTTGTATTCTGAGTTGCCCAACTATGGTCCACTCATATATTCATGCTTGAAAGCATGAATGGACTATAGCTGGATCTGTAATTATTCGTAAATCAATAAATTTAGTTTCTAATTTAAGGTTAGAAACATAATTTAGAACAGAAATATTAAAAATAAATGAAAAGTACATGGATTCTTTTTATTAGTACACATTGCATAAACACACAATAAACAAGTGAAATCTGAAAGACATTTTCCTGCAATAATGAACAACTACACTCACCGGCAAAAATACCGGGCCACCTAAAGTTTCTCAATTTTTTTTATGAGGTGAGAATCAGAAAACCCATTATGAAATGAAGAAAACATTGCTTCCCAGAAAAAAACTCTTTTTTATTATCACTTGCGCTATTATTTTCAACGCCAAACAATGGATATAATTAAACGGCGTAAAAAAGGTGTAAAAACTTACAAATTGTTTCAATTCTCTTCCAAATGTTCAACTGATTTTGTGGCCACCCAGAAGTTACTAATAGCGGATATTGCCTCCCCTCAGTAATTGCCACTTCTTACTACAGTATACATGAAACAACAGCTCCATTGTTCTTCACTTCCAAAACTTTCCCTGGCCACAATTCCTCCTCATAAGTAACTACCATATAACTATGTGCCTTTAGCATTATTTTAACAGATTTCGTCTTCTTTTCCACATCTGACTCACTGTCTGTAAATATGGAGAGTACACCGGAAACATCATAATCTGTATCCAATTCAATTTCATCGCTCTCATAGTCACTTACAGGGACAGTTGTGATCCTTCTACCCTGAAGTTTTCGTTTTACCGGACCATTATTCGTGCTAGTACCATTGATGCTGGAACAGCCTGTTTCTTTATTTACTGGACTATAATGTTAAATGGTGTTTTAGAATATACTGAAATACCGTATTTGCAGAAGTAAATAATCAAATTTTTCACATTTCATTAAAACAAATATTTCAAAATGAAATACAACTATGGTCCACGAAAAATTGTGGTACATGGTTAAGGACTGACTTCTAGCCTTCAGGTTAAACATTTTTCACGCAGAGTCCTTAACCTCTGCCAGTCTAATTATTACGTGAAAGTAAACATTATATAGCCAGGTTTAATTGTACAAAGAATCATATATCTATAATTTACCAGTTCTACAGAGGAGAGCTTAATAAAACAGAAAAACACAAACTGAATGATTTCGTGTCTTCACGCATTCAATAGAAAGATGCACACTGACCTTGTTAAGCATCCATATCATTGCCACGTGTAATGGTAGATAGAAGCATCTATGGGGAACATAATTCCATCACAGTGGCGCCTTAAATGGCAAACACCGAACTCTTGGAGGACTAAGTAGTGCATAATGCGTTTTGGACCATAGTTGGGTGCCTGGACTATAGTTATGGGAAATTACGGTACGCCTTTCAAATGGTGCAGAAATCCCACACATCCGTGTACATTTCACAGAGGCAATAAGTTACGACGACTTTCAGTATATTTCAGGAAAACCACAAATCCACGCCATGTGAATTTTTTTTAGAAACAAAAAAAATTTGAGTTTGATTTATTTGTTTTTTTTATAGAGGATTAAATAAATTTTATATGTAGCTAATCGGCGATGTTTGCATTGGAGGGGGAAGAGAACTGGCCACCCTACCCCATTATCTCCTGGCCTAGTTGCATCATAAGTGATGCCTTATTGGTGTTATTTAAGAATTTTAAACCTGTCTTCGGACAGTTGACTAAACAACAACAACAAAGGAATTTGAGGAATTAAATATGCTCTTCATATTGTTTTACATTCTTATATATTTATGTATTTTTTTTTAATTTCTTGCGTTAAATATACATTTAAAGTTCTTTGTA
Source organism: Periplaneta americana (assembly GCF_040183065.1). NCBI lineage: Eukaryota > Metazoa > Arthropoda > Insecta > Blattodea > Blattidae > Periplaneta > Periplaneta americana. The sequence goes on from NC_091122.1 coordinate 147,982,037, forward strand.
AGAAAAAAGTCCACCGCTCTGAAGTAACGGTTAGCATATCTGACTGTGCAACGAGCGGGTGGACCTGGACTCATTTCGCCAGCATTATCATCTTCATTTCACTCAGACGCTAGATAAATATAGCAGTTGATAAAGCGTCGTAAAATAACCAATTAAAAAAAGGTTTTAAAAAATTACCCTTTTCCGTCTCCTTCAACTAAAACATTTTTAAAGAAATAAAATGATTGTTACTAGTCGTAAATTGTACAAACTTCACATGTCCAGACAACTCACAAGCAAACGTTCTGATGGGGGCAGATAAAAAAGTTAATTGTTTTTCTTTCACCATGTTAATAATGTCAAAAGAAGTGCTTATACAAATTTTGGCCACTCGACCGCAATTACGAGGCCGTCCAGAAAGTGATTTTCCCTGCGGCCGTTTATAGAAAAAAGCACAATTGCATGGAAATATTTATTTATTTATTTATTTATTTATTTATTTATTTATTTATTTATTTATTTATTTATTTATTTATTTATTTATTTATTTTGCTAATAATTGTAACATAAATTATAAAATATACAGAGAAACTTTAGCTCGCCCCTGAAAGAGTAGAACTCGTGCTCAGGGGCGGATTCCTGAATTGAAATTAATAATTATACAATACAATTTGCAATTATAGTATATAAATTTAAATTTACAATTTTTCAATTTTTATAAAATCCATACATAACTTTTTAAATTTAATACTAGAACTATTAGAATTGACAAGATTAGGATATTTAAATATAAATTTGTTATATATTCTTGGGCCTAAATTACTACTATGATTAAATACTGTAACAGTGTTGCATTTTCGTTCAAACAATCTTAAAGAATTCATACCTTTTGTTTCATAACTATGAGAATACAACTCAAAATTATTTCGATTTTTATGTATGAATTTTGTTAATACAATATAATAAATTTGTCTTACGTTAAGTACATTAAAGTCTACAAACAAATTTTGAGATGGAAAATCAATAGGTTTATGAAGACATATTTTAATTATTTTCTTCTGTAATAAATAAAGTGGATTAAAATTGGATTTAAATGAGCTACCCCATCCTATAATTCCATACATAATTACCGATTGAAATAAAGTTAAATATATTGTACGTAATAAACTTATTGACAAGTAATTCCTCAATAAAACAAAATAATATACTATTTTACGTAATTTATTACAAAGGTAATTAATGTGTTGGTTCCATTTTAAATGATTATCGAAAATTATGCCTAAATACTTAACTTCAGAGGACTCTTTAATAATCGGACATTTACACTGTATAAGACAACAATCAGAATTATGTAATTTAATGCTTAATATAGATGTAGGAGGTTTGTTACATTTTTCAGATAATGAGAATGGAATGAAACAGATACAGCAATTGTTGCGCTATTTCTAATCATATCCCCCACTAGAATTCAGACTTTGTCATACCATGGAATCAATTTTTGTGTCGCAGAAGTCAGCCGCCTCAGATCGGAACCAGCGTTTGACTGCGTCTGCACCTCTCTCTGTCGATCCCATGATATGACAAATGTCTCAATTCCGATGGGAAATATGTTGAAAAATGACTCAACAATATATTGCTGTGTCTGTTCCAATAAATTTTCCAATGAAATTGTGTTTTTTTTCCTGTTAATGACTCCTGGAGAACTTAATTTTTACGGCCCTCGTAATTGCGGTCGAGTGGCCAAAATTTGTATAAGCACTTCTTTTGGCATTAATAACATGGTGGAAGAAAAAAAAATAACTTTTTTTATCTCCCCCCATCAGAATGTTTGCTTGTCAGATTTTTTAACAATGATTTCTTTCTTAACCTCACGGTTCCAAGCTTTTCACCACCTTCCTTATACGAAGCGGGATTGTTGAAATATCCCAGTATATTTTTGTATATTTTCAGATTTTTAAACGATTTTTTTTATTTGGTGACATTATTATCTTTATTTATTTACTAGCCGTACCCGTGCGCTCCGCTGCACCCGTTAGAAATAAATATAAAGTAATTACACAATAAAAAATAGGACATTTGATCCAGGGAATATTCATGTTTGATGGAAGGATAAATCGTTTAATATGTTACTTAATTTAAATTATATTTAAATAATTAAAATGGAATCATTTTGGTCCACAGAGCACTCATTTGGTGCAATGACAATTCCTTTAACATGTTTCTTAATTTTTATTACATGCATCCATAGTTCAATGAACATTGACATCATTTACATTTAATGTGTAGGCCTATACTTTATTTTACTTGTTACATGTTTCCATTGAATTATGGTAATAACTTAATTTTAACTCTTGTTTTCTACGTATTCAGTAAATGGCGCTTGGCGCACTATGGTTCTGAACCCTTCAAATAACTTAAATAACTTATATTATATTATATTGTATTTGTAAGTAAGTATTATATTATACTAGTGGCTTGTGCAGCAATTGCTGCTGCAAACTAAGTTCGTTAGACGTTCAAATAAAAATGTTTCAGATTTATTTTCAATGAAGAATACTTGTCTTTTTAATAGTTATTTGCTTCCATAATAATGAAACATACTCCTTCTGAATGGATTTTTTTAGGCCAAATACTTTCTCTTGAACCTATCCAACTTCAGTTCTTTATTTTCAACGCGAAAACGCAAGTATCAATGTCAGGACGATAGCAGTAGCTATATCAGGTCATTGTGGATTGTAGGCGAAAGTTAAAAAAATGTCAGGTTTGCTAAGCTTTCGAACAATAGCATTTTCGTATAGCTACTGCATGTAGAACTTGAAATGTAGAGCGTAAAATCATTTTATCCTACTAAGAGATCTTGCCGAAATGATCTGGAGACTACAAAATTTTCTAGGCCTCTTATTTTATCAGTAAGTAATACCTTTTGATCTTTCCTTAGGAACTGTAATTTTTGCGCTTTGTCGAGCCAATACTGAAGACAATGACACATATCAATATCTACACTACACCGCCATTAAGTATATGAAAAAGACCCAACCCCACTGGGTTAATAAGTATAAAAATATTTCATTTTTAATAACAATATTATTATCTTACTTAAGTTTTGTAGTTATATGTAGCAGCCACTCAGTAAATTATAGAAATGAAGATCTAAATTAAGATATTCTCTACATTTACTTACATAACCTCAAAACGTTTCACTTTCATGTCATCAATATAGCATCAATATTATGTACAATTAATGAAAAATAGATGCATCATGATATTAACTATAATAATATTTAATTTCTAATGATAATAATGTCATCCAAACCACCTCAAGTTTCGTAAATTTGAATATCCAATACACAGCTGTACTCAGAAAATTCTTATACACTGCAGAATCAGTTTTTAATAACAAATTGAATTGAGCTCTAAATATGTCGGCAATCCTGCAGGTCATGGCCTTCGTGTAATAGCCTATTGTTTATTGTAGTTTGTGTTTTGTTCTGAAATTCAATCAAGTCGGCCGTGATTCGATAAACTTAGTTCTCAAAACTGACAACAGATGGATTTTGAAAAATAGGAAAATTATGTAGGAAAATTGACATTTCACTGAAAACTACTACTTTTCCGAAAAACTTTGGGTTCCAAGCTTCAAAATGAGGGGTCATTTATTAAAATCCGTTCAGCCGTTTTCCCGTAATTTCCATTACCAGTTCAAATTATATATAGATATTATATTATATTATATTATATTATATTATATTATATTATATTATATTATATTATATTATATTATATTATATTATATTATATTATATTATATATTATATAAAAAGTGTGTTGATAACGGATGTACTCGAATTAGAAAGTTTTTAATTTGTTATGGGGGCTCTTGAATCTCAGGAGGAACAAATTTTATTTTACAATAGGGCAACATAATCTGCTTGGCTCATTACCCAAATTTTTTGCATTGCATTTAATGCATATGTATTTTATGTATTTTAACTCGATTCAATTGAGCATAGTTAAAATTTGGATTATAAAATAATGAAATGCTAAGCTAACATATTATTACTGCATACTAAATCAATACACTCTCGTTGTTCGTTAATTCTCTGAGATAAACATTATTTTAAGAAATACAGGAAACGAATACACAGAATAGCCTATCAAGTTTTCTGTGCATAAGAAGCTATTTTAATCTTACCTGTCCTCAATTCACTCACAAGTTACTGTAATAACATTATAGCATTATGTCCATACAGAGAAACTACACTTTCCAATGGTGAAATAATAATTAATTATACAAATCGGTTAATTTAGCTTCCGATATTGCTTCATACGAACACAGAAACATTTTCTGTAGGCTATGATTCATAGCTTTCGATTTTTGTTGACCAAGGCCCCTTATAGACGAAATCATTTGTCTATTTCATTACACGGCCTTAGATGGCAGTTATTTTAATTTTAAAATTCATCTATCTCATTAAATATCAGTCCTATCAAAATTTTGCATGGAATAACACTTATCGGAAATTATTTTTAAAGAAACGTTTGTTATGTAACATTTTTCACAAAAATCAATAATAAGCGAGATATTTCGATTTATTTAATTCAGGCCCCCTTATAACTCCCCTTTTAAATAATGTATTTTGAATGCCATATAGCCCATAATCTAAGTTACAACGAACTTAATTTATATTCCAATTTTCATCGAAATCCGTTCAGCCATTATCGCGTGAAAAGGTAACAAACAGACAGACAGACAGACAGACAGACAGACAGACAAACATCCAAACAAAAATGTCAAAAAATCGGTTTTCGGTTTCAGGGTGGTTAATTATATATGTTAGGACCAATTATTTTTGGAAAATCGAAAATTACCAGAAAAATTTCGGCTACAGATTTATTATTAGTATCGATTGTACCAAAATTATTTACATATCTATATACCTATATATTTATTTATGTATATATCTATCTGTCTGTGTCTGTCTGTCTACCTACCAACTTATTTACTCTGACGGTCTATCTGTCTGTCTGTCTATCCGTCTGTTCCTCTATCCGTATGCCAGTCTGTCCGCCCGTTCGTCTGTCCATCCATCCGTCCATGTGTCCTTACTCCCGTCCGTCTGTTTTTCCGTCCGTCCGTGTGTCCAACTGTCCATCCGTGTGTCCGTCTGTCTGTGCGCCCATCCGTCTGTCCATCTGTCCATATATATATATATATATATATATATATATATATTTTACGACTAGGCACAAATTACTATATGCGTGAAATAAGCGTGCAGCTGAGATACAAAATTCATGAACAAGAATAATGAGGAAATAGAGGTAGGGTACTTCTAATTTCTAAGTAACTTTCGACATGAGACGAAAATGTCTTATGTAAAGGACTGTAGACAAATCTGGGTTAAGGGTAAGAACTGTCGTCATATTGATGTCACATCACGAGAGTAGCGACGTGATATGTGTTTATCTGTTGTGTGAGATTTAAATTTCCTGAAAGAGCAAAAAACTAAAGTAAATTGCCTAAAAACGAAGAAAAGATGGACGTAGAGACATGCAGAAGCCAGAGACATTATACTCTCTGATTTGAAAACTATAAACTCAAGTAGCCGGCATCACGCTCCACAGTTTTTTGATCCTACACGAGGACCCGTTGTTTGCTTTAACGTAAGGCTGAGTGGACACCGGAGACATTGAAAATCCCGTCAGCATTCGAGCTTATCGATTGATTTAGCTATTAGAGGGGATTTACCACGACCCGGGGCTTAGAACATTCCTTTGTCCATTGTACAAATTCAATTCAATTCAATATATTTTGGCCAATAGACATACAGTTTTGGGCTTCTTCAAAATACATTGAAATACATATAATACATTTGAAAAAACACTAATAAAAGGAACAGTAAAATTTAAATAATACAATGAAAGCATGAAATAATTAAAACTTTTAAATTAAATAAAACAGTTCACCCTTAATGTATTAATTGTAACTAATTGTAATTAAATGTATTTATTAAAAAACAATTTCATACAAGTTTGTATTGAAAAACTCACCAACACAATAAAAAGGATTATGTAATAACAAATTGTAAAATCTAGTTTTGAAGATATTGATTAGTAATTTGTAGTATTGTCTGGCGAGCTTATTATATAATTTCATCCCCATAATTGAAAAGTTTGTGTTGCTCTTGTGTAACCTACAATATGGAATATTAATTTGTTCACTATTTCTAATTTCATGATCATGTATATTGGCCACATTTTGTCGATATCTTGTCGAGTGTAAAGTATACCTTATTTTATTTCAAGGTGTGCAGTTCGGTGTTCAAATAAGCTACCGAACTGCACTCCTTGAAATAAAATAAGGTATACTAGATTATATATATAAAATTTATGATTGTCAAAATCATTGATTGTCTGAAAAGTGACCGACAAATTTATGATTGTTAAAATCTGTGATTGTCTCAAAAGTGGCCGAAAATGTTCCAGATAGTTTGATTCACATAAAATTCTAATGGCTTTCTTTTGCAAAATCAAGACACTTCCAATTTTGGTTCCATTTCCCCAGAAAATTAGGGCATATCGGATTATGATTATTAGTATTAGTATTTAGTATTTATTTAACCTGGTAGAGATAAGGCCGTCTGGCCTTCTCTGCCCCTCTACCAGGGGATTACAACTATAACATTAACAATAAGATTACAATTAATATTAAATTTACAATTACAATTACAATAAAAATTAAAGTACGACAAGAATACCTGATTAATGAAAGCTAGACATTTTATCATAGAAGTTAAGAACAAAGAATATTTTTGTATTTACTAAATTACAAATTAAACCTACAATAACAAAATTCTATACTGATGAAATTACCGGACATTGAAATATTTTGTGATAGATTAAGAGAACTATTTACAAGAAACCATGTCTGAACGAGTCTCAATTACTGACCAAGTGCCTAGTAAGTTTGCGTTTGAATTGTAGTTTATTTCGACAGTCCCTGATGCTATCAGGTAACGAATTCCAGAGTCTTGGCAGGGCTATTGTGAAAGAGGATGAGTATGAGGAGGTACGACGGGATGGTATTGTTAGTATTGTTTCATGGCGAGAGCGTGTGTTCAGATTGTGGTGGGAAGAAAGGTAAGTGAAGCGAGACGACAGGTACGAAGGAATAGAAGAATTCAAGATTTCGAAGAGAAGGAGAAGTGAATGTAAATTTCTTTTCTTATCTAGTTTAAGCCAACCTATTGCTTCCAGGGATGGGGTAATGTGATCATATTTACGAACATTGCTTACAAAACGTACACACAAATTATGAGCACGTTGAAGTTTCGTTTTGTTGTCGCTGGAAAGGTCAGTCAGTAAAATGTCAGCATAGTCAAAATAGGGAAATACAAGGGTCTGCACAAGGGACTTTTTTAAGCAAGAGGGAAGATGAACATTTATCCTTTTTAGCACATGGATAATAGAATATACTTTTCTGCAGGTTTCTGTCATTTGCATGTCCCAGTTGAGATTATTATCCATGTGAATGCCAAGATTTTTTACCGAAGAACTGAAAGGGATATGCACTGTACTTACTTTAACGGGGGAAATGTCGAGGTGCTTTACAGCGTCGGTTTGCCGTTTGTGTCCTAATATGATTGCTTGTGTCTTTCCAGGATTGATATTAAGATGGAATTTCTTTGTCCATGTCACAATCGAGTCAATGTCTTCGTTCAATTTATCAATAGCGTCATTTATTCGATCTAAGCGGGAAGAGATGTAGCATTGAAGGTCGTCAGCATACAAGTGATAGTTACAATGCCTTACATGAGATGTAATATCATTATCAACTGAAAGAAAGAAAAGTAGACACATCTTAAATAATTTTGAGAAACGTAAGTCGTTAATTTCTTTAATATAAAGAGCTTTGTGCATATCGTCGTTGTTCCTGCAATAACTCCTATGTGACATATTTATCGATTTTCAGATTTTTGCTCTATTAAATAACTTACAGCAAATAATAAACTCTCCTATATGTAATTATATTTCTTTGTTTCGAAAATGTAATAATTCACAGTCTCCTATGTACGGCTGCCATAGGATGAATGAATGTGTTTTTCCTCCTATTGAAAAACTGTATATTTTGCACATAGGAGTTATTGCAGGAACAACGACGATATGTATTCGATGTGGTTATCCCATGTTAAAGTGGAATCTATAAAAAGTCCTAGAAATTTTGTATAGTTGATTCTGTTGTTCTTATTTATTAGATACAAAGACCCAGATAAGCGCATTTTCACTCACACCGGCAGATTGTGCTAAGGCTCCTGTGAATAATAATAATAATAATAATAATAATAATAATAATAAAAATGTGAATGTGTTTAGTTATATGTAATTCTAAGAGTTAAACAATTCCAATTTAGTGTTAAATAAGACAATTTGTTTGGAAGGAATGATTAACATAATGAAGGAAAATTAATAAGTTATATTAAAAATAAATATTCTACAAAAGTAATATTTGAAGAAAGATCATATTCTAGACACGAAAAGCAGTATTTCTGACAATCGGCTTCTGACAACCGTTTACGCTATGTACACTAAACTACTCTATTTTCAACATTTTACACTATAGCCTAATAAAGAAAGAAGGCTTACGTCGATCAAACATTATTTACACTATGGTACACAATGTAAAAAGTAAGTAGGCTATAGTATTATGAAATAAAATACCTTGCATTACAATACACAACACAGTGCATTAGCTTAATATTGTAAATAATGTTTGATCAATATAGACCTACATTATTTATTAGGCCTATAGTGTAAATAGTAAAAATAATGTATTCTAGTGTACATAGTGTAAATAATTTAAATTGTAAATACTAGTTAATTGTTAAAGTGGTCCATGTTTTCTTCTGCCCCATTTGATGAAACAAGAGTCGCTTGAGTCGTCAGTCAAGTATTTCGCTCGCTAGTTGGACGTGCGTCGTCTACTTAAACACTCTAGTAATACTTAATCTTGTAGCCTACTGGGGCAAAATACGGTCCCTAGTAATCATCTTTACATCGAACGGTCTGAGACAAAACCGTCCTGTCCGAGACAGGATGTCCGATACAGTATGTCGGCCTGTGTGAGGCGTAAGGCTATAACAGAAAATGCCGCTGAGTTTGCAATATGAGGGGAGCGCTATATGACTCTGTACTTCAGAGATTAAGACGAATTTAGACAGGAAGATAAGCAGAGATGTTTGGTAGTTGACGGTAGCACAGTTCAAAACATTCACAGCTTTTTGTGTTTTTACGGGCTTTAATATGTACAGTAAATGAGGGTTATTTTCACAATAAAGAACTGTTCTATGTTCACACACTTTTGCATTCTCAGTTACAGAATTCCCACTGTCTGAAAACATTGGTGTTGCACATACAACGTATCAGTAATGTAAGTCATCTGATCGTTGCTCGTAAATTGCTTAAAATTCAGTTCTTAATTTGCATTGAATTATATATACACAGCTTCTGAGAGCGTCTGGAAACAAGTCCGGACTTTCTCCGAGCTTGTTTGTCTTTCACTCCAATTCATTGTTATTATTGTACACTAATCAACGGATCTAAACTCTTACGCGGTCCTTGCCCGAAGTCAAAACACACACAAAGCAAAGCCTGTCCATTGACCGCAAGTCCCGCTCTGCCGGTATTCGCAGAGTATCGCTCTTCAGGAAATAAACACTACAGCCTCGTCGCCCACGGAACGAGTGAAGTGTTCCCTGTATTAAGTAAAGATATATACAGTACACTTTCTATTTAGCAACTTCAAAAGCAAATAACACGAGGAGTGTCTTGCATAAAAGAATCTTTCTTTTACGTCCAAGTTTTCATTGAAGAAAATGTAACTGACAGTGACTCTCTCTCTCTATCTCTCTATCTCTCTCTCTCCTACCTCCCTCCCTCCCTCCCTCCCTCCTCGGTTCCGTCTTTCTGTATGTGCGCTCTTATTTTAAAACAAAAGTTTTGCATATTACAGGGTGTATAGATATCAAAATTTTGATAGATGATTGGTACTGCATAATTCTAAACAAAAAGTCTTAATAACATTTATTCATATCTCAGTAGTCTACCTGCAATTGATAATTTCCGAGTCCAATATTTTCAGAAAAGTTAGTAGTATAAATTAGAATCATCGCCTGCTCGAACGCATCCATGCATCGAATGGTTTTTTTATACTACCTCCTCATTCAATGGTCAAACATGTATTTTTTTAATTCATCATCTTTTAGATACAGTATTGAAATCATTAGGGTGAACTCCTGACTGTTCCTAATTATTTACTTTGTGCTGAGAGGTACGAAGTTCATGTATGATGCTGCGCTCACGTCATAACCAGGATGAGCAGCGTGAAAATAAATTTGATAGACAATTATGATAACAGGAACAAAGGTGTACGATGTATTCTGTAGTATTGAGGGTTATAAGTTCCTAGTTTTGATATACAGGGTGTTTCCGAGGTGGTGTTACAAACTTTCAGGGATGATGGGGAAGGGCACATGTATCAATTTGAGATAAGGAACCCTGGTCCGGAAATGACTGAGTCGAAAGTTATAAGCAAAAATAGTTGTGTGTAAATGGAATTGTAATTTGACACCACGTGCCCTCTTTCCCTTAACTTTTGGAACAGTCATGGAAAAATGGTATTATATGATTGAGTTTATTTATTTATTTAATACTTTACACCTGAGCTACATTAGGCATTGCAGCCCGAAAGAGCAGAAACTCGTGCTCGGGCGCAGTTCAGATCAGTTATACAAAATATATCACAAAATTAAGAGAGTTCATTGAGCACAATAACATTAATAAATGGTAAAATAATACAGCATGTAATACTGTAATAGGGCCTTATATACAAATAGAAAATACAAAAGTACATAAATATTAGAGTATCAATTTTTAACTCAATTAGCTTAAACAATTAAATAATTAATCTGATTTGTTTCTTAAATCTGTGTGTGTTAAGTGTACTTAGCTCAGGGTAAGCTCTAATTAATTCATTATATATTTTTCTGATGTCTCCTACATGGGTACTTGTTCGATACAATCTGCGATCTTGTCTACTGTTCCCATTGGCTCATCCTTATTCGAAAATCAGATCTGCTTATTCCGCTCTCGTGTACTCCTCCATTTCAGTAGGACTGATCGACTGGACTCTGCAACTTGTACACATACACTGCTGTCTACAGACGTGCATATCAGGACAGACCATGTCCGTTACACATTACGCTATCTGCATTGCTTTAGTGTAGTTTCCTATCCCCATCCCTCAGAAAGCGTACTGAATGGAATACTGTAAGTAGACAACGTAAATAACGTCAGATGAATACAGTATTTGTAAGATGTACAGATAAATGCACATAAATAAGGTGTACAGAGGAATAAAATTATTTCATTTCCACACAACTATTTTTGCTTGTACTTTCGACTCGGTCATTTCCGGACCAGGGTTCCTTATCTCAAATTGATACATGTTCCCTTCGCCATCATCCCTGAAAGTTTGTAACACCACCTCGGAAACACTCTCTACACACATTTTGGTGGGAATGTGCCTGCTTTTAAAATGTTTTAGCAAATCTCCTAATGATAATGGGATACTTTCCACTTTTAGGTCTTTATGTATCTGTTCATTTCTTGTGTATCACCCCATACTGTTGAACCATACAAAAGCACCGATATAATCAGCAATTTATAAATTGTCACTTTTTAGATGTTGACAATGCACATGTTTTTAGAAAGGGATATAGTTGATATTGTAACATGAATAAAAGAAATTGTCACTAGATGGTAGCTTCTAACGGTAGTGAAATCGCTTATGGGTTCTATGCTTTATGCCTATTAGCGTGTGATTAATAGTAATATGCATTACAAGAGCGGTATGGTGAAGTTTTCATGTTCGAGGAAAAGTTTGAAAAAGCGAAACGTAGTTGAGCTTTTTTAATTTCCGAGAATTTAAAGAAAACATACCGCTCGTGTATCGTACATTATTTTGTGCGAAGATCGTTTATTACATACCTGAAAGACGAATTTCTAATTAGTTGCAATGAAATCTCCATGCTGGTTTCTGTTTAATGACGCAACTTCGGAAAACCAAAATATCTTTCTTCAACATTGTTGCTTTAAAATGTTTTCTGTGTTTACTATATTCCAGCAGGCCGTGATATACGTCTGTCTTTTTTCCCCCAGTCTATAAATGCGAACTTAAAACAAACGGTAAGGTTATGCAATGATTTATTTTTTTTTAATATTTTAACAATATTATTTCTATAACATATTGCAGTAATAACATCGGCATCTGGAATCTTGTTGATTTTTTCACGGCTTCCTTAATGTTACTTGCATCACGAATGCAGTAACTTTAGTGGAGTTGCAGAGTTTACTTAATTTTTGCAAATATTTAAAAACAATAATTAACAGTGCAATTTAGGTGAAATTGCAGTGGTAAGTTTCCAATTTATAATTATTACCATATTGAACGTCTCTAAAAGCCTAAAGCAGTAAAATCAATATGTCACTTAAGCGGTAAGACGAGGGAAATTGTTATGTATGTTAGGTTGGGAATACTGAATTTGGAATTTTACACTTTCCGCGGATTGGTTTTGTGCGGAAAGCAAGCAAATACGCACGATCTCGCACAAAATATTAAACATACTTTGTTTCGCGACTCTAATAGCTTCTTCTTCCTCTTCGTTAATCCATTTGAGCCTATTCTTTGCTCTTCAAAGAACAAGAAAAACGGAAAACCTTTTCTTTGTGGAACTTCCTTACATTACTAAGTACATCACGAATTTATCCACAAGAGTTTCTGACACAAGTTTCTGATAATTATTATTCCTAATACACTTCAATATGTCACGCTGGCAAAAAATAGATACAACATTGTGTTTCTTCTTTTTTTTTTTCCCCCATAGTTTGGAGCAGACATACGGATGAACATAGTACACTGCCTGCTGGATCGCATCTTATGGCAGCCATAATATACTATGTCACAGCCTGCGATCCAGCAGGCAATGACATAGTATATTAGTTGCTGCCACCTACCATTTCAGCGAAAGCATTGTTAGAATGACCTTATGAGCAGGCAATACAAGCAGCATCGGATGTTTTCAGTAGGCGGTGATTAGAATATGGCAAAAGGCAATTGAATTCATGTTAATAAAAACAAACTACAATCTGATGTTATTGCTGGTTAACAGCATCGTAAATAAATCACAAAATTAATAAATTAATTAAGTCCGCCGAGTTAGTTCTGTGGTAGCGCGTCTGCCTAGTCGGCCCGGATTCGATTCCTGTTTGTAGTTCCGGAACGTTGGAAATGTAAAGTTTTAGGATACTGTGAAGTATAAAAAACTATATTTCTTAATATTAGACTCCTAATTTTAGCCTTCACTTGGCTCTCTGGATGCTTTGAAACTTTCGGGCGGGTTAGGGAATTACTTTTGAAAACAATCTCAGATTCGGGTCGGATTCAGGGGTGAATTAACCAGGCTCCAAATTTTTTTTCATCAAGACTTTATAGGGAGACTCGAAAACTAAAACATATCTATAGTTGATTAATTGAAATCTCCTTTCTTACGCCGCAATGACTTGAAAGACGACATAACGTGAAAAGTAAAACAGAGATAAACAAAAAATAAAGAATGAAAGTTCCAGCTATCATAATTGCTAGAAGAATCTGAGAGTAAATTGAAATTATTATATTGACGTGGTCAGTTTCTATAGAGAAAAGTCTCTCCATTTCATAAAGCTGTTTATTATGAAAGAAAACGGTAACATATTTCTAATTTATTCCAGTATTCAAGTATAAAATAATTATAAATGTAAATTAGAAATAATTGTTGTCACCGTATAACCACAAGGAGACCAAAACGAAATTAATATGCGCCATTTACAAAATCAATAAAATCTAAATAATTAATTATACTAAATTGTCGGCCTAGTTTTACGTATGTTGGTCGAGGTTTAATTTTTTATGTAAATCAGATCAACTGGTGCGGTTTAATGCGACTTTATGTGTAATTAGTCGTACAGTAGAAGAGTAAAGCGGCGCGGACACAATGAAACGCAGAATGAACAAGTGAGCTGCCGCCACGCCGCGCCGCACCCACAGACTCGAGTGACGGGGGCGTTCAAGTCGGACCAGAGAAATCAGGGACCTCGTTTACCAGAGCCGAGACGCTTTGGCACGCGCCAAATGCACTCATAAAACATATATGGTAGTCCATAAAGCTCTTCACCAAGAGGACCGAAATAAGTATTGGTTCTAAAATCTATAGTAGAAAAGTTACAGCAATTTCAACAATATTATGTTAAGTAATTTATAATAGCCCTATTATTCAGAGCGAACCGTAAGTAATGTCATTAATTTTAGGGAGTTATTCTTTGAGATATTTCAAACAAAAAAGTTTAATGCCATTTTGCTCGTTTTTGCTTCCTTTTCAAGAAAAAAAAATTATATTAAACATTTCATGACGTATTTTGGGAAAGTTATTGAATTAATTTCCAATATGCTCAGTCATAGTGAAACTTACAGCAGAGTCCGTATAGGCCAGTATCTATCTGATGCTTTTCCAATTCACTGTGGGCTAAAGCAGGGACATGCACTATCACCTTTACTTTTTAACTTCGCTCTAGAATACGCCATTAGGAAAGTTCAGGATAACAGAGAGGGTTTGGAGTTGAATGGGTTACATCAGCTTCTTGTCTATGCGGATGACGTGAATATGCTAGGAGAAACTCAACAAACGATTAGGGAAAACGCGGAAATTCTAGTTGGAGCAAGTAAAGCGATAGGGTTGGAAGTAAATCCCGAAAAGACTAAGTATATGATTATGTCTCGTGACCAGAATATTGTACGAAATGGAACTATAAAAATTGGAGATTTATCTTTCGAAGAGGTGGAAAAATTCAAATATGTAGGAGCAACAGTAACAAATATAAATGACACTCGAGAAGAAATTAAACGCAGAATAAATATGGGAAATGCCTGTTATTATTCGGTTGAGAAGCATTTGTCATCTAGTCTTCTGTCAAAAAATCTGAAAGTTAGAATTTATAAAACAGTTATATTACCGGCTGTTCTGTATGGTTGTGAAACTTGGACTCTCACTCTGAGAGAGGAACAGAGATTAAGGGTGTTTGAGAATAAGGTTCTTAGGAAAATATTTGGGGCTAAGAGGGATGAAGTTACAGGAGAATGGAGAAAGTTACACAACGGAGAGCTTCACGCATTTTATTCTTCACCTGACATAATTAGGAACATTAAATCCAGACGTTTGAGATGGGCAGGACATGTAGCACGTATGGGCGAATCCAGAAATGCATATAGAGTGTTAGTTGGGAGGCCGGAGGGAAAAAGACCTTTGGGGAGGCCGAGACGTAGGTGGGAAGATAATATTGAAATGGATTTGAGGGAGGTGGGATATGATGATAGAGACTGGAATAATCTTGCTCAGGATAGGGACCGATGGCGGGCTTATGTGAGGGCGGCAATGAACCTCCGGGTTCCTTAAAAGCCAGTAAGTAAGTAAGTAAGTATGCTCAGTCAATTTAAGAGAGCAGTGTATTATAATAATAATAAATTATTGAAAGAGTTTTAGTTTTATCCTTTAAATGTTCAGAAATTTGATGCGAAAATATGTAAGTTTTCGTTCTGCAAAGGAATTTTAAAACGTGATGCACTTGACAATGCTGAAAAGATTTTTTTGTCTAGAGATAAGCAGCTCGCGTATGCGAGGAATGGGTAAGACAACAAGAAAAGTAAACATAACACAATTGCTTTTAAAGATAGCTCGGGAGATTTGATTTCTTTTATGTACGTTTACCGGTTAGGTCCCGAGTTAGCTCTGTGTTAGCGTGCCTACTTCCAGACTATCCAGCCCAGATTCGATTCCCAGTGGGGTCAGAAGTTTTTCTTGTAAAATTTCTACCTCGGTACTAGGAGAGATGGCGGGGCGATACACAACTTCTAATCACTAATTTGTGCACCAATATGCCTGCGTTAAAACCCAAATCACTCCGCAGTACATATGAAGGGAAGGCATATGTCACTGTTGATAGCGATTCGTCCCTCGGATGGGAACGTTAAACCTGGCGGCCTCCTTGGTGCTATTCGACAGGAGTAGGCTACGTGCCGGCACCGGGTTTCTCCTTCTCGCTTCGTCATCTTCATCATCATCCTCACCTATTCCCTACACTACACTTACACGAACACTTAACATACATTCACCCTAGTACACGACATAACTCTTCACAGATACACATCATGCATAACGTGGCCTACGATGTGGTGTGCAATTTTAAATTGGGTCACAGTCCTGCCATCTATACGCAGTATGCGGAATCCGAATCACGCAAAGTGAAGTGGGTAGGCATTACACACACACACAAACACACACACACACACACACACACACACTTTAAAAATTAAAGTGGGAGGGAACTGTTTCGAATTGGCTGAAGAAAATACTCGTAGTACGACAAACTAAGAATTCTTTAATCATTAATTAGATTTGTACAATTTAAAATAAAAGCTTTTCTTATTGTCTGTGTTCACCGAATATTTAATTAAAGTAAAATCGAAGAGTCTGAAAATAATACTTATAATTTTGTTCGTTACTTTAACATAAAATAAACATATTGTATTGTTATTATTTTTCTTTAGAGTTTTAAATATTTTAAATTTTTATTTTTATAACGTGAAATAATAATTATTGTTTACGATCCCTAGAATATTCAATTGAACTGAGAGTGTAGAAATATTTCTTCATCTTTTCAATTTAGTTTGAATGAAGCGTATCTTATTGTCTGTGTTCTCCGGACATTTAATTAAAATCAGATTGTAGAGTTTATTTTAAAATTTATAAGATTTTGTTCAACTTGAAATGAACATTGTTCATTCTCCGCTCTCTAACACAGTTTAAACACGAAAGTTAAACGGTAGGCTATAATCATCTGTATTTTTTTCTAACGAGTTTAAAAAGAATGCACAAAGCAGTGATCTTCAACAAGGCAATTGAAGGGGTTGTTCAGGGTAACACAACTTAATTAGTACTGACTGATGATTGCAGCGTTGCACGATCCCATAATTCATGTATTTTAAAACGCACGTTTTTCTGGAAAACTATTCAAAACATAGCAGAAGGGTATTTCACTGTTTTGTTGCTCTTTACTGAAGGAAACATCCACCAGAATTAATGACTTTACTTAAGGTTCACCCTGTATATTCAATATGATCTGAATGGAAAAAGTCTTGAGATCGATGATGATGATGATGATGATGATGATGATGATGATGATGATGATGATGATGAAGAAGAAGAATAGAAGGTCTTGGCTTACTCGGAGTTTAGGGTTTGGACACACAGTCAGGAGTGCCAGGTTCTGTTCCCTGTCATGGTTCCCTCCCCATCCTGAGTATCGGAGTGTAGCTTGCACTTCCGCTCCTGTCAACGCATCAGTTATACCGGTTACATCCCACTGACCCTGAACAACCGTATCAATTAATAGCATCATCTACTCTCAAAGATCGAACCCTTTTCCCCAGTTCCGGTCCCACTCAAGTGTGAATTGTATACCAACACTAGCTGGACCAGCCTACTTTAATACGCTGTCAGGACGGAGCAAGATAAGGGACGCACAATCGGGCCTTGTGGAGGAAGATAATCTTCCTTTCCCTCGACGGGAATCAAAGCCCTGAACCGCTGAGTTCGTAGCTTCATGCACTACTACTGATCCAAAATAGGAAACTGTAAATTTACATAAAGGCGCATTAAGCTTGATAGAAGAAAATACGATGGTTGGATTCATGCCAGTCTTTTGAATATCTGTATCGTCTCATAGGGACTTTCATTTCAACTTTATGGGAAGTAGGAGCTATGTGTTCGGCGAAAGATGCGTTGTATAACTCGCAACCGTTATTCAGATAATCCAAGGCGAGTCTTATTTTATTATATCCGGTATGAAATTACCCAGATTTTACGGCTGAAAATATATGTTAGACACTTCAGATACTCTTTCCCTTAAGATCGAATAAGGAGGTTATTTTTACCAGCAAGGAAGACATTAACTTCCTTCAAAAAGATTCAGAACTTTAGCAGATTCGCTTCGAATAATAAAATTTCAAGTTGATATTCGTAAGTACTCACAAAGGGAAAATATAAGTATAAACTACGTAAACCAACATAAATACTTACTTACAAATGGCTTTTAAGGAACTTGCAGGTTCATTGCCGCCCTCACATAAGCCCGCCATCTGTCCCTTCCTGTGCAAGATTGATCCAGTCTCTATCATCATATGCCACCTCCATCAAATCTATTTCAATATTATCCTCCCACCTACGTCTCCGCCTCTCCAAAGGTCTTTTTCCATTCGGCCTCCCAACTAACACTCTATATGCATTTCTGGATTCGCCCATACGTGCTACATGCCCTGCCCATCTTAGACGTCTGTATTTAATGTTTCTAATTATGTCAGGAGAAGAATACAATGCGTGTAGTTCTGCGTTGTGTAACTTTCTCCATTCTCCTGTAACTTCATACCTCTTAGCCCCAAATATTTTCCTAAGCACCTTATTCTCACACACTCTTAATCTATGTTCCTCTCTCAAAGTGAGAGTCCAAGTTTCACAACTATACAGAACAACCGGTAATATAACTGTTTTATAAATTCTTTCAGATTTTTTAACAGCAGACTGGATGACAAAAGCTTCTTAACCGAATAATAACGGGCATTCCACATATTTATTTTGCTTTTAATTTCCTCCCGAGTGTAATTTATATTTGTCACTGTTGATCCAAGGTATTTGACTTTTTCCACCTCTTCAAAGGTTAAATCTCCAATTTTTGTATTTTCATTTCGTACAATATTCTGGTCACGAGATATAATCATATACTTTGTCTTTTCGGGATTTACTTCCAAACCTATCGCTTTACTTGCTTCAAGTAAAATTTCCGTATTTTCTCTAATCGTTTGTGGATTTTCTCCTAACATATTCACGTCATCCGCATAGACAAGAAGTTGACGTAACCCGATCAATTCCAAACCCTCTCTGTTATCCTGGACTTTCCTAATGCCATATTCTAGAGCGAAGTTAAAAAGTAGAGGTGGTAGTGCATCTCCTTGCTTTAGCCCACAATGAATTAGAAACGCATTAGGTTGAAACTGGCCTACATGGACTCTTCTGTACTTTTCACTGACTGAGACACATTGTAATTAATCGAACTAGTTTCTGGGATTCCCTCACAGTCAATATATGGGTGAATTTTTAAAATATATTAAAGGACACATAATGGAAATCCCGTTACGTGGGGTCAGCACGACGCAAAGACGTAACCTAAAAAGCATAGGATACTACATTAACAATGGACAAATGTTCATACCCTAAGCGGGCTTGGAAACCACGGCAGTGACTTCACACTGAGTTAAAGCTGCACTTCTCAACCAAACCAAGAATAAGACTATAACTACGGAGAGGAAACGGTTCTCTTTTAATTTTAAATGGCTTAGTTGCGACAAGGGGAAGTCGACGAGTTTTAATTCGTTAAAGCAGTTTCTTACAAAGTTTTGTCAATTAAAATGTAAGAACGTTAACACTGAAGTGTTAGCGTCCTGTATAATTAAAATTACTTAGAAAAACTCAACAAGAAATACATATTTTACCCAGCCCTGTAACGATTAGGAAACTCTCGTTTTCGTATTTCTTTATTTTTATTTTATGCAATAAATTAATACTTTTATCTGTATTTATTTATAGTCAAAAGTGTGTATATTCTGAAAGGTTTTCAGTATCTATCATTTGATTGTGGCAGATAGAACATCTAGAATGCAAGAAATAACGATGTGCAATGTTAAATTTCAATGCCTGAACTGAATGCAGCGTTGATTGTGAGTGTAAATTATAATTTGATTTCATCTCATAATTTGTTTAATTTATTATTTCATAATTCATTATCGTTGATTTACTATTTCCTATCAGTAGCCCACATTCAATTCTTAACAGATGGAAAAACTATTTTGGGCAACTACTAAATATACATAGGCCAAGTAGAAATTCAAATACAAACTGCTGAGCCATTTATACCGGAACCCACACTTTCTGAAGTCGAAATTTCGATAGAAAATCTGAAAAAGTACAAGTCTCCAGATATTGATCAAATTCCAGCAGAATTAATACAAGAGGGTGGAAGCGTATTATCTAGCGAAATTTATAAACTTGTACTTGCAATTTGGGAAAAGGAAATTGTACCAGAACAATGGAAGGAGTCCATAATCGTATCTATTTTTAAGAAGGGGGACAAGACTAAATGTAGTAACTTTCGAGGAATATCACTTTTTTTGACGTCGTACAAAATTTTGTCGAATATCCTTTTGAGAAGATTATGTAGATGAAATTATAGGGGATCATCAGCGTGGTTTCAGGCGTACTAGATCGATCAGATTTTTTGTATTCGACAGATATTGGAGAAAAAATTGGAGTATAAGGATACAGTACATCAGTTATTCATGGATTTCAAAAAGGCGTATGACTCGGTTAAGAGAGAAGTTTTATATAATATCCTTATTGAATTTGGTATTCCCAAGAAACTAGTTCGATTAATTAAAATGTGTCTTAGTGAAACTTACAGCAGAGTCCGTATAGGCCAGCTTCTATCTGATGCTTTTCAAATTCACTGTGGCCTAAACAGGGAGATGCACTATCACTTTTACTTTTTAACTTCGCTCTAGAATATGCCATTAGGAAAGTTCAGGGTAACAGAGAGGATTTGGAACTGAACGGGTTACATCAGCTTCTTGTCTATGCGGATGACGTGAATATGTTAGGAGAAAATCCTCAAACGATTTGAGAAAACGCGGAAATTCTACTTGAAGCAAGTAAAGAGATAGGGTTGGAAGTAAATCCCGAAAAGACTAAGTATATAATTATGTCTCGTGATCAGAATATTGTACGAAATGGAACTATAAAAGTTGGAGATTTATCCTTCGAGGAGGTGGAAAAATTCAAATATCTTGGAGCAACAGTAACAAATATAAATGACACTCGGGATGAAATTAAACGCAGAATAAATATGGGAATTACCTGTTATTATTCGGTTGAGAAGCTTTTGTCATCTAGTCTGCTGTCAAAAAATCTGAAAGTTAGAATTTATAAAACAGTTATATTACCGGTTGTTCTTTATGGCTGTGAAACTTGGACTCTCACTTTGAGAGAGAAACAGAGATTAAGGGTTTTTGAGAATAAGGTTCTTAGGAAAATATTTGGGGCTAAAAGGGATGAAGTTACAGGAGAGTGGAGAAAGTTACACAACGCAAAGCTGCACGCATTATATCCTTCACCTGACATAATTAGGAACATTAAATCCAGACGTTTTAGATGGGCAGGACATGTAGCACGTATGGGCGAATTCAGAAATGCATATAGTGTGTTAGTTGGGAGACCGGGGGGAAAAAGACTTTTGGGAGGCCGAGACGTAGATGGGAAGATAATATTAAAATGGATTTGAGGGAGGTGGGATATGATGATAAAGACTGGATTAATCTTGCACAGGATAGGGACCGATGGCGGGCTTATGTGAGGGCGGCAATGAACCTCCGGGTTCCTTAAAACCAGTAAGTAAGTAAGCCCACAATATGCTAAATTTTAAAATCATAAATGCTACAAAATGAAAGAACTACAATATTCAAAATGCTAAATTGTAAAATTAGAAATGCTAAAATCCACAAGCTCTACACATAGCGCAACTCATGTGACATAGGATGAGCGTGACATCGGGTCGCCACTGACATAGTAAGGACGCTGTTGTTACAGTACCAATTTCACAATCTTGTTTCTTCAAAGATATTATTTTTAAGACCCATGTGTATTAGACATTCTTTTTTGTTTTTACGAATACTACCTCCTCTCAAAATATTATAATCTTTTCGTTAATATTCTGCATACCCTACGACCAACTACTGTCGTCTTAATATGGTAAAATAAACGTGTTATGGAGCTTTATGCTCGCGTATTTTTTAAACTCCAATGCTATAAGCAATAAATAAGTGGACATTATGATTAAAAATATAAAAAATATTATAATCGGACTCGAGTCAACATTAATAACACTGGGAAGATACAAGAATTTTGAACACCCGAGATGTCGTGCGTCTGCTAGTTCAGTTACAACACTTTTCTTATGAGACATTTTTATAAGACGGCATTCCGTTCGAATTAGAGAGTTCTTTCATTTCGACACAGATACCATGTTTGGAAGATTAAATAATTAAATTGGTTGCCTACAAGTGTCCTATTTTAGGCATGTTTTGCAAAAACATTGTGGCGCCTGTAGATTTGCCATGTTCGTCTGCCCGCGCACACGTAGCGAATTCTGATTATGTGTATCATTAGAGAGACGTTTAAAGACTCGAGTCAGGACAACTGCTGCATTGTATGAAATTTATCGACTCCATATAGAGTAGTATTTCATAATTTATTTAGTACAATATTATCTTCAAAAATGAAGCTGATGTGATGTTGTTTCATTTATTTCTATAATGGTAAAGGTGTAAGATAAAAGAATTCCATGGAGCATAAGTTGTATAATAAATAATGGTTAGGCTATTCCAACCGTGTGGTGAAAGGAAATGTCTTCAGCGTTCTGGAATTCATTAAAAGGTCCATCCTCTAGGACACGTAGGCCTATAAACCTTCAGTAGGTCACTTATATTTCTGGGTCAATTTTATCTGTGACTCCAATACCATCCTCATTGTTGTTGTTAGTCAACTGTCCAAAGAGGTCTGAACCTTAGAAGTGATATCAACAAGGCATCACTTGCTAACTTTTCAGATAATCACGGATATTAACAATCATAAATTTGTATATATCCGATCTAGTACTTTACACTCGACAAAATATCGACACTTACTCATTAGTGGCCAATATACATGATCATGTATACAAGGTGTATCTAAATTGGTGTCAAATATTTCGGGGACATGTTCCTAACACCGAAACATTACAGAAAGTTCATATGAACATGATCTCATAATAACTTATTTCAGAGTTACAAGACAAAATTTAATGTTACAAAAATTGCTCGGGGTGCCTTCCTCCTGCTTCGATGTGTCCCCTAAACCTGCGTTATAAGCTCCTGCGTACTCTGTTGAAAATTCCTGGAGTGTTTCGTATTTCGTGAAATCCAGTTTGGATACGCTCTCAGAATATCAACATTAAGTACAGGAGTCGCATAAACCAGGGACTTTAAATGTCCCCAGACGAAGAAATCCATTGGATTCAAATCAGGCGATCGAGCAGGCAATGCAATGAATCCCCTTCGACCAATACATCTTTGGGGAAATCGATCATTAAAAAAATTACGAACTATCAGACTGAAATGAGCTGGAGAAGCATCGTATTAAAACACATTCGTTGGATGACGTCCAGAAGCACATCATCAATTAAATTATGCAAATCATTTCGTTCTGTTCACTCACAGAATACATTTTCTTCTGATTTCTTTGCTCTACAAAATACAAACAAACAAAAAACCATCAAATAATCAGCGGTCAATGAAGGGACAAATCCTTTAATAACTGCCTAACGAATGGTTTTCAGACCTTTATTCTTATTAAGTTTTTAAATTGTTTCGATGTTAGGAACACGTCCCCGAAATGTTTGACACCAATTTAGATACACCCTGTATAGAAACAGTGAACAAATTAATATTCCATATTGTAGATTACACAAGAGCAACATAAACGTTTGAATTATGAAATTATGTAACAAGTTCTCCAGTCAATACTATAAATTACCAATCGATAGCTTCAAAACTAGATTACACAATTGGTTATTAAATAATCCTTTTTATTCTGTTGGTGAGTTTTTCAACACAAACTTGTGTGAAATTGTTTTTTAATAAATACGTTTAATAGCAATTAGTTACAATTAATACATTAAGGGTGAACTGTTTTCTCTAATTTAAAAGTTTCAAATTATTTCATATTTTCATTGTATTATTGAAATTTTACTGTTTCTTTTATTAGTGTTTTTTTAATGTATTTTTTTTCAATGTATTTTGATGGAACCTAAAACTGTATGTCTAATGGCCAAAATAAATAGAATAGAATAGAATTGAATTGAATTGAATTGAATTGAATTGAACAGTAAACAATTAAGCGCTTATTACACACTGATCGCAGTTATTTAATCAACTGTCCGAAGACAGGTCTGAACCTCACAAGTGATATCAAGAAGGCAGCACTTATGAGGCAATAGTCCAAGAGATAATGGAGTAATAAAGAGTAATTTATCCCTCTAGTGTATTTCAATAGCCTGCACGGTTTTTGTGTAAATTTAATTTTAAAAACCCCTAAATTCAAACCATTGCACGAAGCGAACGCGTGGCAACGTCCCAGCAGCTTGGCAGCTTATATACGGAAACTCGCAGAGTTCGTTGACCTTTTACATCTGTATACGAGTAGTGTGTTTTAGCGACGATGTTGCCGGGCTGCTCAAACTTCAAACTTAATTTTCTAATTAACCGTGCTTTTAATCACAAAACGTAATATATGTTTTCTATTCATTTACGTGTACCCTATCGCCTCTTTCAATCTGCAAGGTTATTTCACTTCCACCCTGTATATTGCTTTAAAGAGCAGATTTTCTACTTTTTAAAACACAAAAAGCCACCGGCGTAGCTAAGTCGGCTAAGGCACTTGCCTGTCAATTCGGAGTTACGTACGGGCGCGGGTTCGATTCCCGCTTTGGCTGATTACCTGGTTGGGTTTTTTCCGAGGTTTTCCCCAACCATAAGGCAAATGTCAGGTAATCTATGGCGAATCCTCGGCCTCATCTCGCCAAATATCATCTCGCTATCACCAATCTCATCGACGCTAAATAATCTCGTAGTTGATACACCTCGTTAAATAACCAAGTAAAATAAAAAAAACACAAAATAAATCTGATTTTTGACCCCTAATTGCTACCCGGTTCCCTCACCTAATTAATGAGAAGGCGCAGCATTATTGAATTTAAATGCGGGGAGTACAAAGACAGAAATGAAAAGAAATATCAAAATGCTATTTCAAATCCGAAACATCCTTAGAATCCGAACCATGCTTACAATAACAATCACGAACAGAATTAACGTTTCACACCTCTTTGTTTTTAATGGTTTATTTAACGACATTAACTGCGCAGTGTTCCAGCATCAATAAAATGGGTGATTCCTGGACGAAACCGAGAGTTCACTATGGAATTACCTAATAGTCTAAGGCTGGTCCACAGTAAACCCGGAACGAAAACAACGAGAATGAGAATGAAAATATTGTGAAAATAAATATATTTAAATGTGAGCATTCACGATTAACTC
This sequence comes from Periplaneta americana, assembly GCF_040183065.1. Lineage (NCBI taxonomy): Eukaryota > Metazoa > Arthropoda > Insecta > Blattodea > Blattidae > Periplaneta > Periplaneta americana. Next base: position 148,007,394 of record NC_091122.1, read on the forward strand.
CCCCTTTCCCGTTCCCGGGCTGCGGCAAGCTTCTCGTTAATTGTGAATGCTCGCATTTAAATACATTTAGTTTAACAATATTTCCGTTGTCGTTTCAGTTTCCAGTTTATTGTGAACCGGCCTTAAGAGTTGGGGAACTTTTAGAAATAACCTACCTTTATCCAGAGATCGGAAGTTTAGGCATTATGAATCATTAAAATAGGCAGGCAAAGAGGCATCATAAATATCTAAAATATGCAGGCAAAAATGCATTATAAGTAGCTAAAATACGCAATAAATGGCAATTACAAAAACCTTGCACTAGACCCACAACCTTGCACTTTCCAAAGGGATTTCGGCAGCAAGAAAAGCTTCACACAAGTCGAATGCAAATTGAGATTTTCGACTCGATGTTGCAATTACTGTTGGAAGCAAAGAAATCTTCTTCCCAATAGCCTTGGAAAGTGCATTTTTGTGTTTGGTTGTACTGATATGTTGCGATATGAAATATTTAGCTAGCTACAACAACGTCGCAATGAAAACTGAAAGAAAAATAACCGTTAAAAATAACGTTAGACCCGCACTCATTGTTGCCTTGTCAAATAAACACAAGCGATAATTAAAACGCTTACTGTTATACATTTTTGCACGACAGCACTCATTGTTGCAAAGAGAATATGAACTGACTGAAAGACAATAATGTACATTCGGTGAAGTCACTTTCATTGTAGCGGTTATAGAATAGTAATATGCGTTACAAGAGCGGTATGTTGAAGTTTTCATGTTCGAGGAAAAGTTTGAAAAAGCGAAACGTAGTTGAGCTTTTTTCATTTCCGAGAATTGAAAGAAAACATACCGCTCGTGTATCGTACATTATTTTGTGCGAAGATCGTTTATTACATACCTGAAAGAGGAATTTCTAATTAGTTGCAATGAAATCTCCATCTTGGTTTCTGTTCAATGACGGCAAATTTGCAAAACAAAAATATCTATCTTCAACATTGTTGCTTTAAAATGTTTTCTGTGTTTACTATACTCCAGCAGGCCGTGATATACGTCTGTCTTTTCTTTTCCCCAGTCTATGATGAGTCTGGAATCTCGTTGATTATTTCACGGCTTCCTTAATGTTACTTGCATCACGAATGCAATAACTTTAGTGGAGTTGTAGAGTTTACTTAATTTTTTGCAAATATTTCAAAACAATAATTAACAGTGCAATTTAGGTGAAATTGCAGTGGTAAGTTTCCAATTTATAATTATTACTATATTGAATGTCTCTAAAAATAATATGTTAAAAGCCTAAAGCAGTAAAATCAATATGTCACTTAAGCGGTAAGAAGAGGGAAATTATTATGTGTGTTAGGTTGGGAATACTGAATGTGGAATTTTAGACTTTCCGCGGATTGGTTTTGTGCGGAAACCAAGCAAATACGCACGATCTCGCACAAATAAATTAAAATATACCTGTAGGCAATTTTAATAACAAATTAATAAATGATAGATAAATACTCAAATAAAGGCAAAAAAAGCATTCATTTTGTAAATTAAGCATTTATATTAAAGAAACAGAAAAGGGCAACATTAAAACTGTGACGTTTAAATCACAAAGGTATAATTCGTACAGATTTACTTTCAAAATGAAAATAGATTTAACACATTTAGAAAGGCATTCTGCCAAAGTTCCAGTCTCTGCTTATAACCATCTAGACTATGCAACACAACATTGAAAAGGAGACACCTTATCCTGAAGAACCTTGTGCAATTTATATAATTTGTGCAAATCTTGTTAGGTTTTTTTTATATTTCTTGTGTGAAAATGTCTGTACCTGCCCTTGATACATTAAATATCCCCTTTAATTACTGATCTATTTACATACAGGTTAATTGTAGGGTTCTGTATTATTGAGTTGCCCCGTAGAAGCATTCTCATGGTTCCTGCGTTGGAATAAACCTGATCTTGTTGCAGAGGAACGTTGGCAACCCTGACGTCTGACCAGTCTCTTGTCCTGCCTTATTCTGTTGCTAACATGCGACTACGTGCTTCGAATATGTCGGGAAGTGATATCAAGGTTCGCGTTTTGG